>NC_059167.1:22350025-22677586 GCF_019923935.1 Bubalus bubalis
CAAGCTAGAGTCCTTTCAAAGAATCGGACATGACTGAAGCAACTGTCTTTGGGGGATGATAATGATGTCCAAAAATTAGGCTGTAGGGACTTCCCTGGTGGTCTAGTAGCTAACACTCTGCACTCTCAATGCAGGGGGCCAGGGTTTGATCACTGGTTGGGGAACTAGATCCCACATGCTGCAACTAAGCCTGGCACAACCAAATAAATAAACTTTTAAAAATAAAATAGAATTAGGTTATAGCAACGGCTGCTTAACTGGAAATATACTAAAAAATCACTGAATTGTGTACTTTAAAAAACAAATTATGTGAATTACATTTCAATAAGACCATCTTATTTTTAAATGCAATTATTTTTGTATTAATTTTTATTGGAGTACAGGTGCTTTACAATGTGTTAGTTTCTTGTTGTAGAGCAAAGTGTATCAGTCATATGTATACATATGCCCACTCTCTTAGATTTCCTTTCCATTTTGTTGCAGTCACCAAGTCGTATCTGACTCTTTTGGGACCTCATGAACTGTAGCCCGCCAGGCTCCACTGTCCATGGGATTTCCCAGGCAAGAATACTGGAGTGGGTAGCCATTTCCTTCTCTAGGGGATCTTCCCAATCCAGGAATCAAACCCATGTCTCTTGCATTGGCAGGCAGATTCTTTACCACTGAGCCACCAGGGAAGGCCCCCCCCACCACTTCCCATTTAGGTCACCACAGTAAACTCACTTAAAAAAAGAAAAAAACTACTTGACAAGCTGATTCTAAAATTAATCTGGGCAAGAAACTGTAAGACTACCCCCAAAACACTGATTAAATAATGAGTACGTAAGCTGATAAAGTATGACTTCCAATAAAATAACAATAAAAATAATCATGAGGGACTACTTACCCTACTAGATACCAAAGTATAATATATACTTAATGTAGAATGCTATGGTATTGGCCCAGCAAAATAGAAAATTCAGACATAGGACAGAAGAGCGTACAGAAATGACACCGTGTGGGTGAGACATTAGTACGTGATAAATGTGGTATTTTAGATTAATAGGGCAAGGATGGACTGATATTCAGAGTGACATTGCTTGGAAAACAAGAAAAAGGCACACACCATTCTCTCTCTCTCTGACACACACACAAAGGAATTAGAGAAAACCTCTAACATGTAACAACTTACAGGAGAAAACAGGGCGGTAAGAGAAAACCCGGCCCCAGGGTAGCACAGGGTTTTTCAGCCTCAGCACTACTGACATTTTAGGCCAGAAAAATTCTTTGCTTAAGGGCTTTGTGGGCACTGTAGGGTGTTTAGCAGCATCCCTGGCTTCTACCCACTGGATGAGAACCAAAATACATCTCCTGACATTGCCAAGTGGCTCCCAGGAAGCAAAACAGCTCCCATTTGAGAGCCACTGGGATTAGGAATGAAAGCCCACTAAATACACAAAGTGAAAGACTGATACATTTAAACACAGACTTTGATTGATTGATTCTACAAAGATGCCACATGGTTAAGAGATAAGAAACAACTTCAAAATGTTGGGAATAAATATTTCAAACTTATATGAATGATAAAAGATTAATATATAAAGCATTACCATATATAACCAGACAGCCCAAAAGAAATGAGGCATTTCTCAAAAGAGAAAGGAATACAAATAGCCAACGATCATGAAAAGATGCTCAATCTCAACAATAACCAGGGAAATACAAATTAAAACACCAAATTAAAGTCATTTCCCACCCATCAGATTGGCAAAAGCAAAAAAGGCTGACACCATCAAATGTTTAAAAGAGCTGGGAAAGCAGAGATTATTATACACGGCTGGTGGGCAGTTTGGCATAAAATATCCACACCCTCCCACCCAGCAATTCCACCTGCAGGTTTCTATCTTTGAGAAATGCTCACTCAAGCTCACAGACGCTGTGGGAGGATGTTCTCTGCCACACTGTGCCTAAGACGGAAAAACTAAGCAACCTATGGAATTATCTCACATATTATGGGACTGTAACATGTTCTGGAATTTACAGAGCAAGTAGAACAAATATGGCAGATGTCTACATATTAACAAAGAAAAAGTTCCAAGACCCATTTTTAAGCACAAGAAGTTTAGTTGTTGAACAGGTACAATATGCCACATTGGTAAAGGTTTAACCCAAAACTTTACACATGTATCTGTACAAACACGTATCAATAAATGTAAACCAAAAAAAAAAAAAAAATAGAAAAAACATGCCAAACTGATAACAGTTTTTACCTAGGGACAAAAGATTAAAAAAGAAAAGATGGAGATGGAAAGAGGTCAAAGAGGATCTATTTTGTGTAAATGTCATGGGCTACAGCTAAAATAAATATAAAAGAATAAATACATTTTTTAAAAGCAAACTCAACTTGACCAAAATTCATAATTCCTTCCCTTCTCTTAAATAACCCCTTTTCTCTCGAACTTCGCAACTTTGATATTACAAAACCTTTCAGTGCAGTTCTACGGTGTAAATATTTTAGTGTTTTCAAGAAATGAGTGTCTAAGGGAGTTTGTGTCCATTAATATATCAAAAGCTTATAAAAGTTTAGGTTTCGTTTATATTTTAACAAGCATGTATCAATTCTGTAATAAATCAACATTACGGTTCTAGTCCTGATCTATATTCCAGGGTTGCGAAAAGAAAAAGAGGTGCCTCCCAACAAGGTCCATAGCAGCGGGTGTGGTCTGGGAAGAAAGAGGTGGTAACAATGGGGGCGGGCGTAGGTCCCCACGAATCGAGGGCACGAAACTCATCTGTGGACGCGTGCAACACGCAGCGCCTAAGGAGCTGCCAGATGTTGCGAGCGGTGCTTCCTTTGTAGCTAACTGGGTCAGGAAGCCAGGAAGGTTTGGTAGGTACTCCTTAAAGAGAGCAGACGCGGGTCCGAGGAGGCGGCCCCGGAAGGCCACCGGGAGCCAGCGATCGAGGTGACAGCCCCCGCGGCGCACCTAGGTGCTGAACTGCCCCCGCCACCGGCGAGGAAGGCGGGGAGAGGGGCAGGGCCAAGTCGCTCGGGGACAACGAGGTCCCCGCAATCATTCGCCCCCGCGCACGGTGACCTCGCCAGCATCTTGAGCCCTCTCCTCAGTCCGCAGGGGAAACCGCCTCCACCATTCGCACAGACCCGGAGAAAAGCTTCGCCGGCCGCCGAGCCTCACTTACCTGCGGCCCTGGACCCGACCCGAACACCTGCGGCACCCCACGCTGAATATCTGGAACCTCTGTGACCACCTGCGCGCACCCACCCGAATCCTCTAGGACGGAAACCACTTCCGGTTCCGTGACGTAACCCGAGCAGGGGTGTACAAGTGGGCGACGCCATCTTGTACGGAAGCAGCTGGGGTAGCTAGTAACTTACCAGTTTCTCCAGTGCTGAACAAAAGCTCTGTTAAAATCAGAAAGGCTTAACATCTTTTCGGATAAGTGGCGCCCTTTATTTTATTTTTTTTTTTTCTGGGTGATATTTTTGTTTGTCTTGGTTTTAAGGAAGGAAGCCTCTGTAACCGTCACAAATGCAATATGGGATTTGTAACTAACTGTCCTTACTAATTAGCTCGGGTGGTGTTTCTCCACCGCACTGATTTTCTTAGTTGTTAAATGAGGAAGGTAAACAGAAGAGACACTTGTTTAAATAATACATTCCTCATTAGAAGTGCCTTTTATACTATATGCATTATAATACGTATGCCAACAAGAACCACAATACCTTCCATTTATATTTAAAAACTTTCATCCAGTCTTTATCAGTAACTGTCATTGTGAGGCACCTTATGTGTGTTTTATGTGCTGTTGCTTTGTCCTAGAATGTGTAAAATAGAAATGAGATGTGCATAAACAATATAAGGGATAATAATAGCTGCCATTTGGGGACTCTGTGCTAATAGTATGCTAGGAACTTTGCAAAACATTTTACATATTTTATCTCATTTAATCCTCATAATCTCATGAGAGTACTATTATTAGTGCCATTTTACATAATGTAGAGAAAGGTTAAATAAATTTCTCAAGGTAATTCAGCAAGTAAGAATTGGAGCTGGTATATCTGCTCCTATATATAGATAGATAGATATAGATTTATTGATATATATATATATATCAAAACAGTATATCTGATTGCAAAGTTTGTTGCCCTCATCGCTACATCGTGTGGCTTCCAGTACAGGAGAAAAGGTTCTAAGTTCCACTACGTAATGACCCATTAAGGGAAATTTTCTGGCAGATATACAGCATTAACCCTCTGCATTTTCATCTGCTCCATCCTAAAACACCTAAAAAGCAAAAGAGTAAAGGGGAAATGCAAAGTAAAACCTCAGAGAAGGACTTCTTGGGTGGTTCAGTAATTAGGAATCTGTATTGCAATTCAAGGGTTGTGGTCCATCCAGTTTTGGGGACTAAGATCCCACATGCCATGGAGCAAGCCCTCACACCACAACTAGAGCCCATATGCCACAATGAAAGATCTGGCATGTGGAGATGAAGATCGCACAAATAACATATTTTTAAAAAAACCGCAGTGAGACACCTTTACGCACCCACGTACCTGCGTGCATGCTCAGCCATTCAGTCGTGTCTGTTTGTGACCTCCATGAACTGTAGCCCGCCAGGCTCCTCTGACCATGGGATTCTCTGGGCAAGAAAACTGGAGTGGGTTGCCATACCCTCCTCCAGGGGATCTTCCCCACCAGGATTTGAACCCATGTTTATTAAGTCTCCTGCTTTGACAGGTGGGTTCTTTACCACTAGCACCACCTGGGAAGGAAGCCCTTACATACCCAACAGAAAGGCTAAAATGAAAAAGAGAGAAAATACAAAGTACTGCCAAGACTGTGGAGCAACCAGAACTCTCAGGCTGCTGCTAAGTCGCTTCAGTCGTGTCTGACTCTGTGCGACCCCATAGACGGCAGCCAACCAGGCTCCCCCGTCCCTGGGATTCTCCAGGCAAGAACACTGGAGTGGGTTGCCATTTCCTTCTCCAATGCATGAAAGTGAAAAGTGAAAGTGAAGTCACTCAGTTGTGTCTGACTCTTATCGACCCCATGGACTGCAGCCTACCAGGCTCCTCCGTCCATGGGATTTTCCAGGCAAGAGTAGTGGAGTGGGGTGCCATTGCCTTCTCCCTCAGGCTACTGAAGGGAACATAAATTGACCCAATCACTTTGTTAAACTGTTTGGCAGGATCAGCGAAAGCTGAAGCTATGCATAGCCAAAGATGTGTACATATGTTCACTTAAAGGACATGCACCAAAAAAGCTTATGCTTATACTTAGTAATAGCACTAAACTGGAAACTATGCAAATATCCATGCTGTTAGAAGTCAGTGTGTAGGACCTTATAATAAGCAGGACCTTATAATAAGCAGGACCTTATTGGGCCTTCCAAGGACAGAACCCCTTGATCCCCATGTTCTCCGCCTGCCTCTTGTCTGTAGAAAAACTTTAGCCTTCTACACTTTACCTGAATTCTAAAGAATAACATTAATCAGAAGTGAGAAAATGCAGAAAGAAGGGGAAACACTCAAGCAAGACAAAATAATAATAATTTAGCCATTGAACAAAGTCAAGGACCTTCAGTTACTCCTCAAAGGAGGAGGAGAAGGGGGCAACAGAGGATGAGATGGTTGGATGGCATCACTGACTCAATAGACATGAGTCTGGGCAAACTCCAAGAGATAATGAAGGTCTCAGAAGCCTGGTGTGCTGTGATCAATGGGGTCTCAAAGAGTCGGACATGACTTAGAAACTGGACAACAAAGGTTATAGATAATATTCTAAGCTATGTCCTTTGGGCTATTTTGCAGATACCAAAACCCCTAGCAGGTAAAGAAGTTAAGTATATGCTGTTATAAGCATTAGATCCCAGACCAGTTGTAAAAGAAGGTTGATAATGTTGACTCCTGATTACCTCATCACCAACTAGTCAGAAGAATGTCCATGAGATGATCACGCACCACCCCCCTACAATCTCTCTCCCTCACCCATCTTTAAAAACTCTTCCCTGAAAGCCTTCAGGGAGTTCAGATCTTTTGAGTCCTAGCTACCTAGATTCCTTGGCTTGGTGCCCTGCAATAAATGCTGCACTTTGCTCCACTACAACCCTGTGTCAGTAGATGGACTTTACTGTGCACAGGTGAGTGGACAGAAGTTTCTTTTGGTAACAAATGTAGCGCTTACTCTTAGTGGAGTAATGACTGGAAGAGAACATGGGAGCTTCTCTCTAATAATGTTCTGTTTCTTAATCTGAGTGCTGATTTACATGTGTGTTCAGGTTGCATGTTTGTGGACACTTTTATGAAGGCATTTATACTTCAATAAAAAGTGGGGCTTTTTGTGTGGGGGGCTGGAGGGGGGCTTTTATTTAGAATGAAGGTAAAGGAATGAAAAGTTTATAAGACCAAAGAAGAAAAAAAAACAGGAGAGGAGACAAATAGCAGTATAATTTTAAAAGAAATTAGAATGGAAGGATACATCATTTGAAGGATCCCATAATAAGCTGTCTATATCCACAAGCAATCACCCTACATTTAAGGTCTAGTCAACAAGCTCCATCTGTGCATAAATAATTTCCAATCAACTTGTTAGTATCTCACTCTTTGTTTTAGTCCCTTTGGACTGTAATTTAAAATTGCTATTGACTGTGCTAAGTTGCTTCAGTTGTGTCTGACTCTTTGCCACTCTATTGACCCCAGACTCCTCTGTCCAAAGGATTCTCCAGGCAAGAATACTGGAGCGGGTTGCCATTTCCTCCTCCAGGGGATCTTCCTGACCCAGGGATTGAACCCAGGTCTCCTGCATTGCAGGCAATTCTTTACTGTCTGAGCCACCAAGGAAGTCCCTATTGGATGGGCAGCTTATAAACAACAAAAATTTACTTCTCACAGTTCTGGAGGCTGAAAAGTCCATGATCGAGGTGCCAACAGATTTATTGTCTGGTGAATGCCTGCTTCCTGTTTTATAGACCAGGACCAGACTGTGTCCTCACTTGGCCTAAGAGATAAGGCGCTCTCTTGGGTCTCCCTTATAAGGTACTAATCCTACTCACGGTGACTCCACCCTCATGTCCTAGTCATTTCCCAAAGGCCTCCCCTTCCTGATACCATTACGTTGGGAGATAGTTTTCAACATATGAATTTTCAAAGGACACAAAACATTCAGCCTACTGCACACTTAAATATGAAAAAACATCTAAGACACACAGTAATTGCAGGCAGATTCTTCATTGTCTGAGCCACTAGGGGAAGGAATATGTATAGAACTCTTGCACCCAGCATTTTGAGAGAGCACATACTTTAAAAACAAAGAAGATTTAAGAAAATTAATTTTGATTTAGGTCATTGAACAATGTTATACATATTGAAAAAAATGCTGTAAGAATCTTTTAGTAAAATATTTTAAAAATTCTCCAAATATATGGAGTTTTAAAAATAATCATTTTTGTATTGTTTTTAACTTAATTGTAATGTGGTCAGAGAATACAGCTCTCATTCTCTGACCACAGAGAAAAATGCTGTAAAAAATCTTTTAGTAAGATTTTTTAAAAATTCTCCAAATATGTGCTAGTGCTAGGCCACTTCAGTCATGTCTGACTCTTTGCAACCCCATGGACAATATAGCCTGCCAGGCTCCTATGTCCATAGAATTTTCCAGGAAAGAATACTGGAGTGGGTAGCCATTCCCTTCTCCAGGGGATCTTCCAGACCCAGGGACTGAACCTAGGTCTCCCGTGTTGTGGACAGATTCTTTACTGTCTGAGCCACCAGGGAAGCCCCCTCCAAATATATGGAGTTTTAAAAATAATCATTTTATTATTGATTTTTAACTTAAGTGTGATGTGGTCAGAGATTCCCTGACCACATCACACTTAAGTTAAAAATCAATAATAAAATGATTATTTTTTAAAACTCCATATATTTGGAGAATTTTTTAAAAATCCTACTAAAAGTTAAAAGAAGAAATCCCAATTAAAATATATAATATTTGAGGAGTAAAAAAATGCTATACATATTTTAAAAATTTACATGATACATGTAAATATATGCTTTTTACACTGGAAAATAAGAAATCCTGAAAATCAATTATATAAGTGACCAGCTACTACATTAGAAAGAAACAAGAGAATAAATTCAAAGTACTAGAAGGAAGAGGATAACAAAATCATAGAATAAATTAGTAAAATAGAAAAAGACGTGATTCATATGGCCAACAAAACTAAGACTAGATCTTTGAAAGTGAAAGTCACTCAGTCGTGTCCAACTTTTTGTGACCGCATGGACTATACAGTCCTTGGAATTCTCCAGGCCAGAATACTGGAGTGGGTAGCCTTTGCTTTCTCCAGGGGATCTTCCCAACCCAGGGATTAGACCCAGGTCTCCCGTATAGCAGGCAGATTCTTTACCAGGTGAGCCACAAGGGAAGCCCAGATCTTTGAAAACACTAGTGAAAAAAGTGTGAGTCTGATCCAGATAGAAGAGAAATAGCAACAAATAAATAATGTTAGGACTAGAAGGGGAAATATAACAAAGTACAATAGAGATACAAGAAATTAGAAAATATAATGAACAACTTTATTTCAAAAATGTTTTATACAAAAGAATGAAAAGCCAAGTCACAGACTTGGAGGAAATCTCAACAAAATACATATTTAATAAAGGACTGTTATCCAGAATATAGAGAGAACTTTTGAAATTCAATAACCCAATTAAGCAAAAGATCTAAATAGACATCTCAAAGAAGTTATATGATATCCAAGTAAGCATATGAAAAGAATATCAACTTTACCTGTTGTTTGGGAATTATAAATTAAAACAACAATGAGATACCAGTACTTCGTTGAATCACTAAATTCTATTAGAATGGCTAAAATCCAAACACTACAACAGCAAGTGCTTCTGAGGATACCCAGCAACAGTAACTCTCATTCATTGCCGACTGGAATGCAAAATAGTACAGTTCCTTCTGAAGATAATTTGTCAGTTTCTTAACAAAGTTAAACATAGTTTTGCCACTCAATCCAGCAATCATGCTCCTAGGTATTTACACAAATGAGTTGAAAACGTAATCCACACAAAAACTTGCACATAAATGTTTACAACAGCTTTTGTCATAAATTGAAAGCAACCAAGATGTTCTTCAACAGGTGAATGGGTAACCAAACTGTGTTACATCCATACAACGGAATATTATTCAGTGACAAAAAGAAAAAAAACTATCAACCCACAAGAAGGAATCTTAAATACACGTTGCTAAGTGAAAGAAGCCAATCTGAGCAGGGTACATACTGTGTGATTCCAACTACTGTACATGACATTCTGGAAAAGGCAAAAGTGTGGTGACAGCAAGAAGATCAGTGGTGGCCAGAGGGCTACCCAGTGGTGGGGAAGAAGAGAGGGTGCACAGGTGGAGGGAGCACTGAGGATTTTTAGGGCAGTGAAACTACTCTGTATGGTACTGAAGGACATGGAATTCTGTATGGTTCTGTATGATATGATGCACGTGTCAAGACCCATAGGATTGTGCAACACGGGAAAATCCTAAGCTATGGACTTAAGTCAGTAATAATGTCAATATTGGTTCATCAATTGTAACAAACATACCAGACCAGTGGAAAATGTTAATATTATAATAGGGAAGCTGTGTGGGGTGGGCTTAAAACTCAACATTCAAAAAACTAAGATCATGGCATCTTGTCCCATCACTTTATGGCAAATAGGGAAAAAATGGAAACAGTGAGAGACTTTATTTTTGGGGGGGCTCCAAAATCACTGCAGATGGTGGCCGCAGCCATGAAATTAAAAGATGCTTGCTCCTTGGAAGAAAAGCTATGACCAACCTAGACAGCATATTAAAAAGCAGAGACATTGCTTTACCGACAAAGGTCCATCTAGTCAAAGCTGTGATTTTTCCAGTAGTCATGTATGGATATGAGAGTTGGACTGTAAAGAAAGCTGAGGGCCAAAGAATTGATGTTTATGAACTATGGTGCTGGAGAAGACTCTTGAGAGTCCCTTGGACTGCAAGGAGATCAAATCAGTCAATCCTAAAGGAAATCAGTCCTGAATATTCATTGGAAAAATTGATGCTGAAGCTGAAACTCCAATACTTTGGGCACCTGATGTGAAGAACTGACTCATTGGAAAAGACCCTGATGCTGGGAAAGATTGAAGGCAGGAGGAAAAGGGGATGACAGAGGATGAGATGGTTGGATGGCATCACCAACTCGATGGACATGAGTTCGATCAAGCTCCAGGAGTTGGTGATGGACAGGGAAGCCTCAAGTGCTGTGGTCCATGGGGTTGTAAAGAGTCAGACATGAAATGAGTGACTAAACTGAACTGTAGGGGTTGGGGGAAAGGCATATAGGAACTCTGTACTCTCTATTAGAATTTTCTCTGAATCTAAAACTGCTCTATAAATAAAGTCAGTTAGTTACAAAAGAGTGATCATGCTGTGAACTGCTTGATTTATCTGAAATGTAAATTAAGGACAACTTAATGCCAAGCACAGGGATGTCATGTACAGAAAATTCAAGAGGAACTGTGGCAAAAGTGCTAGTGGCCTACCCAATATCCATTCTCCTCTCTGCTTAGTAACAGTAGTCAGTGTATTACATGTATTAAACAATACATTTTTCTGTCTCCATTGTGATTAGGTACGGTGGCCATGTGACTAAGTTCTGGCCAATGAGGTATAAACAAGTTATAAATAAGTTTTTGCATTTGACTTTGGGTAAAGTTATTAAAAAGGTCCTTTTTGGTGGTACGGGGTGCTTTTTATCTTTATCCTTCTTGCTGAGACTAAAACCTATTGGCTAGAGCTCCACAGCCCCCTGCCACCACAGGGGCACCTTGAAGATGGAAGCCAAATGCCTAGAAAGGGGGAGTGGAGAGGTTGAAGAAGCCTGGATTTCTGATGTCTTCTGCAGTTTCTAAGTTTAGGTTACTTCTGGACTTCTTTTACATGAGAAAATTAATTTTTTTTTAAGTCATGCAGTCATCTTTGCTACTACGAATAGAACCCAATCCCTAAGTGATACAGGAAATGAAAGATACTAATAATGAATGCATATCACACAGGTCAACTAAAAGCTGCTGAATACAGTGCCTAGTAGATGTACAATAAAGGTGAAAACCATTTATTCGATTTGTTTAGTGTGTTGAAGATAAAGGTCAAAACTTAGAGGGAACCACTAAATAGGCTTATTCAGTATCCTGTTTCCTTCTATTGAAATTCTGTCATTCCTTTCTGCCCACTGATCCCTTCTATAAACTTTTCTAATATTTTAGGTATTATACAGATTATAAAAATATGCAGCTATGCACTCAAGAAGTTTACAAGCTAGCTGGGGACGCAAAAAAAGGACTTTACTGTCAGCAAGTGAGAAAAGGCATCCTTTCTTGGTGATTTAGAGAATCAGAACTCTTTTATCTCCTAAGGAAGTGGAATGAGACTATCTCTTGGGGAAAATGCCCATATTCATTTAGAAGAAATTCATGAAGGCCCCTTAGAGTAAGGCTGAGATACATACACCCCCACAGTGAGGCAAGTTCATCTAACAACAGGGGTTGAAAGCTGAATCTTCCTGGAAGAAAGACATCTGGGAGGAGAGACTGTGGGAGAGAAAGAGTGTTTAAAATGTTCGGAGATGGGATTTTAAGTTCCTTATGAGAAGTGTGTGCATGTTATGCAACCTCATCTCTTCCTCGTAGGTAGATGTCCATAACGTCTGTATCATTCTCTAATGCTTTTGTTCCAGGAGATTCATTAGAGGAATTTGAACAGGAATTGAATTTTGCATCCAGGTTTGCAGGAGGAAAAGACAAACGTTATTTATGGGGGTTTTTGGATCTGGGGGTAAAAAGTAGGGTAGACTCTAACATCTAGGTCACAGAGAAAAGAGCACAGAAACAGACCTCCAGTTAAATGATGGATTGAGCCATATGTAACTCCACTTCCTCCTGAAATCTCTCTTTAAAAATAGGAAAACACAAACCTTCAAGGTAAAAAGATAGAGAAAAAAAAAAGAAAACCCCCTAAATGAGAAAAAAACAAAAGCTATTTATTCAGAACTTGCTATAGGAGGGAGTCAGCCACCATCACTCGTGTTTGGCAAAGACTCAAAGGCAGGCAGAGAATTGGGGAATCTTTATAATGAAAAAAACAAGAAGGCTTTAGATCTATTCTGAATGGGTGCCTGGGGAAGTTCAGTTCAGTTCGGTTCAGTCTCTCAGTTGTGTCTGACTCTTTGCGACTCCATGAACCGCAGCATGCCAGCCCTCCCTGTCCATCACTAGCTCCTGGAGTCTACCCAAACTCACGTCCATTGAGTCAGTGATGCCATCCAACCATCTCATCCTCTGTCATCCCCTTCTCCTCCTGCCCTCAATCTTTCCCAGCATCAGGGTCTTTTCAAATGAGTCAGCTCTTCGCATCAGGTGCCCAAAGTATTAGAGTTTCAGCTTCAACATCAGTCCTTCCAATGAACACCCAGGACTGATCTCCTTTAGGATGGACTGGTTGGATCTCCTTGCAGTCCAAGGGACTCTCAAGAGTCTCCTTCAACACCACAGTTCAAAAGCATCAATTGTTCTATGCTCAGCTTTCTTTATAGTCCAACTCTCACATCCATACATGACTACTGGAAAAACCATAGCCTTGACTAGACGGACCTTTGTTGACAAAGTAATGTCTCTGCTTTTTAATGCACTGTCTAGGTTGGTCATAACTTTCCTTCCAAGGAGTAAGTGTCTTTTAATTTCATGGCTGCAATCACCATCTGCAGTGATTTTGGAAGGGAAGATAGGGATGGGCTAACTGGAAGCCAGGCTTCTTATGTGATTGATTTGGCTTTCTCTGTTTGGTCCTGTATTGGAAGTGGGGGCAAGGTAAAAGGAAATTGACTCAATGATAAATTCTGACCATTCTCATGCCAATTAGATGCTAACCACCTGGCTTCCTAGGCCGGTTGCTGTGGAGGTTCTGGTTCAGTGTTCTGTTGTCATACACGGAATGGCTATTTGTCCATTCATATGGTTGATTTTTCACAGAAGAGGAGATGAAATTGCTAACATTTTGGAAGCTGGAAAGCAGAAGGATGGTGGGAACTGACTTAGCAAACTCATCATCTATCAACAGACAGGCCAAGAGAAAGCCCCATTTGCCCCCAAAGAACCACCAAAAGACTTGAAAACGGGCAGCGCCAGGTACCTCAAGAAGCAGGGGTAGGGGTTTCCCTGGTGGCTCAGTGGTGGGGAATCCGTCTGCCAATGCAGACGTCCCCAGTGCAGGGGACACGGTTTTGATCCCTGACCTCGGGAGGTCCCACATGCTGAGGAGCAACTGGGCCCAGGCACCACAACTATTAAGCTATGTTCTAGAACTGCAACTGCTGAAGCCCATGTACCCTGGAACCCGTTCTCTGCAGCGGGAGAGGCCATGGCAATGAGAAGCCCATGCGCCGCAAGGAGGAGTGACCCCTGCTCGCCGCAACTAGAGAAAAGCCTGAGCAGCAACAAAGACCCAGCACAGCCAAAAATAAATTAAAAAAAAAAAAAGAAGAAGAAGTAGGGGTAAAGTTTGGACTAAAAGCACAATAATTGGTTAAAAATGAACTTCAGAAGCAGACACCAGACTTCCTCTCTTACTCCCAAGTCACTCCCCTCCTGGCCCCTGCAGAAGGCTTAGGCTTGATTCCCTGGAGAGGGTAGAGGTGACCCTATCTAGTTAAGGATAGGGGTGCCATACTAAAGAGAATTCAGTGAAAAATCACTGAGATTCCTGCACTACTCTCCCACATCAGCAACCAGTGTTAGAAACCAAGTGCTGAAGAAAATTTTTCAGATAATTTTGATATAAGCACATATCAAAATTACATTATCATTTTGTAATGAGGAAGAAGCTTTGTAGTAGGATATAGGAGAACGTGTGAAATACTTTTAAATGGACCAAAAGATTACTGAGAAATTAGAGACTATGCATTGTTTTAAACAGTCTGATAAGTGGAGACTTCCCACTTATCAGATTCTATGGGATTTACACTTTTTTCTATCTTTGAACTATTTCACATCTCTGAAGAGATATAAGCTAATTTGTTAAAAACTGATAATAATACAATTAATTATTGTCTTTAGATTTGCAAAAATATTCTGTTAGGTAAAGCTTCTATTGACATCACTGTCCCCCTACATCCTCCAATAAGCTGGCTTTCCAAATAATAAGAAAATTGATTTCAACAATTCTGATAGGCTTAGATACTTGGTCTGGCCTTTGGATTTTCCTTTGAACTGATTGTAACATCTTTTCCAGTTCTCTCAATAATTAATAAGTTAAATTTTTGACACATTCATTTCATATTTGCATCTGAGTCTTTTTTTAAAAAATGATAATCCATTAAGAAATCAAATTCAAAGGTCTACTTTTAGTAGAGATATTTGAGAGGAAGAGATTTGTTAGAAAATCATTTTAGATTAGACACAAAAACAAAAAAATATTTGGTAAAAGTCACTATACCCTTAACTGAAAAGTGGGTGGATAACTGGTTTCTCAGAAGTTTTAATCCCGTTAGTTGTGAGTATTTAATCAGAAATTCTAATTTCTTCCTGGAAAGAGGCTGTATGTAAATTACCTCATGCAAAAATTGCATCCTGGTCCTAGTTAGGACTTTTTTCTTTTACAGATGATGATTCCCAGAACTCCAGTCCAAAGCTGTGCCTCCAAATACTTGTCATATCAGTGCTACACAAGATGCTGGTCTGGAATGAGAAATCGACCTTGCTCCAGAATGTAAATCAGCATTCTGCTTCCTTCACTGAAAAATCTTCCTGCAAAAAAGAGTGAAGGGAGATTAACATCATGTTGAGGACTGGTAAAAACAGATTACACAAAATGGTGGTTCAGTTCAGTTCAGTTCAGTTCAGTCACTCAGTCGTGTCCGACTGTTTGCAACCCCATGAACCACAGCATGCCAGGCCTCCCTGTCCATCACCAGCTCCTGGAGTCTACCCAAACTCATGTCCATTGAGTCAGTGATGCCATCCAACCATCTCATCCTCTGTCATCCCCTTCTCCTCCTGCCCTCAATCTTTCCCAGCATCAGGGTCTTTTCAAATGAGTCAGCTCTTCGCATCAGGTGCCCAAAGTATTAGAGTTTCAGCTTCAACATCAGTCCTTCCAATGAATACCCAGGACTGATCTCCTTTAGGATGGACTGGTTGGATCTCCTTGCAGTCCAAGGGACTCTCAAGAGTCTCCTCCAACACCACAGTTCAAAAGCATCAATTGTTCTATGCTCAGCTTTCTTTATAGTCCAACTCTCACATCCATACATGACTACTGGAAAAACCATAGCCTTGACTAGATGGACCTTTGTTGACAAAGTAATGTCTCTGCTTTTTAATACGCTGTCTAGGTTGGTCATAACCTTCCTTCCAAGGAGTAAGTGTCTTTTAATTTCATGGCTGCAATCACCATCTGCAGTGATTTTGGAGCCCAGAAAAATAAAGTCAGCCACTGTTTCCACTGTTTCCCCATCTATTTGCCATGAAGTGATGGTACCAGATGCCATGATCTTCATTTTCTGAATGTTGAGCTTTAAGCCAACTTTTTCACTCTCCTCTTTGACTTTCATCAAGAGGCTCTTTAGTTCTTCTTCACTGTCTGCCATAAGGGTGTTGTCATCTGCATATCTGAGGTTATTGATATTTCTCGCAGCAATCTTGATTCCAGCTTGTGCTTCATCCAGCCCAGCGTTTCTCATGATGGTGGTATGTACCTAAAATGGAATATTATTTAACCTTAAAAAGGAATGAAATTATAATACATGATACAACATGGATGAAGCTTAAATATATACCATGCTAAGTGAATAAGCCAAACACAAAAGAACAAATAGTATATGAGTTCACTTATATGAGGTAGTTAAAATAGTCAAATTCATGGAGTAGAATGGTGGTAGCCAGGGGCTGTGGGGAAGGCATGGGGAGTCATTGCTTAATGGTAGACAGCTTCAGTTTGGGATGATGGAAAAGTTCTGGAGATAGTGATCATAGTTGCAAAGCAATATGAATGTAATTAATGCCACAGAACTGTACACTCACAAATGATTAAAATGGGGACTTCTCTAGTGGTACATTGGATAAAAATTCACCTGCCAATGCAGGAGACACCGGCTCGATCTCTGGTCCAGGAAAATTCCACATGCCGAGGAGCAACTAAGCCCTTGTGCCACAACTACTGAGCCTGCATACCAGAACCACTGAAGCCCTCAGGCTCCAGAGACAGTGCTCTGCAACAAGAGAAGCTACCACAGTGAGAAGCCTCTGCACAGAGAAGAGTTGCCCCTGCTCACCGCAACTAGAGAAAGCCTGTGCACGGCAAGGAAGACCCAGCACAACCAAAAATTAATGAAGTAATTAAATTTAAAAAGAGAAAAATGTGTTAATGGTTACAATGGTTCAATTTTAAGATATTTATTTGTGAATAGCATTGAAACATGTATATTACCATATGTGAAATAGATCACCAGTTCAAGTTTGATGCATGAATCAGGGTACTCAAAGCTGGTGCACGGGGACAACCCTGAGGGATGGGATGGGGTGGGAGGGGGGTTCAGGACGGGGGACACGTACACCTGTGGCTGATTCATGTCAGTGTATGGCAAAAAACACTACAATACTGTAAAGCAGTTAGCCTTCAATTACAATAAATAAATTAATTTTTTAAAAAGATTTTTATTTGCCTTGTAATTTAAAATAGGATTAAAATGATAAATTTTATCTTATGTGTGTTTTGCCACAATTTAAAAAATTATTTATTCATTTATTTAATTTTACATTTGGCTGTGCTGAGTCTTTTTTGCTGCATGGGTTTATCTCTCGTTACAGTGAGTGGAGGCCACTCTCTAGTTGCAGTGTATAGGTTTTTCATTGAGGTGGCTTCTCTCGTTGTACAGCATGGTCTCTAGGCACACGGGCTTCAGTAGTTGCAGCATATGGGCTCAAGAGTTTTGGCTCACAGGCTCTAGAGCACAGGATCAGTTGTGCCACACTGGCTTAGTTGCCCCTTGGCATATGGAATTTTCCCAGATCAGGGATCAAACCCACGTTTCCTGTGTCTCCTGTATTGGCAGGCAGATTCTTTACCACTGAGCCACCAAGGAAACCCTGCCACAATTTTTTAAATTGCATATTGGCTAGACCAGAGACACTTTGAATTGTATTATATTAGATTCCAGGTTTCTCAAACTAAATTTATCAACCCAACAGATTTTTTTCACACACTACAAACTACCTCCTCTCTACTCCTCACTCCACATCTTTCTCCACTACTCACTTGGTTACTAATACTAGAAACGTGTGAAATGTTCTAGAACCCTTCCTTTCCCTCATTTTTGTGTATGTTATCTAATCCTGGTTGTCTAACTGTGCTGGTTGTAAAGAAATTGTTCCTCAGCTTCAAACTCTCCCACCTCTAGTCTCTTTTTTGGTGCTGGGCTAGGTCTCTGCAATCCACATATTTCCTTTGCCAGTCTGGCTCTCCGTTAGCTTCTGCCAATAGTGGGAGATCTGAGGCAGGAATGAGAGAAAAGTCACTTGCTCCTTCCTGTTCACTTCCTGTTTCTATCCGTGTCACCCAGGCAACAGTTGTCCATGCCAGCAGTAACAGTTGGTTCCATCTTTGGACTTCTTTCCATATTCCCAGAAGGAGCTTCATCACATTCCTCAGAGACACCAGTACCAACCAGCCAGCCACCCTCCTCAGAGGTCTGAGTCCTGAAATGCAGGCCCTCCCCTGAGCCACGGAGATACCAGAATAAGTCAGTATAAGACAGCGTGTTCTCCTCAAGGTCTGGATTCCACCTCTCTAAGGCCCTTCCTTCAAGTGTTTGGTCCCAATATTCCCAACCTTGACCTTTATTTCCCCATCTACTTTTTGCAGCTACTACTTTCCTGTTTCATTTTCCTTTTTCAATTCTCCAATACCTGTGATAGCGCTAATAACTCTTTGTGTTAGTTTCCTCAGTTAAATAACTGCTGTGGTTTCTGTTTCCGCATTGAATCCTAACTAATAAGAAAATAGTCCTAAGGTGGTTCTAGGAAAGAGACTTTCAGATATAGGATTTGTGGTTGATTTGATCATACCCTTACATTCAAACTCAATGTTGAGCAATTTATCAATGGGAAATGAGATGCAGTAACATCATAGATAATCAACATATCATTTTAAGGCTTGTGTATTGAAGTTCCCACTAAAACAAATGCTTTGGAACCATGCTTGACTATTTGATGGTGGTGGTGATTATCATGGGGCCTCAGCGGTATTATCAGGTGGCTCAGTGGTAAAGAATCAGTCTGCCGATTCAGGAGACATGAGTTCAATCCCTGGGTCAGGAAGATCCCCTGGAGTAGGAAATGGCAATCCGCTCCAGTGTTCTTGCCTGGAAAATTCCATAGACAGAAGAGCCTGGCAGGCTACAGTCCAAGCGGTTGCAAAGAGTCAGACATGAAGCGGTTGCAAAGAGTCAGACATGACTGGGCGATTGAGCAGGCATGCACACATGCACGGTGCCTATAACAACTATAGGTTGGGAGTGACTTTATTTTCACGCCCTGAAGAACTTACATAAAGAAATGGAAAGTCCAAGTCATTAAACATTAGGTTCAAGGTACAACAAAAGCTTCTACTGCAGCCCTAAAAGAACCCTTTCCTTTTTGTACCTGGACTGAAACAAATGAAAGTTTAATTGTGCAGTTTTCAGAATAACAACAGAAGTTATCTCATAGCCTTGCCAAAACTCTCTAGTGAAAGAGCATTACTTGGGAAGAATATGACACTGAAACTTGGAATGGGGACATTGCTAAGTTGCTTCAGTCGTGTCCGACTCTGTGCGACCCCATAGACGGCAGCCCACCAGGCTCCCCCGTCCCTGGGATTCTCCAGGCAAGAACACTGGAGTGGGTTGCCATTTCCTTCTCCAATGCATGAAAGTGAAAAGTGAAAGTGAAGTAGGACTGACTCAAAGCTAAGATTCTAGAATGCCCCAATCTCTCCAGTATCAGTGGAAACAGCCCTCATCCCTTGCTTAAAGTCCTGTAATTATATCATCTAAAGGATGCCTATTTCCCACCACTCACTGTCAAGTGTAGGGTTTCTCGGTGCCTGTGGATAATTCTTTGCTGTGAGATGATGTCCTGTGCACTGTAATATATTTAGCAGCGTTGTTGACATCTACCCACTATATTCAGTAGCACCTTCTCCAGCCTGAGTTGTGACAACTGAAATTATATCCAAACATTTCCAAGTGCACCCCAGGGGGGAAAAATCATATCAGGTGAGGACCACTACTCTAGATTCATAACTAGGGTCAGATCTCAACATTTTCCACAGATTTACTGGGAAGAAATCATTTTTGCTTAATATTGCAGTGCTTTGCTGATTTATATTTTCAGAAACTTGGAGAATATGTGAAACAATGGATCCTTCCTTTCCAAGAAGGAAATAAAGAAGATAGAATGTAATATTAGATTTGGTTGAATTGTTGATGTGGGCACACTTATCACCATTCTAGATTTAATGTGTTAACTGTGCAGCTGGAAATGGCTCTGATAGTTGGTTGAATGAAACTTCATTTTAATGGTGGCCTATATTCAATAAAGTTGAGATGCAAAACCTTCTGGCATAACTTAGAAGGAATCCAAAGTCTTAAGGAGACAGGAAGCTTGGAGTGGCTCTATCATGTATGAACTGCCACCCCATCACTACAGCATCTGAGAAATCCCAGAGGACACTCCCTTCTCTAATGCATTGAGAAATATATCAGTGAATGGGTACCAGTGTGCCTGTTAACAATTTGGTGACTGTTTTCTCTAGACAGGTTTGGTGGAGGGAGAAGGTATAGTTGAGTTGGGTTTCTGGATTTCAGTGGAGAGAAGAGATGGGATCCTGGAGTAACAGAGGTCAAGTCAGTGTGAATGAAGAGACAACGTGTGGACTTTCTTCCAAAGAGTATAGTAGGGAACAAGGAGGAAAAAAGAGTCACTTTACAGTGCGAAATCTTGACAAACACTACCTCACTGAGGGAATCAAGGCAGTAAGTCATGATAACAGTACATACTCGCCTAAATAAACTAGGGCTGCCATAACAAAACAGCTTAGATTGGACCCTCTAAAGAACAGAAATCTACTTACAGTGCTGAGGGCTGTCAGCCGATTCTGTCTCTGCTGAGACCCCTCTTCCTGGCTTGTGAATGGCCACCTTCTCACTGCATCCTCACATCATGGAGACAGAAAGCTCTCTGGTATCTCTTCTTATAAGGACACTAATCTTATTGGATCAGGGCCCCTCCCTCATTACTTCATGTCAAACCTTAATTATTTCTGATAAGCCCTATGTCCAAAAACAGTCAAATTGGGGCTTATGGCTTCAACATATGAATTTGGGGAGAGTAGACAGGGGAAGAAACAATTCAGTCCATATAATACCCTTGATATAGTTTGATGAAAATGTCACTTTCCCTCTGTGCTCTTTGTCCCCAAAACATATAACCCCAGTCAAATCATGAGGTAAACTTCGAATGAATCCCAACTGAATTATGTTCTACAAAATATTTAACCAATATTCTTCAAAACTACTAAGGTCACCCATGTATCTATGGCCAATTAATCTATGACCAAGGAGGCAAGAATATACAATAGAGAAAAAACAGGCTTTTCAATAAGTGGTACTGGGAAAACTGGACAGCTACATGTAAAAACAATGAAATTAGAACATTCCCTAACACCATACACAAAAATAAACTCAAGATGGATCAAAGACCTAAGTGTGAGGCTGGACTTTATAAAACTCTTAGAAGAAAACATAGGCAGAACACTCTTTGACATAAATTGCCACAATATCCGGAGAAGGCAATGGCACCCCACTCCAGTACTCTTGCTTGGAAAATCCCATGGACGGAGGAGCCTGTTAGGCTGCAATCCATGGGGTCGCTAAGAGTCGGACACGACTGAGCGACTTCACTTTCACTTTTCACTTTCATGCATTGGAGAAGGAAATGGCAGCCCACTCCAGTGTTCTTGCCAGGAGAATCCCAGGGACGGGGGAGCCTGGTGGGCTGCCGTCTATGGGGTTGCACAGAGTCGGACACGACTGAAGTGACTTAGCATAGCATAGCATAGCATAGCATAGCATAGCCACAATATCTTCTTTGAACCACCCCTTAAAGTAATGAAGATAAAAACACAAATAAACAAATGTTTATTATTTATTTATTATTATTAATTTGACCTAATTAAACTTAAAGGCTTTTGGGGAGTGCCCTGGTGGCCTAGTGGTTAGGATTCCAGCTTTCACTGCCAAGAGCCTGGATTCAGTCCCTGGTTGGGGAACTAAGATCCCACAAGCTGTGCGGCATGACCAAAAAAATAGTCCCTAAAAAAAGAAACAAAAAAATAGCACTACCATATTATCCAGCAATCCCACTCGGGCATATATTTGGAGGAAATCATAATTTGAAAAGATACACGCACGCCAATTGCGGCTTCCCTGGTGGCTCAGACAGTAACTGTCTCCAATGCGGGAGACCTGGATTTGATCCCTGGGTCAAGAAGATCCCCTGGAGAAGGAAATGACTACACACTCCAGTATTCTTGACTGGAGAATTCCATGAACAGAGGAACCTGGTGGGCTACAGTCCATGGGGTTGCAAAGAGTCGGGCATGGCTGAGAGACTGACAGTATTCATTGAGGCACTATTTCCATATGGAGGCAACCTAAATGTCCATTGACAGAGAAATGGATAAAGAATATGTGGTACAAATACACGATGGATTATTACCAGCCATAAAAAAGAACAAAATAACTGAGTGAAGTAAGAAAGAGGAAGACAAATATCATATGGTATCACTCCTGTGTGGAATTTAATTTTAAAAATGAACTTATTTACAAAACAGAAACAGACTTAACAAATACTGAAAACAAATTTATGCTCACTGAAGGGGAAACGTGGGGGGAGGGATAAATGATGAGCTTGTGACTGACACACACACACACACTACTATATATGAGATACAACCAGCAAGGACCTACTGTATAGCACAAGGAACTGTATTCAATATTGTGTGATAACCTACATGAGAAAAGAATCTGAACAAGAATGAATATATATATATATATATATATATATATATGCTGCAGCTAAGTCACTTCAGTCGTGTCCGACTCTGTGTGACCCCATGGACGGCAGCCCACCAGGCTTCCCCATCCCTGGATTCTCCAGGCAAGAACACTGGAGTGGGTTGCCATTTCCTTCTCCAATGCATGAAAATGAAATGTGAAAGTGAAGTCGCTCAGTCGTGTCCGACTCTGTGCGACCCCATGGACTGCCACCTACCAGGCTCCTCCATCCATGGGATTTTCCAGGCAAGAGTACTGGAATGGGGTGCCATTGCCTTCTCTCTCTCTATATATATATATATGCATGTATATATATATAAATATATATATATATATTTAAATCCCATTGCTGTACACCTGAAACTAAAACAACATTGTAAATCAACTATACTTCAATAAAATTTGTAAAAAATAACTGCCAAGATCATCAAAAACAAGGAAAAGTCTGAGAAACTGTCACAACCAAGAATAGCATAAGAAGACATGTCAATTGAATGTAAAGTGGATCCCCTGATGAGATCCTGGAACACGAAAGTAATCTGATGCATGGGTTTTAACAACTATGTAATGACATTGGTTTATTAGTTATGACAAATGTGGACTTTCTTAGTGGTCCAGTGATTAAGAACCTGTCTTCCAGTGCAGGGGACACGGGCTCCATCCCTGGTCTGGAAAGATTCCGTATGCCGCAGGGCAACCAAGCCCATGTGCCACAACTACTGAACCCAAGTGGCTTAGAGCAGGTGCTCCACAACAAGAGAAGCCACCACAGTAAGAAACCGCAGCTGGAGAGTAGTCCCCACTCGTCGCAACTAGAGAAAGCCCGCACACAGCAACAAAGACCCAGCATAGCCAAACATAAACAAATAAATAAAATTTAGGAATAAAAGAAAAATGTGTTATACTACTTAAAAAAAACATGACAAATGTACCATACTAAGATAGGTGTTAATAATAGGGGAAATTGGATATGACATAAAGGAACTCTTTATCTTCACAAGTTTTCTGTAATCTACATCTGTTCTAAAGTAAAAAAATTTACTTAAAAAAAAAAAGACAGTGTGGGAAGAATTATCATAATGAGCAGCAGGTATGAACTTTGATATGCAAGAATTTGGGGCAGTGACTGATTGATCCTGGTGTCCCAAGTTAAATGGACAGCTTAATAAAATGTTACTGGAGTTCCACTTACGGTATGTCCTAGTAAAACCCTCGGAGAAGGCAATGGCACCCCGCTCCAGTACTCCTGCCTGGAAAATCCCATGGATGGAGGAGCCTGGTAGGCTGCAGTCTATGGGATCGCTGAGGGTCGGGCACGACTGAGTGACTTCACTTTCACTTTTCACTTTCATGCATTGGAGAAGGAAATGGCAACCCACTCCAGTGTTCTTGCCTGGAGAATCCCAGGGACGGGGGAGCCTGGCAGGCTGCCATCTATGGGGTCGCACAGAGTCGGACATGACTGAAGTGACTTAGCAGCAGCAGCATCAGTAAAACCCTGTGCTGGACCTGACATGGACTCTGGACAAAACACACCACAAACCAACTCTCTGAAGGCACTGGAGAGTGATTAAAAAAAAAAAAGCAGATACATTTTGACAGGGGGTCAACACCTAAAATGTAGCAAGCAATAGCATGGGTTGAATTTTCTATCTTTATAGTCTTGAACCTGAAGGCAGGCTTCATCCAGGGCTACTTACTTCAACTGCTAAAACTCTGATAGAAAATTCACAGTCTTTCTGACCCAAAAGACCAGAGGAGAGACCTGGGGTGGCGGGGGGAACCACAACTGTTGGACAGTGAGTGGAGAATCCAAGAAAGGAGAGAACCAGAGAGAGTGAGCCATATAATTCGTGTTTCAACACTGTTCAACTTCTGGTGAACCCCTGAATTGCATATTTTGAGGGCAAACTGCAAGCAGCCCAACCAAAGATAAAAAAACTGAACTGAAATTTGTGCTGCAGCCCCAAAACAGAATTTGCAGTTTGAATCATCCACAGCTGCTAACTGCTAAGTCGCTTCAGTCGTGTCCGACTCTGTGCGACCCCACAGACGGCAGCCCACCAGGCTCCCCCGTCCCTGGGATTCTTCAGGCAAGAACACTAGAGTGAGTTGCCATTTCCTTCTCCAATGTATGAAAGTGAAAAGTGAAAGTGAAGTCGCTCAGTGGTGTCTGACCCTCAGCGATCCCATGGACTGCAGCCTACCAGGCTCCTTCATCCATGGGGTTTTCCAGGCAACAGTACTTGAGTGGGGTGCCATTGCCTTCTCCGAATCATCCATAATGGCAAGCTAAAACAACCACCACAACAAAACTGACACTCTTTAAGAAAAACAACTATCAGACATCTAATAGAGACTAGACAGAATGTAGTCTCCACAACAATTCAAAATTACTTGATGTATGAAGAAACAAGACCATGTATCACATCTTCTCAAGAGAAGAGACAATCAATGGAGGTGGATACCAGTATAATACAGTTGATGCAATCAGCAAAGATTTTAAAGCAGAGAGCCACTTTAAATGATATAAAGGGGAAATGTCCATAATGTACAGGAAAATAGGACATCTCAGCAGACAAACTGAAATGATTGAAAAGAACCAAATGGGAATTTTGGAAAAGGAAAAAAAATTTCTGAAATAAGAAATTTTCACTGGGTAGGTATAACAACAGTGTAGAGATGATAAAAGAGTCAGCTTAACTTGAAGACAGGATAATAGGAATGATCCAATATGACAAACTGAAATGAAAAATCATCGGAAGGAAAACAAACAGAGCTTCAGAGATCACTGACAATATAGAAGAAAATCCTAATGCATACTAAACTAGAGTCCCAGACAGAGAGGAGAGAAAAAGAGGCAGAAAACAATATTTGAACACACAGTGATCAAACGATCAAAAATTTCCCAAATTTGTTGATAGACATACATTTACAGACCCCAAGATCTCAGTAAATGCCAAGTTGTATAAATTCAAAGAAAACCATGCCTAGGCATAGAATATTCAAACTGCTGAAAACCAAAGGGCATATTCTGAAAGTAACTAGAGAAAAATGACTCATTACACACAAGAGAATGAGTCAAAAAACTATGAATTTGGGGGCTTCCCTGATGGTCCAATGGTTAAGAATCTACCTTGCAATGTAAGAAACATCAGTTTGATCCCTGGTCCAGAAAGACCCCACATGCCATGGAACAGCTAAGCCTGTGCGCCCTCACTTACCGAGCCCACGCACTGCAACTGCTGAAGCCTGCGTGCCTGGAGCCTGTGCTCTGCAATGAGAGAAGCCACTGCAATGAGAAGCCTGCACACAGCAACTAGAGAATAGCCCTACTTGCTGCAACTAGAGAAAGCCCAAGTGCAGCAAATACATCTTAAAAAAAAAAAAAAAAAAAAAAAACAAAAAAACAGCCTACTACTTTTCACCAGAAACGATGGAGGACAGAAGACAGTGGTCGTGCCGTGCAGCTTGTGGGATCTTAGTTCCATGACAATTTCAGTGAATTCTCTACAATTTAGTCTTTGGTTTCAATATATGCAGGTAGGACCTTGAACTGAATGTGAGAAGTAAATAACATTGCCTACAGATAGATATTCTAACTATAACTCCATGGCAAGCATTCTTCCTGCCTCAGGATATTTGCACTTGCTATTTTCTCTGCTTGCAAGGCTCTTCCCCCAGATATCCCTGAGGGTTTCTCCTTTACCTCCTTTTAATTTTTATTCAAATGTCACTTTTCTTGGTGATGCTTTCTCCTTCCACCTTATTTAAATCTCAAAGTAGTTATCATCATATACCATATAATATAGTTTACCTTATTGACTTTTAGTGCCCATTGGAAAGTAAAGCAGGGAAGGACAGGGAATATTATCTAACTTGTTCAATGCTATACCCTCAGTGCATAGAACAAATAGATACTCAAGAGATATTTATTAATCATAGAACACTATGCTATGCAGAAATTTTAAATAATGGGGTAGAGTTAAACTATTATTCATGTTTCCTCTCAGACATTGAGGAAGAGCAGAAATACAGATTTTAACTTATCTTGGTTTACGAATTTTTTTCAGTGTTGGGAGACACTTAAACATATTTGCCAACTTAGGGGGAAAAGCCAATAGAATTGGATGGGTTAACATACATGAGAAAGAGAGGATATTTAATGGAACAAGGTACATGAGGAGATAACAGGAGATGGTTCTAGAGCACAGTGAAAGCACTGTGCTCAGGTAAGAGTAGCTTTGCCATGAAAAGACCTGAAATTGAAGGAGTTATCAACCAATGGCCTCCATGATCCTGGTGAAGGGGATGGAGAGGCCAAGGCTAAGGGCAAGGACTTGAGGAGTGTGCTCAGTTTATGAGGGTTTAGCAAAGGTGGTATGGTTGTATTAACAACAATATTTCATTTAATCCTCCCATCAGTTCTATGAGGAGTTATTATCTCCACTTTACAGTACTATTCTATTTTACAAATACAGGAACAGAAGCCCAGAGATTATGTAACTTGCACAAGACTACACAGTTGATGAATGATGGCGCCATTTTAGGAAGCTCTAACCCAGGTCTTTCTGACTTCAGTCTGCACCTGTCTTCACCTCATGCATCACAGCAAAGAAATAGGAATGGTCTCCAGCTACCCCATCCTCTAGTGTAATGGCCCCCACAGTGGAGTAGAATGGGCACATCCAGGGTGTGTGATGGTCTACTGGGATGTTAACAGAAAGTGCTAGATTTATATTTATACTTTTTAAATCTAAAAAAAAATAATAGAGAAAACTCAGCTTTGCTACTATTTAATATACAGATAGACTCTGGCATCCTTATTTGGTCTAGATGCCAGCTGGCTATGGGTCATCTCAGTATCTTCAGGGAGACGTAGGAGCTCCACAGTGCAAACAGATTGATAGTGCTCACCATATTCTATTTTTTGTGTTTAAGCGATGACATCAGTGTGCTCAATTTTGTAGAACCAAGACCTTGATGTAGCAGAATCTTTATAATTCATTCTTTCTTTATTCACTTATGGCTGTGCTGGATCTTCCTTGCAGCCCGCAGGCTCCTCGTTGCTGCTCGTGAGCTTTCTCTAGCTGTGGGGGTTACTCTCCAGTTGTGGCGCGTGGGCTTCTCATTGCGGTGGTTTCTCTTGAGGAGCACAGGCTCTAGGCAAGTGAGCTACAGCAGTTGCAGCGCGTTGGGCTTAGCTGGCCCATGGCATTGGGATCTCAGTTCCTGGACCAGAGATCGACTGTTTTCCCTGCCTTAGCAGGTGATAGAATCTTTGTAATCCAGTGGTTTATGGTGAAATGGGGACTGATGACAAAGATATTTGGCTTCACTCAGATTTACTGAGTGTTTGTTGTTAGAGTATTAAAATAGTTGTCAAAACCTATAAATAACTCACATTTCTTTTTCTTTTTTCCTGCTGGGGAAGACAGTGGTGAGGGATAAAATACTTTTCTTTGCAAAAAAATAAGCATTCAAATTTGCTGACTTTTTTGACAATGATAGTAGTATGCAGCAGTATAGATGTGAAAAAATAATGTTTTAAATTCTCTTCCTTCAAGAGAAACTTGATAGTATAATGAATGACAAATAATTGCTTTTTGAAAGCTATTGTAAACAAATATTTTGAAAAATGATATTTAGAAGTGTTTCTATTTTTCTTGCCAAAAAACATAGAAGAATGTCACTTATAAAATGTTCATATTCACATGCATAAAACCTTGGAAATAGTTTTCTACTGTGTTTAAGAATCTTCCAAATAAAAGAGATTCAGTGAATTTTAAATATATTTGCTAAAAACACAACATCTATTGATTAATTTGCAAATGCAACTGATTGATATTACAGAAGATAAGAATCAACTAGATGAATTTCAATAAAATTCAATGGGACTGAAAAATGTTTCATGTTTGAATAAGCCCAACCAGGTATTTTTTCACTTGGATCCTTTATATATTTTTGTGAGTTTCATTTCCGTTAAAACCAAGTAGTAGTCAGATCATACAAACTTTTGAAATCATAACATCATAGTGTGTTAAACCACCATTTCAAAAGCAAAGCAAAGTCAATCAGATTGACCTTGATTTAAAAAATAACGTTCATGGGAGTAAAAAGGACTTTTTGTATAGAAAATAAACACATTTTTATATTTTAAAATAGTGTGTTTACTTCAGTTTCATCTCATCCTTTAGTTTTTTTGGTTGCACTGGGTCTGTGTTGCTGCGAATGGGCTTTCTCTAGTTGTGGCAAGTGGGGACTTCTCATTAAGATGGCTTCTCTTGCTGTGGAGCACGGGCTGTTAGGCGCTTGGGCTTCAGTAGCTGTGGCTCAAGGGCTCTAGAGTTTGGGCTCAGTAGCTGTGGTGCACAGGTTTAGTTGCTCCTCAGCATGTGGAATCTTCCTGGACCAGGGATCGAACCCATGTCCCCTGCATTGGCAGGTGGATTCTTACTCACTGTACCACCAGGGAAGTCCTCATTCTTTAGTTTTTAAATTTTAATATTTTTGTGATTGTACATAATATATTAGGACAGTATAACATTGACAAAGGTCCCCTTAGGGTTGCCAGATTTAGCAAAATAAAAACAACATGACACACTTGTGTTTTTAAACCTCTATTCTTTGTGTTTTAAACTTTTATTTTGTATGGGGGTACAGCTGATTAACAATGCTGATTGTTTCAGGTGAACAGCAAAGGAACTCAGCCATACGTATACATGCATCCATTCTCCCTCAAATGCCCCTCCCATCCAGGCTGCCACATAACACTGAGCAGAGTTTCATGTGCTATACAGCAGGTCCTTGTTGGTCATCCATTTTAAATATAGCAGGAATGCATTTTATATATATCCCAAACACTCCATCACTTCCTTCAATTATTCGCCACTCCTCCCTGGCAGCCATAAACTCCTTTAAGAAGTCTGTGAGTCTGTTTCTGTTTTGGAAGTTCATTTGTATCATTTCTTTTTAGATTTCACATATAAGGTATGTCATATGATATTTCTCCTTCTCTGCCTGATTTACTTCACTCGGTATGACACTCTCTAGGTGCATCCATGTTGTGGCAAATGGCATTACTTCATTCTTTTTAATGACTGAGTAATATTTCATTGTATATATGTACCACATTCTTCTTTATCCATTCCTTTGTCAATGGACATTTAGGTTGATTCCATGTCTTGGTTATTGTAAACAGTGCTGCAATGAATATTGGGGTACAAGTATCTTTTTGGATCATTAAACTTCTCTTCGTATTTGAGATTCAAAAATTAACTGCTGGTGTTTTATCTGACAAGCTTAGGTGTGGAGGGCAACCCCCTCCCCCACTGAGAATCAACGTGCTAATGTATTATTATGTCTATATTACTCTCTACATCCTTACCTTTCTCTCAGCCTCACCCTACCTTCCAAACTCTTCCACTGTGCCTTCTGGAACTTCTCATCCACAACCTGCAAAAGCCCCCATGTTGTCAAAATTTCTCTTCAGTTTCTTATCATTATTAAAACCTGACTCTCCCTTGAGGACACTATTTTCCTGCTGCCCCACCCCAATGGTGCTGCTTATACTCTCAGGTCCCATAGACCTATGGGGTGACAAATGTACTGAAATCTGAAATAAGCAGATCGATGTTTTCAATGGAAAGCTACACGTTCTTCAGAGCAGACCTTTCCAGGTTATCTGATTCTAGCCTTTTATGGCTTTTGAGGTATTTTATGACTTATGTAAACTGTATCTAACTGATAACAAGGCAAGATAAAGTCTTTCCAGTGGAAGTTTAATTGACTTGCCTGAGAAAATAGGAACTATCACATGGGCATTTCCCATCTTCTTACTATTAAACTGATAGTCTACTTTCACCTGTACCCATTCTGCTTTCCTTCCCTTCTGTTGAAATGGAAAGCTGTCTTTCCTCTTAATTAGAGCCAAATTCTTTGCCTGTGCTTTGGATTCCTTCCACCCTGTCTTCTCAGGACACTTTCCTGAAGACTATAGTCTGGTTTCATATATATATTTTTTTTTTTTTTTCAAATTTTTTCCCGCTGGATCCTTCTCAATAGTTTTAAACAATCTCAATTCTTTTTTCTGTTAAAGAAAACAAAACAAAACCCTTCCTAGATCCTAGGTTCCCTTCTAGCTGCTCCTCTAACTGCCTTCATCTCCTTTCCTTCTACTCACCGTTCAGCCAGTTCTCTGGGGCCCCACACTATCACACCCCCGAAGAAACTCTGATTAAGGTCACTTCTGTCTCACTGATAAAATCTTGGTGTCAACAAATCCAACATTTCCCAGTTATCTTAATGACTTTCCAACAACTGACACAACTGATCACTCTTCTTTCTTGAGATGCTGTCTTCTCCCAGCTTCCAGGACAATACTCTCCCAGTTTTTTTCTTAAACTTCTGATCACTTCTTCTGACTCCCTATAAGCATATCCACCTCTATCCAAGCATTAACTTCAAGCATCTCTCAAAGTTTGGCTCTTGGCCTTCTGTTCTTTTCTTTCTGCTTAATATTTCTGAATATTCTTGTCCATGCCTACAACTTTATCACCACCTCTATATCAATGACCTCGGCCTTGACCACGCGTTTGAGTTCAGATTACTTGTCATTGCTTCTTGGAAGTCTCAGAGGGATCCCAAATTCAATGTATGTATAATTGAACCCATGATTTTCTTCCTCAAAACCTGGCCTTCTCTATGAATTTTATTTCAGGGAATAGTAATACAAAAACCCGGAGAAGGCAATGGCACCCTACTCCAGTACTCTTGCCTAGAAAATCCCATGGATGGAAGAGCCTGGAAGGCTGCAGTCCATGGGGTTGCTGAGGGTGGGACACGACTGAGCGACTTCACTTTCACTTTTCACTTTCATGCATTGGAGAAGGAAATGGCAACCCACTCCAGTGTTCTTGCCTGGAGAATCCCAGGCACGGGGAAGCCTGGTGGGCTGCTCTATGGGGTCGCACAGAGTCGGACACGACTGAAGTGACTTAGCATAGCAATACAAAAACCTAGGCATTTCCCTGATGTTTTGTCCCTCAACCCCTAATCTCTCTAATTCATTAACAAATTCTATCTTTTTATATTAAATCTAGTTACTTCTAACTCTACTTTCATTAGACTTGTCTAAGTTACCATCTTCTCTCCCCTGTACTACTGGAAAATCTTCCTAACATCTACTTTAATCCACTCTTAGCCCCCTCCAATCCTTTCTCCTCTTAGTAGCCAAAATAATCATATAAAATGCATGTTTGATCATATAAGCTCCTGTTAAAAACCCCTCAGTGATTTTTACATAAAAACTAAAATCTTCAACATGGCCAGGCCCCTGCAGAATCTAGCAGCTTTTCAGCTGCGTCCTCATCTAATATCATGCTCCCCATCCGGGCTTCAATCGCAATGGCTGCCTTCTAGGTGTCCCTCACCCCCACTCTCTGTTCTCCCCTCCCCCTGAGCCTCTTTGCATGTGCTGCTACCTTTGCTTGGAAAACAGCCACCCAACCACCCACTTGGCCTCATTAACACCTGCCTCTCCTTCAGATCATAGCTCCTAGTTAAATGTCTCTAACAGGATTCTCCCAACAGGATTTTAATCTCTCACCTTCATAATAGCTAATACTCAGACATGTTTACTACAAGTTAGTCACTGATCTAAGGACTCTACAGAAAAGAATTTGTTATATGTGGATACTGAGTTATTATACACTTATGTGCCATAACTGTAATTTTCCTCATGTGCAATATAGAATAATAGTACTTTGTTCATAGGGTGATTAAGAACATAAAATGAGGTTATTATCGGTAAAGGATTTGGAACAGTGCCAGCCAAATAATAAATGCTCAAAAAATGTTAGCAACTGTTAGTATTGTTGTAATCTTACACTTGCATGATTATCTGATTAAAGTTTGTCTCTCTCCTGTAAGAACCATGAACATTGGTCCAGGTCTTCTTTTTTTTACTCACTATTATTTCCCTTGTGTCTCCCTAGAGCATTGGCACATTGTAAATACTCCAAACACATTACTCGAGTGAAAAAATAGTAATTCTGGCCAACCACACAGGATTGTTATATTAAAAAAAAAAAAAAGTATGTGAGGTACTTTTTAAAACTACATGGAGATACTGAAATAGTAAACATTTAAATGGTAAACTATGATGCTAACTGTAACCATAACAGAAATCTTAGGAAAGGAAAACTAACGTGGCCTAAAGTTGTCGGAAAAGGGGCTCATGGAAGAAATGGATCTCAGAATATATACAGGATTTTGATGGATGAAGTGGACCTCAGAGTATGTATAGGATTTGTAGAGTAGTGTGAACATATGGGTATGTAGGGAAAATGGGCTACGAGCCTACTTGGTGGGTGTATGATGAGGAGTAACAGGAAATCTAATTATAGACATGGTGGAGACAAATCACAGAGGGACTTGATAGGCAGATAAAGGAGGCTTGACCTGAAATGACAGAGAAAAGAGAATCCTGAGCAGAGACATTTCAGGAAGATTCTTTCACCCAACAACTAGTGAGCCAGGATCTCTTGTTGAGGCTATTGATTTAACAGTGGTCAAAATAAACCATGAATGGTGAAGGGATCTGACCAGGTGATTTCTGAGATTCAATGGGCTTTACCATTTTGTGATTTGAACGATGATTATTTTCTAGCAAGCTCATGGATAGCCAGGTACTTGACCAGTACTTGACCAGCTCCAACTTAAGTGAGGTCTGTAGTCAAGAATACTGATTGTATTTACATCCTGAGTTCATGTGGTTTGTTCAGAAGAGAGGGGAAACAAGTTTATAAACACATGCTGTGGTCAGTTCATTTTCTAGGAGCCTGTTCTCAATTACCACTGAACCCATAATGACAATTTATATTTGACCTCTTTACCAAAGAATCTTCTTGCTTCTCCTTGATCATATTTTACTTTGGGGAAGGGGCATTGCCCAATTTTATTTTCTAAATGGTATTTAGCAGACTGAAGATGCTCAATAAATCTTATATATCCATGGAACTATTTCTGGAAAAGAAATTTTGGCTATGTGACTACATATCCAGTGCAATCAACAATAACTGTTTAAACAGTTTCTCATACCTCTCACCAGGGGTTATTCATGTGGAAACCTAAAATTTAAAATAAGTAAAAACAGCTGGTTCATGATAATTCCATCAAGAAAACTTCTAATATACAAAACCCAGATAGTTGGCATTGAATAGCACAGAAGATACCACTGAGTAAATATCAAATGAATAATCCTGACCATTGAGGATTTCTGTTCACTTTCACTCCATTAACGGTTATTTCAAACTGAATTTCTTCATTCATCATGAAGAATGATGCATGGAAAACTTGAACCAAATGTCTGGAAAGTAAGTTGGATGTGATTTGAAAATTCTAGTAACAAATGTTACTCTGACTTTAATTACTGAATTCAATTACTTCACAAGCTGGAAACTCACTTCAAAACCTGTGAAAAAATGCCCCTTTAAAAAATGTATTAGAAATCAATAACAGAAAGAATTTTAGGAAGTTCACAATATGTGGAAATTAAACAATACACTCTTAAATTACTAATGGGCCAAGGAAGAAATCACAAGGAAAATTAAACACCTTGAGGTGAATGAAAACACACAACATACAGAAACTTATGGGATGCAGCTAAAACTGTGCTTAGAAAGAAAGTAATAGCTATAAATATCTATATTAAAAAAGGGAGATTTCAAATCAGTTAACAAAACCTCTACTTTAACATATTAGAAAAAGAAGACCAAACCCAAAGCAAGCAGAAGGAAGGAGATAATAAAGCCTAGAGCAGAAATAAATAAAGTAAACAAACAAAAGGGCCAACAAAGGTCCGTCTAGTCAAGGCTATGGTTTTTCCAGTGGTCATGTATGGATGTGAGAGTTCGACTAGAGAGAAAGCTGAGCGCCAAAGAATTGATGCTTTTGAACTGTGGTGTTGGAGAAGACTCTTGAGAGTTCCTTGGACTGCAAGCAGATCCAACCAGTCCATCCTAAAGGAAATAAGTCCTGAATGTTCATTGTAAGGACTGATATTGAAGCTGAAACTCCAATACTTTGGCCACCTAATGCGAGGAACTGACTCACTGGAAAAGACCCTGATGCTGGGAAAGATTGAAGGCAGGAGGAGAAGGGGATGACAGAGGATGAGATGGTTGGATGGCGTCACCGACTCAATGGACATGAGTTTGAGTAAACTCCAGCAGTTGGTGATGGACAGGGAGGCTTGGCATGCTACAGACCATGGGGTCGCAAAGAGTCAGACACAGCTGAGCGACTGAACTGAACTGAACTGAAACAAAAAACAATAGATATAATAAACAAAAAAAAACAAAACTTTGTTCTTTGAAAATATCAACAAAATTGACAAGTCATCTGGACTGTCAAAGAAAAAAGAGATAAGATTCACATTACTAAAATCAGGAATGAGATGCTATTATAATCTTACAGAAATAGAATTAAAAGGGAATACTATCAACATGCCAACAAATTAGACAACCAAGATGATTCCTAGAAATACCCAAACTACCAAAATTGAATCAAGAAGAAATAGAAAATCTGAATAGAATTCTAACAAGAGATTGACTCAGTAATCAAAATCTTCCTACAAAGAAAAGCCTGGGCCAGATGACTTCCCTAGGGAATCCTACCAAATGTTTAAAAAAGAATTAGCATTAATTCTTCACAAATGCTTCCAAAAAATAGTTGCTGGACTGCCATCTCATTTTGTAAGGCCAATATTTCCCTGACACCAAAACCAGATAAAAACATCACCAGAAAAATAAAAACCAACATCTCTATGAGTACAATTGAAAACCAACAACAACAACAACAACTCAACAAAATACTAGTGAAGTGAATCCAGCAATATATAAAAAGGATTAAACACCATGACCGAGTAGGATTTATTGCAGAAATGAAAGATTGATTTAACGTATGAAAATCATATTAGTAGAATAAAGGACAAAAACCGTATTATCATCTCAACATACAAAGAAAAAACATTTGATAAAATCCACCATCTTTTCATGATAAAAACATTATAGGAATAAAAAGGAAGTTCTGCATAAGGGAATCTTATAAAACTCACAGTTAACATAGTATTTAATGGTGACTGATATGTTACTGGAGATCTGTGGAGAGATAACTCCAGAAAGAATGAAGGGATGGAGCCAAAGCAAAAACAATACACAGCTGTGGATGTGACTGGTGATAGAAGCAAGGTCCAATGCTGTAAAGAGCAATATTGCATAGGAACCTGGAATGTCAGGTCCATGAATCAAGGCAAATTGGAAGTGGTCAAACAAGAGATGGCAAGAGTGAATGTCAACATTCTAGGAATCAGCGAACTGAAATAGACTGGAAGGGGTGAATTTAACTCAGATCACCATTATATCTACTACTGCAGGTAGGAATCCCTCAGAAGAAATGGAGTAGCCATCATGGTCAACAAAAGAGTCCGAAATGAAGTACTTGGATGCAATCTCAAAAACGACAGAATGATCTCTGTTCATTTCCAAGGCAAACCATTCAATATCACAGTAATCCAAGTCTATGCCCCAACCAGTAATGCTGAAGAAGCTGAAGTTGAATGGTTCTATGAAGACCTACAAGACCTTGTAGAATTAACACCCAAAAAAGATGCCCCTTATAGGGGACTGGAATGCAAAAGTAGGAAGTCAAGAAACACCTGGAGTAACAGGCAAATTTGGCCTTGGAATACGGAATGAAGCAGGGCAAAGGCTAATAGAGTTTTGCAAGAAAATGCACTGGTCATAACAAACACCCTCTTCCAACAACACAAGAGAAGACTCTACACATGGACATCACCAGATGGTCAACACTGAAATCAGATTGATTATATTCTTTGCAGCCAAAGATGGAGAAGCTCTATACAGTCAACAAAAACAAGACCAGGAGCTGACTGTGGTTCAGATCATGAACTCTGTATTGCCAAATTCAGACTTAAATTGAAGAAAGTAGGGAAAACCACTAGACCATTCAGGTATGACCTAAATCAAATCAAATCCCTTATGATTATACAGTGGAAGTGAGAAATAGATTTAAGTGAGATTATGATTATACAGTGGAAGTGAGAAATAGATCTGATAGATAGAGTGCCTGATGAACTATGGAATGAGGTTCGTGACACTGTACAGGAGACAGGGATCAAAACTATCTCCATGGAAAAGAAATGCAAAAAAGCAAAATGGCTGTCTGGGGAGGCCTTACAAATAGCTGTGAAAAAAGAGAAGGAAAAAGCAAAGGAGAAAAGTAAAGATATAAGCATCTGAATGCAGAGTTCCAAAGAACAACAAGAAGAGCTAAGAAAGCCTTCTTCAGCGATCAATGAAAAGAAATACAGGAAAACAACAGAATGGGAAAGACTAGAGATCTCTTCAAGAAAATTAGAGATACCAAGGGAACATTTCATGCAAAGATAGGCTTGATAAAGGACAGAAATGGTATGGACCTAACAGAAGCAGAAGATATTAAGAAAAGATGGCATAAGTACACAGAAGAACTGTACAAAAATGATCTTCATGACCCAGATAATCACGATGCTGTGATCACTGGCCTAGAGCCAGACATCCTGGAATGTGAAGTCAAGTGGGCCTTAGAAAGCATCACTATGAACAAAGCTAGTGGAGGTGATGGAATTCCAGTTGAGCTATTCCAAATCCTGAAAGATGATGCTGTGAAAGTGCTACACTCAATATGCCAGCAAATTTGGAAAACTCAGCAGTGGCCAGCAGGACTGGAAAAGGTCAGTTTTCATTCCAATCCCAAAGAAAGGCAATGCCAAAGAATGCTCAAACTACTGCACAATTGCACTCATCTCACATGCTAGTAAAGTAATGCTCAAAATTCTCTAAGCCAGGCTTCAGCAATATGTGAACTGTGAACTTCCTGATGTTCAAGCTGGTTTTAGAAAAGGCAGAGGAAACAGAGATCAAATTGCCAACATCTGATGGATCATGGAAAAAGCAAGAGAGTTCCAGAAAAGCATCTATTTCTGCTTTATTGACTATGCCAAAGCCTTTGACTGTGTGGATCACAATAAACTGTGGAAAATTCTGAAAGAGATGGGAATACCAGACCACCTGACCTGCCTCTTGAGAAATTTGTATGCAGGTCAGGAAGCAACAGTTAGAACTGGACATGGAACAACGTCAAGGCTGTATATTGTCACCCTGTTTATTTAACTTATATGCAGAGTACATCATGAGAAATGCTGGACTGGAAGAAACACAAGCTGGAATCAAGATTGCCGGGAGAAATATCAACAACCTCAGATATGCAGATGACACCACCCTTATGGCAGAAAATGAAGAGGAACTCAAAAGGCTCTTGATGAAAGTGAAAGTGGAGAGTGAAAAAGTTGGCTTAAAGCTCAACATTCAGAAAACGAAGATCATGGCATCCGGTCCCATCACTTCATGGGAAATAGATGGGGAAACAGTGGAAACAGTGTCAGACTTTATTTTTCTGGGCTCCAGAATCACTGCAGATGGTGACTGCAGCCATGAAATTAAAAGACCCTTACTCCTTGGAAGGAAAGTTATGACCAACCTAGATGGCATATTCAAAAGCAGAGACATTACTTTGCCAACAAAGTTTCGTCTATTCAAGGCTATGGTTTTTCCTGTGGTCATGTATGGATGTGAGAGTTGGACTGTGAAGAAGGCTGAGCACCGAAGAACTGATGCTTTTGAACTGTGGTGTTGGAGAAGACTCTTGAGAGTCCCTTGGACTGCAAGGAGATCCAACCAGTCCATTCTGAAGGAGATCAGCCCTGGGATTTCTTTGGAAGGAATGAAGCTGAAGCTGAAACTCCAGTACTTTGGCCACCTCATGTGAAGAGTTGACTCATTGGAAAAGACTCTGATGCTGGGAGGGATTGGGGGGAGGAGGAGATGGCTGGATGGCATCACTGACTCGATGGACGTGAGTCTGGGTGAACTCTGGGAGTTGGTGATGGACAGGGAGGCCTGGCGTGCTACGATTCATGGGGTCGCAAAGAGTGGACACGACTGAGCGACTGATCTGATCTGATCTGATGTGATCTCATGTTAAGCAATTTCCATATCTTGGTTTTTCCAGAATGAAGTTTTCAAAACAGAGTTTCAAGGCTTTCTGAATATAAATGCTAATACACAGAATTTTCTGGGCCTACGTAAGAAAAATATGTATTCTTTACTTTTTCTCCCTCTTCCTCCACATACTCTATGTTCTGGAGAGATTACTCAGGAGTCCAATTTCATTTGCCATTTTTAAGCTAAGTACACTGGCTTTTTTTTTTTTTTTAATATAAATGCCTATATCAAAAAGGGCCAAGCTCAAATGGTCGCTGAAGTTGATAAAATCTTTCTGTTATATATGTGTGTGTTAGTCACTCTGCTGCTGCTGCTGCTGCTGCTGCTAAGTCACTTCAGTCGTGTCTGGCTCTGTGCAACCCCATAGACGGCAGCCCACCATGCTCCCCTGTCCCTGCGATTCTCTAGGCAAGAACACTGGAGTGGGTTGCCATTTCCTTCTCCAATGCATGAAAGTGAAAAGTGAACGTGAAGTCACTCAGTCGTGTCTAACTCTTAGCGACCCCATGGACTGCAGCCCACCAGGCTCCTCCATCCATAGGATTTTCCAGGCAAGAGTACTGAAGTGGGGTGCCATTGCCTTCTCCAGTGTTAGTCACTCAATTGTGTCCCAACTCTTTGAGACCCCATGGACTGCAGCCTGCCAGGCTCCTCTGTCCATGGGATTCTCCAGGCAAGAATACTGGAGTGGGTTGCCATTCCCTTCTCCAGGGGATCTCCCCGACCTAGGGATTGAAACTGGGTCTCCCACATTGCATGCAGATTCTTTACTGTCTGAGCCACCAGGGAAGCTCCCTGTGTTATGTAGTTGTATTTTAATAGTTATATACAATATAATTAGTTTGCAACAAATGATAGAAGAATCAATTCATAATAAAAGCAAATAGATATCATGGGGCTTGATCTTCTGAAGTTGGGTTATATTATAGTTAGGGTTGCCAGATTTTGCAAATAAAAATACACGATGCTTAATTAAATTTGAATTTCAGATAAACAATGAATAATAATTTCAGTATATCTCAAATATTACATGTGACATACTTATGCTAAAAATTATTGCTTATGTGAAATTCATATAGAATTGGGCATCTTGCATTTTACCTGGCAACTCTAATTACGTGAATAAGAGAGATTTTATGCACTCGCCTTACAAAAAGCTGCCCAGTCTAGCAGTATGATATAAACAGACAGTGGTCCTTACATTTCTGTTCTGGCTGCTTACTGAACAGCTAAGGAAGTTTCTAGCAAGGTCCTAGAATTGGGCTGGCTTGTGACCAGATCCTGGTCTATTTTTAGGCTGAGATAAATGGGACAGTTATTCCAGGGATTGGGGAAAATCAAGTTACATTTAAAATTGTAGAGAAGAGGTATGTGCTTGAGAGGGGAGAGGAGGGTGTCATATATTGCCACAGTAAAGAACAGTTCAATCACATCATCACCGTTCACATCTACCCCACCCCAGGCAAAATGAAATAGGTATAGATGATGTCCTATCAATTGGGAGGAGCCAGAGGAGCTCCCTATTCTTGAATGTGTGGATTGAGTAGATCAAGCAAAAGAACAGTGAGATGAGAAACTGGCTTTGAAATCGTCTCCACTGGAATTACGCACAGATACCTCAGACTGATGCACAGATACCTGAAACTGATGTGTTACCTTCCCCTGTCCTTGACTTCATTTGTGTGTTCAACAAACACTCGAGTGGCCACTCAGTGTCAGCATCTGCTAGCTCTGGACATACACGCATGTGAAGAACAGGCACAGGCCCTGCTCTCGAGAGAATGTATGGGGGGGAACATGTTGATATAACCCCAAAATCCATGTTTAACTGCACAACCGTGAACTTCCTGATGTTCAAGCTGGTTTTAGAAAAGGCAGAGGAACCAGAGATCAAATTGCCAACATCTGCTGGATCATGGAAAAAGCAAGAGAGTTCCAGAAAAACATCTATTTCTGCTTTATTGACTATGCCAAAGCCTTTGACTGTGTGGATCACAATAAACTGTGGAAAATTCTGAAAGAGATGGGAATACCAGACCACCTGACCTGCCTCTTGAGAAACCTCTATGCAGGTCAGGAAGCAACAGTTAGAACTGGACATGGAACAACAGACTGGTTCCAAATAGGAAAAGGAGTACGTCAAGGCTGTATATTATCACCCTGCTTACTTAGCTTATATGCAGAGTACATCATGAGAAACGCTGGACTGGAAGAAACACAAGCTGGAATCAAGATTGCCGGGAGAAGTATCAGTCACCTCAGATATGCAGATAACACCACCCTTATGGCAGAAAGTGAAGAGGAACTAAAAAGCCTCTTGATGAAGGTGAAAGAGGAGAGTGAGAAAGCTGGCTTAAAGCTCAACATTCAGAAAACGAAGATCATGGCATCTGGTCCCATCACTTCATGGGAAATAGATGGGGAAACAGTGGAAACAGTGTCAGACTTTATTTTTCTGGGCTCCAGAATCACTGCAGATGGTGATTGCAGCCATGAAATTAAAAGACCCTTACTCCTTGGAAGGAAAGTTATGACCAACCTAGATGGCATATTCAAAAGCAGAGACATTACTTTGCCAACAAAGGTCCATCTAGTCAAGGCTATGGTTTTTCCTGTGGTCATGTATGGATGTGAGAGTTGGACTGTGAAGAAAGCTGAGCACCGAAGAACTGATGCTTTTGAACTGTGGTGTTGGAGAAGACTCTTGAGAGTCCCTTGGACTGCAAGGAGATCCAACCAGTCCATTCTGAAGGAGATCAGCCCTGGGATTTCTTTGGAAGGAATGATGCTGAAGCTGAAACTCCAGTACTTTGGCCACCTCATGCAAAGAGTTGACTCATTGGAAAAGACTCTGATGCTGGGAGGGACTGGGGGCAGGAGGAGAAGGGGACGACAGAGGATGAGATGGCTGGATGGTATCACCGACTCAATGGACGTGAGTTTGAGTGAACTCTGGGAGTTGGTGATGGACAGGGAGGCCTGGCGTGCTGCAATTCATGGGGTCGCAAAGAGTCGGATACGACTGAGTGACTGAAGTGAACTGAACTCTTTGAGATCCTATGGACTGTAAGCCTGCCAGGCTCATGGCATCCTCCAGGCAAGAAAACTGGAGTAGGTTGCCATGCCCTCCTCCACGGGATCTATCTGACCTGGGGACTGAACCCACTTCTCCTGCATTGCAGGCAGATTCTTTACCCTCTGGGCCACCTGGGAAGCCCAATCAAGCTGTCATATCACTACTAATTTTTATGGTGCTATTACAATGAATAAACACTATGAAGCATCCTGAGAATTGAACGTTTTAAAATAAAGTATTACACCTTTTCCTGTTTAGGAAAATGGTACTCCATTAAAACCATAATTTTTGGAATTTGGAGAATTTCTGTTAAGTTTTGTAACATTTGTTATAATGTTGACTTTTAAGTTAAACATTTACTTGCACTTTTGTTATCAGTATTATTAATCTTATCATTGTCCTTATATGAAAAGTAGAAGTCTGTGATTTTGGTTGATGAGTGTATTTTTCATTTCAGCTCATCTTTCATGGTGGTATACTTGACTGCCTGTGTGTTATCTCTGATACAGAGGATATAATTCTTGCTAAATTAAAGGGGCAAAACTGACATCTGCCTATTGTAGTTTTATTACTGTTTAACCACAGCGGATAACTTCTGGGGAAAGTATTTGGTTGGTGCAAAAGTAATTGCGGTTTTGCAGTGTTGAACTTTGCCATTTGATACCCGAATACATTCTTAAGTGTGGTTATATTATACATCGTTTTAATGCCTTTTTTTTTTTTTTTGCTAATAACTTACTTGTTGTTGTTGTTGTTCAGTCACTAAGTTGTGTCAGACTCTTTGTGACCCAATGAATTCCAGTACACCAGGCTTTTCTGTCCATCGCTATCTCCCTGAGTTTGCTCAAACTCATGTCCACTCAGTCAGTGATACCATCCAACCATCTCATCCTCTGTCCCCCCTTCTCCTCTTGTCCTCAATTTTTCCCAGCAAATAACTTACTACTTGCTGTTTATTTTATATTTATTTTATATTACAGAAGTGATGTTAGACAAAAAGTGAATTTGAGTGATGTTTTGAGTTCAAAATGGGTCATAAAGCAGTGGAGACAACTCACAACACCAACAACACATTTGGACCAAGAACTGCTAACCAATGTACAGTGCTGTGGTGGTTCAAGAAGTTTTGCAAAGGAGCCTTGAAGATGAGAAGCGCGGTGGCCAGCCATCAGAAGTTGACAATGACCAACTAACTGAGAGCATCTTTGAAGATGATCCTCTTACAACTACATGAGAAGTTGCCAAAGAACTCAACATCAGCTGTTCCATGGTCATTCACCATTTGAAGCAAATTGGAAAGGTGAAAAAGCTTGATAAATGGGAGTCTCATGAGCTGACTTCAAATCAAAATGATCATCATTTTCTCTTATTCTATGAAACAATAAACGAACCATTTCTTGATCAGATTGTGACATGTGATGAAAGTGGATTTTATATGACTCCCAGTAAGAATCAATTCAGTGATTGGACTAAGAAGAAGCTCCAAGTTCACTTCAGTTGTTCAGTCGTGTCCAACTCTTTGTGACCCCATGGACTGCAGCACGCCAGGCTTCCCTGTCCATCACCAACTCCCGGAGCTTGATCAAACTCATGTCCATCGACTGGGTGATGCCATTCAACCATCTCATCCTCTATCGTCCCCTTCTCCTCCTGACTTCAATCTCTCCCAGAATCAGGGTCTTTTCCAATGTCAGTTCTACACATCAGGTGGCCAAAGTATTGAAGCTTCAGCATCAGTCCTTCCAAAAATATTCAGGACTGGCTTCCTTTAGATTGACTGGTTGGATCTCCTTGCGGTCCAAGGAACTCCCAAGAGTCTTCTCCAACACCACAATTCAAAAGCATCAATCCTTAGGCGCACAGCTTTCTTTATGGTCCAACTTTTACATCCATACATGACTAATGGAAAAAACATACATTTGACTAGACAGACTTTGTTGGTAAAGTAATGTCTCTGCTTTTTAATATGCTGTCTCGGTTGGTCATAGCTTTTCTTACAAGGAGCAAGCGTCTTTTAATTTCATGGCCGCAGTCACCATCTGCAGTGATTTTGGAGCCCAAGAAAATAAAGTCTGTCATTGATACCATTGTTTTCCTGTCTATTTGCCATGAAGTGATGGGACTGGATGCCATGATCTTAGTTTTTTGAATGTTGATTTTTAAGCCAGCTTTTTCACTCTCCTCTTTCACTTTCATCAAGAGGCTCTTTAGCTCTTCTTCACTTTCTGCCAGAAGGGTGGTGTCATCTGCATATCTGAGGTTATTGATACTTCTCCCAGCAATCTTGATTCCAGCTTGTGCTTCATCCAGCCGAGCATTTCACACGATGTTCTCTGTACATAAGTTAAAGAAGCAGGGTGACAATATACAGCCTTGACGTACATCTTTCCCAATATGGAACCAGTCCGTTGTTTCATGTTCAGTTCTAACTGTTGCTTCTAACTCTTGACCTGCATACAGATTTCTCAGGAGGCAGGTAAGGTGGGCTGATATTCCCTTCTTTTTAAGAATTTTCCAGTTTGTGTGATCCACACAGGCTTTGGCGTAGTCAATAAAGCAGAAGTAGATGTTTTTCTGGAACTCTCTTGCTTTTTCTATGATTCAACGGATTTTGGCAATTTGATCTCTGGTTCCTCTGCCTTTTCTACATCCAGCTTTAACAGCTGGAAGTTCTCAGTTCACGAACTATTGAAGCCTCCTCTCTTGGAGAATTTTGAGCATCACTTTGCTAGTACGCGAAATGAGTGCAATCGTGTGGTAGTTTGAACATTCTTTGGCATTGCCTTTCTTTGGGATTGGAATGAAAACTGATCTTTTTGAGTCCTGTGGACACTGATGAGTTTCCCAAATTTGATGGCATACTGAGTGCAGCACTTTCATAGCATCATCTTTTAGGATTTGAAATAGCTCAACTGGAATTCCATCACCTCCACTAGCTTTGTTCGTAGCAATGCTTTCTAAGGCCCACTTGACTTCACATTACAGGATGTCTGACTCTAGGTGAGTGATCACTCCATTGTGGTTATCTGGGTCATGAAGATCTTTTTTATATAGTTCTTCTGTGTATTTTTGCCACCTCTTCTTAATATCTTCTGCTTCTGTTAGGTCCATACTATTTCTGTCTTTATTGTGCCCAACTTTGCATGAAATGTTCCCTCTGTATCTCTAATTTTCTTGAAGAGATCTCCAGTTTTTCCCATTCTATTGTTTTCCACTGTTTCTTTGCATTGGAAAGATTTGCTATTTTTTGGATCTCTGCATTCAAATGGGAATATCTTTCCTTTTCTCCCTTGCTTTTCGCTTCTCCTCTTTTCTCAGCTATTTGTAAGGGCTCCTCAGACAACCATTTTGCCTTTTTGCACGTCTTTTTCTGGAGGCTGGTCTTGATCACTGCCTCCTGTACAATGTCATGAACCTCCCTCCATAGTTCTTCAGGCACTCTATCAAATCTAAACTTTTGAATCTATTTGTCACTTCTACTGTATAATCATAAGGGATTTGATTTAGGTCATATCTGAATGGTCTAGTGGTTTTCCCTATTTTCTTCATTTTAAGTCTGAATTTGGAAATAAGGAGTTCATGATCTGAGCCACAGTCAGTTCCTGATTGTTTTTGCTGACTGTATAGAGCTTCTCCATCTTTGGCTGCAAATATATAATCAATCTGATTTTGGTATTGACCATCTGGTGATGTCCCTGTGTAGAGTCTTCTCTTATGTTGTTGGAAGAGGGTGTTTGTTATGACCAGTGCATTCTCTTGGCAAAACTCTGTTAGCCTTTGCCCTGCTTCATTTTGTACTCCAAGGCCAAACTTGCCTGTTACTCCAAAGGTGTCTCCTGATTTCCTTCTTTTGCATTCCAGTCCCCTATGATGAAAAGGACATCTTTTTTTGGTGTTAGTTCTAGAAGGTCTTGTAGGTCATCATAGAACTGTTTAGGTTCTTTGGCATTAGTGGTTGGGGCATAGACTTGGATTACTGTGATACTGAATATTTTGCCTTGGAAACGAACAGAGATCATTCTGTCATTTTTGTGACTGTACCCAAGTACTGCATTTCGGACGCTCTTGTTGACTATGAGGGCTACTCCACTTCTTCTAAGGGATTCTTGCCCACAGTTATACATATAATGGTCATTTGAATTAAATTCACCCATTCCGGTCCATTTTAGTTCAGTGATTCCTAAAGCACAACCCCAAACCAAACTTACAACAACAACAACAGGTCATGGTCACCGTTTGGGGTCTGCTGCCAATCTGATACAATACAGCTTTCTGAATCCTGGAAAAACCATGATATCTATAAGTATGTTCAGCAAATCGATGAGATGCACCCAAAACTGCAACGCCCGCAGCCAGCATTAGTCAACAGAAAGTGCCCTATTCTTCTCCATGACAACACCTGACCGCACCTCACACAACTACACTGCAAAAGCTGAACGAATTGGGCTATGAAGTTTTGCCTCATCCGCCATATTCACCTGACCTCTCACCAACTGACTACCACTTCTTCAAGCATCTCAATAACCTTTTGCAGGGAAAACGCTTTCACAACCAGCAGGATGCATAAAAAGCTTTCCAAAAGTTCCTCATATCCCAAAGCACAGATTTTTATGCTACAGGAATAAACAAAGTTATTTTTTGTTAGCAAAAGTGTGTTGATTTTAATAGTCTCTATTTTGATCAATAAAGATGAGTTTGAGAGTAATTATGATTTAAAATTCATGGTCCAAAACCACAATTACTTTTGTCCCAACCTAATACAATGCACTGAATAAGGTGATTTTTTTTTTTTTTTTTTGTGTCTGATAAAATTCCAAAGCACTAACACTCTCCTCACTGGGGTCATTGCAGAGGCTCCGGCTCCAGGCCACTAAAATGCAGCTGCTTCCGGCCTGGTAGGAAGCTGCTAGTTAACAGCTGTACAGCCTCAGAGCTCCACACTCAAGACCTTGAAGAGGACCTTACCACACCCACTTAAATAACATGTAGTATTATTTTCGAATAACGCGGTCTTGTGTTTTGCAGATGTACCTGGAACTAATGAACAGAAGTCCTTTCTGTTCACCTGGACCTTTCTCAACTCGGTTTTGGCAATTTTCTTGCCAGATCTGAAAAATTTATTCCCCCTCCTCTTTTTTTTCCACCCCCACCATATACCACTTTTATCATCTAACCGATGGAACCCAGTTCATTCTTTTTCACTGAATGGCTGGAGGAAGGGAAAATTAGGGAACTGAATGGGGGGAAGGGTGGTGTTAAAAATATCTTTGCGGGGCGCCAAGCAACCTTGGGCTTCCCTTGTGGCTCAGCTGTTAAAGAATCCGCCTGCAACGCGGGAGACCTGGGTTCAATCCCTGGGTTGGAAAGATCCCCTGGAGAAGGGAAAGGCTACCCACTCCAGTATTCTGGCCTGGAGAATTCCATGGACTCTATAGTCCATGGGGTCGCAGAAAGTCGGGACACGACTGAGCGACTTTCACTTTCAAGCAACCTTACACCCAAGTGTCCAGTCCTAAATCCTGATTCCCTTCTCTTGGACAGGACTTGGACGGCCCAAGCATGAGGCGAACTGAGGGAGACTGACCGAAGCCTCCGTCTGCAACCCTCCCTCCACCTCTCTGCCACCTCGGGCTGCATTTTCTGGACCGGAAAAAAAAAAAAAAAAGGACGAGGAGCACACTCGTCCCGGCACCCGCCGGGCCTCGGGGCGGTGATGGACCGTGGGCCACCAGGGGAGGAAGGCGAGTCCGCGGCCCCGCGGCCACTTTGATTGTTGCGCGCCTCCAACTTCACAGAGTGCACCGCTCAGGGAGGGGGCGGGTGGGGTGCAGCCCGGCCTCCGCCCAGAGCGACCTGGGTCCTCGCACGGGGGAGGAGCTGCGGTGCGAAAGCCCCAGCCGCCGCCCGCGGTCTCAAGGCCAGCCGCCCGCGTTCTTCCGGCCCCGCAGCCCGCGGCGGGGGAGGGGCCGTCGCCGCCAGCGTTCTCCCGGCCCCCCACGGCCGGCGGAAGGGCCTCGCGCATCGCGGAAGCGCGGCCGCAGCTGTGGATCAGCTGCTGGAGGAGGCGGAGAAGGAGAGGGAGGAGTCTGGGAGGGGGTGGAGGGAAGGGGAGGGAGGGGACCGTCAGGAAGCCGCGAACGCCACCGAGTGTCTGCACACCTCGCTCCGTCTTTTGCTATGGCTGGTTAAAAGAACCAGCCGGATCGCAGCGCGGGGGGAGGGCCGGGTGGGGGGGTGGTGGAGAGTGGCGGCCGCGCGTGAGGCCGAGGGAGGGGCGGCGGCGCGAGCGAGCGGCGGCGGCGGCGGCGGCGGCGGCGGTTCCAGCATGAAGAGGAGAGCTGGCCTGGGGGGCAGCATGAGGTCAGTGGTGGGCTTCTTGTCCCAGCGGGGCTTGCATGGGGACCCCCTGCTCACTCAGGACTTTCAGAGGAGACGCCTGCGAGGCTGCAGAAACCTCTACAAGAAGGACCTCCTCGGCCACTTCGGCTGTGTCAATGCCATTGAATTCTCCAACAATGGAGGCCAGTGGCTGGTCTCAGGTAAATCAACCCCCTTCCCCTCCCCGCGCCTCCGGGCCCCCTTCCAACCTCCCCTTTCCGCTCTCGCTCTCTCTCTCTCTCTCTCTCTCTCTCGCCACCCTCCTCCTGCCCTCCGTCCGTACCCCCTCCCTCCTCAACCCACACCACCCCCCCCTTCTTCGGCGGTGGGAAGGTGGGTGTCAGATTAAAACCCTGGCTGGGGGAGGGTGGAAGGGGAAAGAAGAGGATGTCTTCTATTAAAAAAAAAAAAAAAAGACCTAAAATGGTTGACAGGTCCTTAATTCGCTTTATCCCGAGTGTAAAGTGATCTGTCCTGATGACTGCCCTGGAAGTGTGGGTTGGCGAGGGGGTGGGGGGGCGAGGTTACGGCCTGACAAAGTTTGATGGGAAACTCTTCCTTCGTGTACTTTAAAAGGTGCGGGGGGCCTTTGGGCGATTTGGAGGGGGAGGAGGCCGAGGCGCGCCTGAGGCCGGGGTGGGGGGGAAGGGAGGGGGAGCTCGCGCCCCTGTCGCCGGCGTCCTGGGAAGGGGCCTTGGGGGGGCCGGAGTAGGGCGGTGACAGGGTCGGGGCTGCGACTCCGGGTGAGCCGAGGGGAGGTGACGGGCGGGTCCCTGTGGACCGCTCCCCTCGGCGCCCTCGGGGGCACCAGCGCCATCTCCTCGGGTCCTGGGGGTGGCCTCTTCCGTGTCTTGTTTTTCTTCTGGTTTCGGGAGTGCCGAGGACTCTGGAAGGCCAAGGGACACCGGCCTGAACTTGAATGCGCAACTTGTGAGGGCAGGGGGTGGGGGTGGGGGGTAGGGGGGCGACCCCGGGAGACTGGTTGGCGGGAGCCGCGAGCCCGCACCCCCTTCCCCCCGCGCCTGCCCGTTGCAGGTGGTCTCTGCGCCTCCTCCCGCCCACCTGGGCTTGATTGCCTCCCCCCCGCCCCACTCCCGCGGCTCCCCCTCCGGTGTGGGGTAGGTGGTGAAATCGAGGCCGGGGCTCCGGCCGGGCGATGTAGGCCTCGCTCTCCCGGGGCTCCTAGCGACAGGCAGCTGAATCGATAGCCTATTGCTCCCGGGGAGGCCGGAGCGGGCGGGTGGTGGCGACAGCTGCCCCGGAGGAGGTGCGCCTGCGGCCCCTGGGGGCGCTCGCTGCCGCCCTCATCTGGGGGGTCGTGGGCCCAAGGCGGGCGAGTGGGGATGGGGTACGCTGGGGGCGGCTCCCCGAAACCCGGCCCAGGGTGGGAGGGCGAAGACGGCTGATCTGGCGTTCCCGCTCGCCTTCTGCCCTCCCTACCCCATCCCTTTTCCTACGTCTAGAGGGAGGAAGGGGGAGCCCTGCGCTGGACGTGGCGCTTCGCTTCACCCAGCCCGGTCCCTGAATGGTTTTCTAATTTACGTCAGTGGGCAGCTCGCCAGAAACTTCTGGGATCCTGGCAAAGCATCCATCGTCTTCGCGAGTAACTCTTCGCGAAGTGGCACGGGGCGTGCCGTCCAGTTTTGGGGTAGCAGAGATAAGACTTGGGATCATTAAACGATAAGCCTTCTGGGGTTTCTTCAGGACTGACTTGACTTCTCCACATCGTATCGTTTTCTCTTTGACTAGGTAGAGTTTGGCCCTAGATCATTTCCTGAAGACATCTGATATTCCACTTCGAGGCATACCCCTAAACAAAAGCTTCCTTCCCCCACAGGGCAAGAATGGGGGGAAGAGCTGTTACAAGAGCTCACAGTTTTTTCCCCTACTGCTACTTCTGTATTCATCATACGCTGTCTCCTTCCTAGACTGATTTATTCCTACGGAGATATTCCCAAGTAAATGTACCCTACAGAGTGAGGGAATTTTGAGGTGGGGAGGGACGGGGAGGTGCTATTACAGACTGAGCTAATTAAGCATGTTGATTAAATGATAAATGCAGTCATACGTTGCTCAATTTAACACGCTTTTAAAAAAATAACAGATTTATTAAAATATAATTCACATGCCATACAATTCATCCATTTAAAAGTTCATTAGAACTTTTTTTTTTAAGGCGATAAAAAGTTGCCTCCTCTCTACCGGTTTTCCTTGTGTTGTATGTTCCCCTTTGTCTTACATGAACCCCATTTTCTCTAGACTTGACCAGTTCATTTTCTTTATCTTAATTTTAGTCTATAGAAGAGCAGGGCCCTTTCCACAGGGCAGCTCTGGTGAACCTTCTGATTCTAGGCGTAAGTAGCCCATCTCCATCAGTACTTCCTGGGTTCCAGCCTTCTTTGCCTCTTACTCCTCCTTCCCCTCACACTTCCTCTAGCTCAGTTCTTCCTATTTGCATTTTATATACTCCTGTCCCTTTCTGAGTCTTGTAGTAGGCTTTTTCCTGCTCGTCCAGTTTAGCTCAGGTAGTGTTAGCTTTTGTTAGCTTTTCTTAGTTGTTCCCAGAAGGTAGGTAGAGTTTTGGTTAAAAGCCTTATTAGCTTATTTGTGTATTATGAATATAACTTATACAACAGAAAGGTCCTCCTGTTTGCTTCAGATAAGGAAACCCCCTCTGGGAGTCATAAATATACCTTCACTTGTTAAGGCTAATTAAATTTTGTTCTAGAAAGTCTTTCAGTAATCCTCCCAAATTTAAAACTATTTAAGGTATCATATTTACATTTCATCTATCATTGTTCTTTAGCAGTTAACACCTGAGGGGAAGAGCACCAGGTATTTTGAGGCTTATGCTATCTATTCCTAATGTTTCACCAAAAATGTGGTAAGAGGTCAGATGAGATTACTTCTATGCATTTTGTTGTAGCTCTTATATCTTGTCTGGATTGGTTAAAGCCCTCAAATGTGATGATTATGATGATATAATGTTCCATAGAAAAGGAGATCAGATTTGTGGTTACCAGAGGCAGGGGTCGGGTCAAGGGGTAAGGAATTGGGTGAAGGCAGTCAGAAAGTACAACCTTCCAGTTATAAGATAAACAGGTACTAGTAATGAAATGTATAGTGCAATTGTTAACATTATTGTATGTTATATATGAAAGTTAGAGTAAATCTTTCAATTCAGTTCAAGTCACTCAGTCGTGTCCAGCTCTTTGTGACTCCGTGAACCGCAGCACGTCAGGCCTCCCTGTCATCACCAACTCCCGGAGTCTACCCAAACCCATGTCCATTGAGTCAGTGATGCCATCCAGCCATCTCAGCCTCTGTCGTCCCCTTCTCCTGCCCTCAATCTTTCCTTGCGTCAGGGTCTTTTCAAATGAGTCAGCTCTTTGCATCAGGGGGCCAAAGTATTGGAGTTTCAGCTTCAACATCAGTCCTTCCAATAACAAAAATTTTTTTTTCTATTTCTTTAATTTTATATCTATATGAACTGGTGGACCAGTCAGTAAACTTACTGTGATTATCATTTCTTGGTATATGTAAGCCAAATCATTATACTGTACACCTTACAGTGCTGTGTGTCAATTATATTTCAGTAAAACTGGAAGAAAAACAATTTTTTTAAAATGATTGTCCTTAGTTTGTTCACTGTTTTCATTTTCTAATTGTTTGGGCAGGCTCACATTTCTGTAAACTGACACACTCTATCTGGGTAGGGTTTTTTTGTTGTTTGTTTTTTCTTTTAAATTTTGTTTGGTCATGCTGGGAGGCTTGTAGGATCTTAGTTCCCTGACCAGGAATTGAACTGGGGCTGTGGGAGTGAAAGCGCAGAGTCCTAACCCCTGGACTTCTAGGGAATTCCCTGGCACATACTATTTGTTAGAATTAACTTAGACGTAGGGCAAAAATATTTGCATGAATCCTGTGGCCTTACAAACAATTCTGTTTGTTAAGGACACGTCATTGGTTTTTTGTTCTAACAGCTAGCCCCTTTTCCAGGGCACAGTGAGTCCAGAAGATATTAAGAGTAAAGCAGAGAAAACCAGGAAGGAGAAAAGGTGCTCAGCTGGGAAGTGAATGTAGGACATAAATAAGTAGGAGGGTGGTTTTGGGGCATTTTAAAATACAAAAGTACTTTAACCTAAAAAATATTTTTGTTTGTTACTATAAAGGGTGTTATTGTGGTATCACACAAGGCAGTGTGGTATAACATACACATGGTTAAAATCACTGCTAATTCCATGGACAAGAGGATCCTGGTGGGCTACGATCCACGGATTCGAAGAGTCAGACATGACTGAAGCGATTTAGCACAGCACAGCACACGTCATTTAATGTGTGACCTTAGTCAAGAATACCCACTCCAGTATTCTTGCCTGGAGAATCCCATGGACAGAGGAGCTTGGTGGGCTACAGTCCACGGGTCCCCAAGAGTCGGACACGACTGAGCGACTTCACTTCACTTTCACTTAGTCAAGTTGCTAAACTTTTCTTTCCTGATGTGAGCAGGGAATACCAGCACCCACCTGAAGGGCTGTTGTAACAACTACATTAGGCCAGGTTTAGTTTGGATAATGAACAGAGTGCCAGGCCTCTCAGAAAAAATGCTGAGTTTGTTTTCTTTCCCGTTTGTACTTATAACTCATGATGTCGTAATTAGCTGACACTTGTTCTTAGAGTGCTGGTAGTGAACATGTGCAAATGGGGCAGACAGGATAGTTTTGTGACTTTTTGATGTGGAATGAGGCACAGAATGGTATGGAAAAAATCTGGAATTTGGTGTCACATGATGTTGGAAGCTCTTCTAGTCTCAAATTGTTTGAATTTAGGCAAGTTCTAATCATTCCTCATCAGTAAACTGGGATTATCAAATTTCTGTCATTACCTAACAAGAAGGTGTATTCAGTGAAATGTTATATGTGAAGGTACTTTGCAAACTCCATAGGTTTGAGTGAACATTACTGTCTATAAAGGACAGCTTATGCTTGATGCTTGCAGGTTTCATCTTAGAATATTTAAGGGTGTTGATTCTTTGAGAGAGGTAAGGAACAACAAATGTATGTTGAAATGCTCCTTATGAGAGATCCTAACACCATCAAAGAGGTTATGTTAGTGCACTTATTTAGCGCATAGCCTAGGCTTACCTTTTGAGTCTTTGGTTGCATCTGATTTTTTAAATTGCCTCCATTGCCTCCTCTTTGTTGGTGTTTAGTTGCAAAGTCATGTCTGACTCTTTGTGAACCCTTGGACAGTAGCCTGACAGTCTTCTCTGTCCATGGGGTTTCCCAGGCAAGAATACTGGAGTGGGTTGCCATTTCCTACTCGAGGGAATCTTCCCAACCCAGAGATTTAACCCGAGTCTCCTGCATTGGCAGGCATATTCTTTACTGCTGAACTACCAGGGAAGCCCTGCCTTCTCTTGCGTTTCTCCTTTTCCCTCGAATGGAAATATGTTTACTTCAAAGTCTTTTTATTTTCTCCTGGGGAAGAAGATGAACATCTTCCTGAGATCTGATTGTAAGACCAATCAGAATGTAGCTCTGGGGGAATTCCTGGCGGTCCAGTGGTTACGACTGGGCATTTTTCACTGCCAGGGCCAGGGTCAGTCTCTGGTTGGGAATTGAGATCCTGGAAGCCAAAAAAAAAAAAAAAGAATGTAGCTCTGTATATATATCTCTGCTTTCTTGTATCTTATAAATGGTTTGTATAAACAGACTTAGCAGTAAACAAAAATATTCAGCTCTTTGGGATAAGAGTTGCTGTAATATCATTTACCCTGAATTGGTGCTTAAGGCCTTGGAACTTGTAGCACCAGCAGATTAATAGCCCATAGTGTGAAGTTTTGAGTTATGGTGAGAGATTATGATCTCTTTTTTAACCCTTATGACCCAATGTAGAAAAAGCACCTTCAGAACCTTTTCAGATACCATCAGCAACTACACTATTTCAAAGTGTTAATTAAGTAGGAGCTGTGAATGGGGAGAGGCACTTAATTATTTGGTCATAATATTTATAATTGGACTCACTATTTAGTCCTATTTCTGTTTTCTGTGGGTCTCCGACTTTACTTATCATTATAAGTATCCACAGTTACACATAGAGGTTAAGAGCATGAATTCTGGATTGAGAGTGCCTCGGGATGAAAATCAACTAAACTGCTTGCTTACTGGGTTACCTTTGACAAGTCACTCATCCTTTGTGTTTCCGTGTTCATACAATAAAGACAGTGATACATCTCACGGGGTTGTGATAAGTGTTGAATGAAATAATACTTGTCAAGTTTTTCTAACAAGGATCTGGACCATACTGTTGCTCTGGTTGCTGCTCCTGCTGCAGTTGTTGTTACTGTTGTTGTTTAACTTGAACCTCACAAAAAAGCTTTTAAGAGAGTGACACCTCAACATCTAACATTTATTGCAGATGGCACAGAGCAGTGTGAAAAATTAAGAATGATCTCAGTCAGGGGAACTATTAGAAACGCTTTATGAATAAGCTTAACCCCAATACTGTTGGCACAGCATAATTTTAAGCATCAAATAATAGCTGTGATAATAACTATATGCTTAATTGGAACCTATTAACTGATGATCATTTCCTGTTGCCCAGTCACTAGCTGTATTTCTTTTGTGGGGGTGGAGGGTGGGTTGGGCCACTAAGTTTATGTAATTAAGCTTTATTTATTTATTTTTAAATTAATTAAATTAATTTTTTTGTCTTCACCTTGAGGTATGAGGAATCTTAGATCTTCCCTGACCAGGGATTAAACCCACGGCCCCTGCAGTGGAAGCACGCAGTCTTAACCACTGGACTACTGACGAAGTCCCTATATTTCATTTTATGGTATCAGTTTTCTGTAAATTAACTCTTGTAAGAACATATTACCTGTAGGTTAAGTGTTTGGCTTTAGCCAGTTAAATGAATTCTGACTTTATTAATAAACTTCTCACATGTTTAATTAGAATGAATATCTTGGTCCAGGGGTTAGTTAATCAGGAGAAATATGGCCAGATTTCTGACAGAAGCTTTTGTAGTTACATACATTTTGACGTGGTGATTAGGAGAATCAATTCTTGAATTTTCTTCTGGGCTTTGCTATTTACTAATAATTCATTGCTGTGAAGGTGTTAAATTTTATTCTTTGATCTGTTAGTTCAACAAATAGTTTTTGAGCAGATACTATTTATAAGACTGGAGCTGTGGGAAGTGCAGAGATGATGAATCAGGTGTAAATCATACTTTTAAGCTTTCATTTGCGGAACCTTTACTTCTCAGTTGTAACAGTTCATGATCCTTTAAAAATTTTCTCTTCTGCTTTATGATACTTTAATAGATATTTGATTTTTCTCTGGTTTTTAGTGTTTAATATAGCAAAAATCCCCTTGTCTGTTAGCCTGAGTGGGAAAAAAAGATGGCTTATAGAAATGGCCTTGGAGGACACTGCTATGATAAATTTTAGAGATCATGTCACAAGGATATGGTATCACAGATATTTATAGACACATATTATTTTTCCCACTTGTTTTTCAGTCAACTAATTGCTATCTATCAAAGACTGGCAAATTTAAAATTATGCCTGGGTTTGTCACCTTTGCTTTAAAATAACCTAGTGAGTTTTAATTGATGGCCACCAATCTCATTAGACATTATAAGTACATCAAAAAATTGTCTTTATGTTCATTATTGTTCAGAGGATCATCACTGAACTTAGTACATTTTTTGATCCCTAAGAGTTCTGAAGAGCCGTGGCCCTCAGTTGTGTATCCTGGCCACACACTGAAGAGAGGTGTCAGCCAGGTACAAGTGTGTGCTCATTCCCTTGATTACTGGTAGATTTGGATGTGAAGTAGTTGGAATCATTTAGATCAAGGACACTTTATTGACCAGTAAAACTTGAGACCCAGGAGTGCTGCTTTCTGAATTCTGAGTTAAGTGGGTTTATTTGTTTTCTCATGCATTGAGTAAGGTGAAGAGCACTTTCATTGCTTATAAACAGTGTTTAATTTTGATCTTTTTGTTTTCTTTTTCATGGTTTCAAGAAAGAAGTAATTGCTTTTCTTATTGTTTTAGTCTGAATTTAAATACTCAAAGGTGAAATTAAAGCCTTTTAAGGTTAAAGGAACCAAAATCCTAATTCAAATGAAGATTATGTAGGTTAGGAAGGAATCAATTTTATGTTCAATTCTTGATGACCCACATTATATTAAAAGTATTATCTCTTATAGTTTAAGAACTGAATATTGATTTGTTAAGATCAAAATCCTCCAAGCCAGGCTTCAGCAATATGTGAACCGTGAACTTCCTGATGTTCAAGCTGGTTTTAGAAAAGGCAGAGGAACCAGAGATCAAATTGCCAACATCCGCCGGATCATGGAAAAAGCAAGAGAGTTCCAGAAAAACATCTATTTCTGCTTTATTGACTATGCCAAAGCCTTTGACTGTGTGGATCACAATAAACTGTGGAAAATTCTGAAAGAGATGGGAATACCAGACCACCTGACCTGCCTCTTGAGAAACCTCTATGCAGGTCAGGAAGCAACAGTTAGAACTGGACATGGAACAACAGACTGGTTCCAAATAGGAAAAGAAGTACGTCAAGGCTGTATATTATCACCCTGCTTATTTCACTTATATGCAGAGTACATGGTGAGAAACGCTGGACTGGAAGAAACACAAGCTGGAATCACGATTGCAGGGAGAAATATCAATAACCTCAGATATGCAGATGACACCACCCTTATGGCAGAAAATGAAGAGGAACTCAAAAGCCTCTTGATGAAAGTGGAGAGTGAAAAAGTTGGCTTAAAGCTCAACATTCAGAAAACGAAGATCATGGGCATCCGGTTCCATCACTTCATGGGAAATAGATGGGGAAACAGTGGAAACAGTGTCAGACTTAATTTTGGGGGGCTCCAAAATCACTGCAGATGGTGACTGCAGCCATGAAATTAAAAGATGCTTACTCCTTGGAAGGAAAGTTATGACCAACCTAGATAGCATATTCAAAAGCAGAGACATTACTTTGCCAACAAAGGTCCGTCTATTCAAGGCTATGGTTTTTCCAGTGGTCATGTATGGATTTGAGAGTTGGACTGTGAAGAAGGCTGAGCGCCGAAGAATTGATGCTTTTGAACTGTGGTGTTGGAGAAGACTCTTGAGAGTCCCTTGGACTGCAAGGAGATCCAACCAGTCCATTCTGAAGGAGATCAGCCCTGGGATTTCTTTGGAGGGAATGATGCTGAAGCTGAAACTCCAGTACTTTGGCCACCTCATGTGAAGAGTTGACTCATTGGAAAAGACTCTGATGCTGGGAAGGATTGGGGGCAGGAGGAGAAGGGGACGACAGAGGATGAGATGCTGGATGGCATCACTGACTCAATGGACGTGGGTCTGGGTGAACTCCAGGAGTTGGTAATAGACAGGGAGGCCTGGCGTGCTACGATTCATGGGGTTGCGAAGAGATGGACACGACTGAGCGACTGAACTGAACTGACTGAATGCTTAGATTATTGTGGAAACATGAAATTACGTTTATTTTTTACTTAATTTGTGTTCTTTAAATTTTTTGCTTTTAAGTTATGAATAGCCTACAATAGTTAGGTTACCATTTGCCAAAGTGTGGGTATACAAGCTGATTTTAAGGGATCTTTGAATGAATATTTACATTTTAATAGTACATTTATTTTATACAGATTAGAAAAGTTAACTAACATGTATAAAATAGCTTTCATGGATTTATTGCTTAAGGTGAGGCTAAATTTTTAAAAGTTCTTTTAAAGAAAAATGACAGTGGCTGTGTTATGTAGATATGGCAAAAATCAAAAGTTGATCTTGACTGACTGGGAAATACTACTTTAGAAAACCTATTTGGTTTCTTCCTTCTTTCTCATGGAATCAGAGAGATGGAAAGATCTTCATTTTATGGAAGAAGGAGTGGAGAAGTAGAAAGGTGACTTGCCCAGAGTGCTTGGTTAGTCTTTGGCAGTGAGGACTAAGTAGGACTCATTGCTCCTAGGCAAGTGCTCCTTGTAGGTTACCTTTTAATAGTTTTCTGCCCCTTCTTATCAGGCAGGAGACCTTTTCTGGAGCTCTTTGAAACAGTTGAAAGCTGAATGTTAGCAATTTCTGAGCACATGTCCAACTCTAGTTGCTCCTCTTAGATGATAAATTGTATTGCTATGTTTTGATTAAATAACTTATTTCAAATAGGTATGTTATGTTTATTCATTTAAAATATTTACAGAGAACACACTATGTCTGCCTCCTTAATCTCAATAATAGCTCTGAGTTACTTTTTAAAACATTTATTTAGCAGATAGTGTGTGGAAATGCCAGGCCCTCTGCTAAACACTTTGTATGTCTTATTTGCCACTTGCAGAATAGCCAGTGTTAACTTATGATCTAGAAAGATAGGGGATTTGAAGGTTTTGTATTAATTGTCATAACTAAGTGCTAAAGAATCAAAAGAGGACACTGATAAATGACTGATGAGGATTCTGTAATGATAACAGGTAGGGCGTTAGTGGGCTGTCCTTGTGGCTCAGATGGTAAAGAATTTGCCTGCAATGTGAGAAACCAGGGTTATCGAGAAGATGCCCTGGAGAAGGGAATGGCTACCCAATACAGTATTCTTGCCTAGAGAATTCCATGGTCAGAGGAGCCTGGTGGGCTGCAGTCCATAGGGTCCCACAGAGTCAGAGTGACTGAGCGACGAACACTCATTCACTCACTCAGGGCATTAGTGGAAAAATAGATACTGGAATTCATTGTCTCTCGTTAAAAGAAAATGAAATAGAATTCTAGGAATGAAATAAGAGTTTTTTTACTACCTTATATATTACCTTAATCTTTGTAGAAAATTTGATTCCAATAGCTGCTTTCCAAATTTTTGTTCTTTTCAGCTTTAATACTTGTTACTCACCACTGCCAACATAATATAAGCTCCCTAAAATTTAACTCATTATCTTATATCTCCTGCTGATCTCTCAAAAATCTATAGTGCTCCCCAGCGTGTACCACATTGAGTAGGAATGGTTCATCTGGTGTTCGAGATATTACTGTTTATAAAAATAAATGTTTAACAGTGACTTATCTGGTAGTCCAGTGTAAGACTGCACTTCGACTGCAGAGGTGCGGGTTCCATCCCTGGACAGAGAACTAAGATCCCACTGCAGTGCTATCAAAAACAGGAAGAAAGAAAAAAATGTTTGACAATAAATTGAAGCTTAGAGAAGTTAAGTAACTTGTGAAACCTGTAGTTTGTGGTGAAGCTGGATTTCCAGCCTGGGTCTGCATGAGTTCTGAGACATGCTGCTAACTGCTCTGAAATTTTTAGAATGTTATATACATTTTAAAAGGATTTGACCTTTCCCCTATATTCTCATCTCCCTATGCTATCACTCTGGTGTGCTAAATGTTTTTTTTCCCCTTTATGTGAAAACAGAAAGGGGTTGGTGGGGTTGAGGGGATGGATCATGGGCTTGGAGCCAATAATAGGCACAGTTCTGATCACAGCTTCAGTTCTCACCTCTGAAGATCTCTCTCAGGAGTAAAACTTACTTCACCTGGATTTTGGTTTTGGGAGTCTTCTAAAGTCTTCTTCCCTAACACTGTGTTTCATGCTTGCTTCTATAAACCATGTGAGTAACTTCATACTGGGTTAAACTCACCTGCTTTAGTCTGAATAGGAGTGGCTATAATACTCTGGTTACCAAGTTAGTTCCTATTCCCCATTTACCTCACTAGAAGTACAAACAATATATATGTATTCACTGAGCCTGTGATTTGAGTTTGATTTCTGCTGAAAGTATGCTGCTTGAGTATGTTTGGCTGAATTCCAGCCAACAGAAATAAGTGTATTTCCTTATAATTATACATGGGAAGAAAATATCTATGCCTGGGGTAGAGATAAATAATGTGCTTCAGAATAAATTGCTTTTTGGAAGAAGGTTTAAACAATGCAACATGGGAGATCTGCCCATAAGTCGTTTGGAGGCACTTTTAACACTAACAAGGAGCATAGTGCTCTTGCAGGTCAGGTTAACTCCTGTCGCCAGCAGCTTCACTCTGTTTCTGTAAAAAAGAAGGTGTTCTGGTTCCTTCCGGAGTTACTCACTGACTGGGTGAAAAAGGAGGATTACTCTTCAGGTTCTGATCTTGGATTCCACTTGCCCTTACGTCAGTTTTTATAGGTCAGGGATTAAGGGGAAGAATTGACAACAGCGGTTTGTCACTTCAGATACCTGCTGTCCCCATGCCTTCATGTTCACACTTCCTTTGTCACCTTGCTCACTCCTTGCACTTTGCAGTGTTACATACCCGAGATTCTGTCATGTACCTCTTGGGATACAGAGTTGATATCCATTGGAGATCAGGTCTGTGTGCTTTGAGTACTGTTTTCCTGTTAGGACCAGTCATAAAGGAGTTTATTCCAGAGGGCTGCGACACGTAGGAATCACTGAGAAAATGGCACCAGAGGTAACTGACAAGTTTATATTGTACCCAAGGAGCAGAGATGGTATTAGCTGAAAGGCTGATTTCCATCTTCCCTGTTGCCTCTGCTGGGGCTCCTGTGGTTGATAAGGTGAGGTAAGGTTTCGTCATATGGTCGATCAGCTAACTCTGTAGATCCCCTGCCTTTGCTTTGTTGTTGTTTAGTTGCTAAGTCATGCCTGACTGTTTTGCAATTTCATGGACTGTAGCCCTCCAGGCTCCTCTGTTCATGGGATTTTCCAGGTAAGAATACAGGAGTGGGTTGCCATTTCCTCCTCCAGGGGATCTTCCCGACCCAGGGATTGAACTCGCGTCTCCTGCATTGCAGGTGAATTCTTTACCGCTGAGCCACTGGGGAAGCACCCCTGCCTTTGCTGGGGCCCTTAACACCTAAGATGACCATATATCTGATTTACTTGGGACCCAGTTTTCCCATAGCCCTAATACAATGATTAGTGCTCTTTCATTCCTAAAAAGGTCCTGGTTTGGATGATAAGTCATAGGGCCACCTACTCATGATCATAAGAGCTGTCTGGAGCTCTGGTAGAACCAAAGCCTTAGTCTCTTCACTCCTCCTATTCACTGTTGAATGCCTCTGCTGGAAAAGCCTCCAAGCCTCCATTCTCCCCATGTCAGGTCTTTCAGCTGCCACTTTGAAGGTATAAGTTTGAGAGGCAAAGAGGTTGGTTAGGCATTTTTCTCCTTGTCCTAGAAACCACCCCCCTCCCCGCCAAAAAACATGTTAAAACCATTAAGAAAATGCTAGCTCTAGAGGCTAAGTTACCACCGCCTTTCCATGTACTTCCTCTTATAGTTCTTGTCCTGCTATTCACTTGTACATTCTTTTTTCTTTCTTTTTATTTATTTATTTTTCTTTAATATTTGGCTGTGCTGGGTCTTCATTGCAGCGGCTGCAGGCTTCCCTGTTTGTGGCTTGCAAGCTCCAGAGCGCACGGGCTTAGGATTTGCAGTGTGCGGGCTTCTCTCTAGTTGTGGTGCTCAAGCTTAGTTGCCCTGCAGCCTGTGGGATCTTAGTTCCCCTACCAGAGATCGAACCTGTGTCCCCTGCATTGGAAGGTGGATTCTTAATCTCTGGACAACCAGGGAAGTCCCCTTCCTTTCTTTTTTAAAAAACTCTCCCTGTGGCTTGTTTTTTTGCAGAGTTGATTTTGGGGAAAGGCATTTTGATGAATGATTCTCCACTGAGTTGGAATTTTTTTCCTGAGGTGTTTTTAACCCAAAGTGATGTGATATAGATATTGAAACCATGCTAAAGGCTTAGTTTGTCTAAGCACCAGGTACATTTGGAATGAAAGTTGACTTTCAAGTGTATAGGTTGGCCCTGTGAAGAGTTTTCAGATATTGTAGTTTTTCAGGTATGTGGGCAGTTGGCTGTAGAGTGTCTTTGATGCCATGTAATGTCATCATTGAAGAGGTTTAAGAGACCTGGGTTAAAGGCCTGATTTCACCCGTCTTGTGATCTTAGGCTGCTGATGTTCTGCCCCTGTGGAATCATGCAGCTTTATTGCTGAAAAGAACTAATGATCATCTAACTGAACCCCTTTAATTTTACATGCAAGAACATAAAGGAGTAAAGAGGTAAAACGATTAGCCCAGTAGCTCACAACTAGAAAGCAGTACAAGCAAGATTAAAATCTGGGTCTTCTGACGTGGTCCCTCAGTAGGGAAAATAGGTTCTGCATTTATAAAGGACTTCCTCAAAGTGGCTTACTCCACCAGTACATTCTCTCTGCAGTTTTATTGTCTCTGAAAGGGATTGTTTTTATTAAGTTGATGATGCCTCATTATTTTGCAGATGAGTAGTAGAGATTTTCCAGGGTGGAGGCAGACTGTCAATCTGGTTGACTCTCTAGTTTGAATTCTTAGCCTGCCTATACTTCCTTATTTTAAAAAGTCTTCCAAGAACGTTACTCAGGAGGAGGAATTTTTTGCAAATCCAGATACCTGTCAAAATCTTGTTATACAACTTTCTTCATTCTAAAGTTCCATTAAAGTCTTATATCTAAATTCTGGTTGTGTATTTGGCATTACCCCTTAAAGCCAAGTAACTAATTGGAGTCTCTGAGGATAGTTTTAGTGGGTTGTTTTTTTTTTTTTTTGTAGATTTTTTAACTATGTTTGATGGCCTAGTACTAATATTTTATGGCTTCCTGCCATAGGTGGCTGCAGCATGTTTTGCCTTAGACATACGGCAAGAAACAACTGAAACTGGCATGCTTGGCAACCACCGTCAACTTGATTTAGTCTTAGAGTTGACCTCTCTGTTTACCTTCCTGGAGGGACTAAGCATTGGTGCCTACATTGGTTTAATTGTTAGAAATTGCCTATGAAGGGTAAAAGAAAACTTTATTGTGTTGTTCCTTGCTTATGCAAGGAATTCTGCAAAAGTTAGGCAGGCAGTTTTCTTAAACACAGAAAAAAGTAAAAATAAGAAACTTTGCAGAATGAATGAAGAGCATCTATGCTTTAATCGGGAAAGCATATTGTCCAGGTTAGTTCTCTATGGCAGAAATGAGACAGGACATGAGGACAGTCTGTGGTCTGGGAATACCTCAAAATGAATGTATCGTCCACTCTCATAAATTCCCTGTAAATTCTGACTGTTGTTGAGGTCCAGAGAATCTGTTTTTAGTATTGCCCTAGCTCTATTTGGGGCTTCCCAGGTGGCTGTAGTGGTAAAGAATCCTCCTACCAATGCGGGAGACACAGGATTCCCAGGTTCCATCCTTGGGTAGGGAAGAGTCCCTGGAGTAGGAAATGGCAACCCACTCCAGTATTTTTGCTTGGAAAATTCCACTGGCGGGCTACAGTTCATGGGGTCACAAAGAATCAGACACAGCTGAGCGACTGAGCACTCAACAGCTCTATTTGAGGAGCTTTTGCCCTTTGACATTTCACTACTCCCATACTTTACTATTGAGAATTTCCTGTTGAGTCATATAATTTATCAGATTATGGCACTTATAAGACAGACTTCCCACTTATTCATGTTTTTTAAATGTCATATATTAATTATGGGAAATTTGTAAAATAGATATTTAAAGAAAGATCACACTTACTCAGGATGACCATTTTGGACATATGGGACATACTTTATTTAGTCTTTATATGTGTATATTTAAAAAAATTAAATTGAAATTAGGTCACCTCTGCTGTTTTATGTTTTCTCTTAATTTTTTTTTCATATATCACCTTGCTATTTAGCATTTTTTCTAATTTGACTCCTTAAAACAGTATTTGAAAGGAAACTTTATATTACTATAATGTCTGTGAAATCATGGGTTTAATATGCTAGGTTTTTTCCCCCTAACACACGTTAAAATACATAATTATTAAAGTCATTTCTCTACTGTCTGAAATCATCCAGTGGCCTCTGCTTACTACACTTTAGGAGAAACAGGGGCTTTGGGCTCAGACATCTTGGATTTGAATCCCACTTTGCCTCTAACTGGTGGTGTGTATTTTGCGACAGGGGAGTTTACCTCTTTGTGCCTTAGTTTCTTCGTTGGCAGAATGGGGAAATTGGAGAAGATGATCTGTTAGGTGTCTTCGGACTCTATTCTGTGATTCTGATATGGATTTTTTCCCCTCTATTTCTGTTTAGGAAGTAGAGACATTTTCTAGGGATTGATGTGCTGGCTTAGGATTTAAAGACCCTAATTCTATTAAACACCACTGCTGTTAGTCATCTGATTTTAGAGAAACCATTTTATTTCCCAGTGTTCTAGTTGTCTCTTTAGGGTGTTGCTGCAACTTTAATTTCTGCTTCTCCTTTAGTGTAAAGTGTTTCAAACTAGGAGTCGAGGCTTCCTTCATTGAGGCAAACCATTGCCTTACTCTTCACATCCTTAAAATGGGGATAATTTTTCTGCCTTACTTACTTAATCGGATATGTGGAAAAATGAGATAATCGGTAGATGAGTGGAATTGTTTTCAGGATAAAGATACTAGATAAGAGCAGAGTAATAGCAGAAGTATTAGTCCTGTGGCTACTTCTTTGTAGTGAAGAGTCAAATTCATGTGATACCACCTTCTCTCTCCACCCCTGCCTGCACTTGCCATTTGATTTTTTTCTCCCTAATTTCAGTTCAGTTCAGTTTAGTTCAGTCGCTCAATCATGTCTGACTCTTTGCGACCCCATGGACTGCAGCACTCCAGGCCTCCCTGTAAATTGAGTAAACCCTGAGTAAACTCCCGGAGTTGACTCAAACTCATGTCCATTGAGTCGGTGATGCCATCCAACCATCTCATCCTCTGTCATCCCCTTCTCCTCCCACCTTCAATCTTTCCCAGCATCAGGGTCTTTTCCAGTGATCCAGTCAGTTCTTAACATCTGGTGGCCAAAGTATTGGGGTTTCAGCTTCAGCATCAGTCCTTCCAACGAATATTCAGAACTGATTTCCTTTAGGATGGACTGGTTGGATCTCCTTGCAGTCCAAGGGACTCTCAAGAGTCTTCTCCAACACCACAGTTCAAAAGCATCAGTTCTTCGGCACTCAGCTTTCTTTATAGTCCAACTCTCACATCCATACATGACTACTGAAAAAACCATAGCTTTGACTAGACGGACTTTGTTGGCAAAGTATCATCTCTGCTTTTTAATATGCTATCTAGGTTGGTCGTAACTTTCCTTCCAAGGAGTAAACGTCTTTTAATATCATGGCTGCAGTCACCATCTGCAGTGATTTTCAGATTAGATCAGTCGCTCAGTCGTGTTCGACTCTTTGCGACCCTGTGAATCCCAGCACGCCAGGCCTCCCTGTCCATCACCAACTCCCGGAGTTCACCCATACTCACGTCCATCGAGTCAGTGATGCCATCCAGCCATCTCATCCTCTGTCGTCCCCTTCTCCTCCTGCCCCCAATCCCTCCCAGCATCAGAGTCTTTTCCAGTGAGTCAACTCTTTGCACGAGGTGGCCAAAGTACTGGAGTTTCAGCTTTAACATCATTCCTTCCAAAGAAATCCCAGGGCTGATCTCCTTCAGAATGGACTGGTTGGATCTCCTTGCAGTCCAAGGGACTCTCAAGAGTCTTCTCCAACACCACAGTTCAAAAGCATCAATTCTTCGGCACTCAGCCTTCTTCACAGTCCAACTCTCACATCCATACATGACCACAGGAAAAACCATAGCCTTGAATAGACGAAACTTTGTTGGCAAAGTAATGTCTCTGCTTTTGAATATGCCATCTAGGCTGGTCATAACTTTCCTTCCAAGGAGTAAGCATCTTTTAATTTCATGGCTGCAGTCACCATCTGCAGTGATTTTGGAGCCCAGAAAAAGAAAGTCTGACACTGTTTCCACTGTTTCCCCATCTATTTCCCATGAAGTGATGGGACCGGATGCCATGATCTTCGTTTTCTGAATGTTGAGCTTTAAGCCAACTTTTTCACTCTCCTCTTTCACTTTCATCAAGAGGCTTTTGAGTTCCTCTTCACTTTCTGCCGTAAGGGTGGTGTCATCTGCATATCTGAGGTTATTGATATTTCTCCCTGCAATCTTGATTTCAGCTTGTGTTTCTTCCAGTCCAGCATTTCTCACGATGTACTCTGCATATAAGTTAAATAAGCACGGTGACAATATACAGCCTTGACGTACTCCTTTTCCTATTTGGAACCAGTCTGTTGTTCCATGTCCAGTTCTAACTGTTGAAAGGTTGTTGTTGAATCACGCGAAGACACCGGGATTCTTGGCCCCCGGAGGAGAAGAATTCACTCCGGGGCCAGAGACGAGGCTTGATCGCTCAGAGCTTTTGTGTAATAAAGTTTTATTAAAGTATAAAGGAGATAGAGAAAGCTTCTGACATAGGCATCAGAAGGGGGCAGAAAGAGTACCCGCTTGCTAGTGTTAACAATGAGGTTATATAATCCAAAGAATGTCTGGAGGTTGCAAAGACCTCATCAGACCCACTCCCATAATTAACATTGTAAGTTAACAAAAGGTTGAATCCAAAGACTGTCCTTAGGCAGGATACATTATTGTTATATAATCCTAAGGAATGTAGAGAAAGACAAAAAAGTTTGTCCTTTCTTCCTCCTTGAGAATTCCAGACCCCTCTCTTCTTGGGGACCCCTAGACTCCCTATCAACTTGCCTAGGAACTGACTCTCTCACTGTTGCTTCCTGACCTGCATAGAAGTTTCTCAAGAGACAGATCAGGTGGTCTGGTATTCCCATCTCTTTCAGAATTTTCCACAGTTTATTGTGATCCACACAGTCAAAGGCTTTGGCATAGTCAATAAAGCAGAAATAGATGTTTTTCTGGAACTCTCTTGCTTTTTCCATGATCCGGCGGATGTTGGCAATTTGATCTCTGGTTCCTCTGCCTTTTCTAAAACCAGCTTGAACATCAGGTAGTTCACAGTTCACATACTGTTGAAGCCTGGCTTGGAGAATTTTGAGCATTACTTTAGTAGTGTGTGAGATGAGTGCAATTGTGCTGTAGTTTGAGCATTCTTTGGCATTGCCTTTCTTTGGGATTGGAATGAAAAGTGACCTTTTCTAGTCCTGTGGCCACTGCTGAGTTTTCCAAATTTGCTGGCATATCAGTACTTTCACAGCATCATCTTTTAGGATTTGAAATAGTTCAACTGAAATTCCATCACCTCCACTAGCTTTGTTTGTAGTGATGGTTCCTAAGGCCTGCTTGACTTCAAATTCTAGGATGTCTGACTCTAGATGAGTGATCATCTGGTTCGTGAAGATCTTTTTTGTATAGTTCTTCTGTGTATTCTTGCTACCTCTTCTTAATATCTTCTGCTTCTGTTGGGTCCATACCATTTCTGTCCTTTATTGTGCCCATCTTTGCATGAAATGTTCCCTCTGTAGCTCTAATCTTCTTGAAGAGATCTGTAGTCTTTCCCATTCTATTGTTTTCCTCTATTTCTTTGCACTGATCACTGAGGAAGACTTTCTTACCTCTTGTTGCTATTCTTTGGAACTCTGCATTCAAATGAGTCTATCTTTCCTTTTTTTCTTTGCTTTTCCCTTGTCTTCTTTTCACAGCTATTTGTAAGGCCTCCTCAGACAGCCAGTTTGGCTTTTTGCGTTTCTTTTTCTTGGGGATGGTCTTGATCCCTGTCTCCTGTACAGTGTCACCAACCTCCATCCATAGTTCTTCAGGCACTCTATCAGATACAATCCCTTGAATCTATTTGTCACTTCTACTGTATAATCTTAATGGATTTGATTTAGGTCATACCTGAATGGTCTAGTGGTTTTCCCTACTTTTTCAATTTAAGACCGAATTTGGCAATAAGGAGTTCATGATCTGAGACACAGTCAGCTCCCTCTCTTGTTTTTGCTGACTGTATAGGGCTTCTCCATCTTTGGCTGCAAAGAATATTATCAGTCTGATTTCGGTATTGACTATCTGGTGATGTCCATGTGTAGAGTCTTCTCTTGGAAGAGTTCCCTAATTTGGGAACTGCCATTCGACCCCAGTTTTGTGACCTTGGACAAATCACCCAGTTTTAACCTCTCCATTGGCTAATTGCATGCAGCCTGCACTGAAGCCTGCACTCAGCCTGCGAAAATCAAGGTGCTGTCTTCTCTTAAAACATTGGGAGATATGGCTGATTTAAGCCTGTACTCCTCTGGCCTAGTAGTGGCTTTCTTTTAAACAAAGTTGTGTAATCTCTCCTCTGCTGTTTAATCTGGCAAGTTTCACTCGTTTGCTTTGCTGACTAGCCTCTGTGTACTTGAGAGACTGGATTGTATAGTGGTAAGGAGCACCATCTCTGGAGACAGATTACCTGGATTCAGATCCCGGCTCACATTTTTGGTTGCTGTGTACCTTCAGGTTACTTAGTTTTTCTGTAGTTTCATCTGGATAATACCTGATTCATAGGGTTATTAAGAGGATTAGAAGATCCACTACATGTAAAACCCTTAGGATAGTCCCTCACCCAGAGTAAGTTTAACTGAAGTTAGCTATTGTTTTAGTTCAAATAGCATAATAATTAGCTAACACATTAGCTAACATTTATCTACCTGTGTTATATATCAGGCAGTGGGTTAAGCCTTTCACACAGATCTATCATTAATCCTAACATGTGTTTGTTCTTCAGTCATGTCCAACTCTTTGCGATCCCATGGACTATAGCCCGCCAGGCTCCTCTGTCCATGGAATTTGCCAGGCAAGAATACTGGAATGGGTTGCCATTCCCTTCTCCAGAGGATCTTCCCGACCCAGGGATCAAGCACATTGCAGGCAGATTCTTCATAATCTGAACCACCAGGGAAGTCCAGTAACACTATAGACAATAGGTCGTTGTTTTCTCAGTTTTGCAGATCAGAGGATACAATTTAGAGAGGTAACCTGTCTAACAGAGAAGGCGATGGCACCCCACTCCAGTACTCTTGCCTGGAAAATCCCATGGATGGAGGAGCCTGGTTGGCTGCAGTCCATGGGGTCGCTAAGACTCGGACAGGACTGAGAGACCTCACTTTCACTTTTCCTTTCATGCATTGGAGAAGGAAATGGCAACCCACTCCAGTGTTCTTGCCTGGAGATTCCCAGGGACAGGGGAGCCTGGTGGACTGCCGTCTCTGGGGTCACACAGAGTCGGACACGACTGAAGCAACGCAGCAGCAGCAGCAGCAACCTGTCTAAAGGTACATAGGTAGTAAGTGGTACAGGCAACCTCTGTCCTTTTTGAACTGACCAGATGACTCACAGAGACAGAACTGTAGAAACTGTAGAGCTTTTTTCACATTCTAAACTGATTTATCCTTGCTTCATCAGCTCTCCTTAGCTTTTTGGGGTCAGAAATTTGGGCACAGCTGTTCTGCTCCCTCTATTGGCTAAAAAGCAGCCCAACAGTTTCAGATAATGCCTCAGTTTGTATCCTTTGTGTTTTTTGCCAACACAGGGTCGAAAAGTGTTATCTTTGTACAGGGCTCTTAATACCTTGCCTGAGGAAATGGGGCAGGGTCGGGGAGAATGTGCACCTAGCATCTTCTGACACTGCCCTTGAGGGCAAGCGGAGGAAGCAGGCCCTGTCACAGGGATGGTTTCTGCCTCAGTGATTCCAGTCTCCTGTGGACTTGGGCTGCCATTATCATTTTAGGTACTAAGAACACATCATTTTACATGATCCCGAGGCACTCTACAAATAACCATTCATGTTAAATCCCCAAGTATTTTTTTTTGTAAAATTAAATCCAAAATGAAGATTAAAGATAATCTGGGTGATAGGGGAAGATTCTTTGGTTGAGAATGGTTATGACTTTGAGTGCATAGGTGTAGATATTGTTTCCTTTTTTATTGAACTTTTTTTTTTTTAATGCTACTGCAGTTCAAGAGAGGTCGTGCTGGCAGAGAGAGGTTGTGCTGCCTGTTGATATTTTAATGAAACACAGAGGTTCCCTCAGTTATATTTCTTTTCTGTGGATATCCCGGCACATCCTGGAGAGTTTTATTTTCTTTTTCTATCATGAACATTAATATATATATAAATATATAGGGATGTCCCTGGTGGTCCAGTGACTATGTCTTCACCTTTCAGTACAGGGGATGAAGTTTGATCCCTGATTGAGGAGCTAACATCCCACATGCCCCCTGACCAAAAAACCAAAGCATAAAAAAGGATACAATATTGTAACAAATTCAGCAAAGACTTTAAAAATGGTCCACATTTTAAAAAAATCTTTAAAATATATATTTTTTAAATTCTTTGGTAATGTGCAAACATATACAAAAATGTAGTATACCCATCTATAACAATTAATATTTTATCACCTATTCACCTCCATTTGTTTTCTGGAATATTTTAAAGGAACTTCCAGACATTCACCACTTAACCCCATTAGAGAATGCATCCTTAACTGATAAGTTTTTTTTCTTTTTTAGCATGACCACAATACCATTACTATACCTAAAAGATATAACAATGTCATGCCATATTTAAATAGGAAGAGATATATCGAATTTGACAGTGTGTTGGTCATTTGTTGAATTTGCTTCTAATCTTAGTTTTTTACATTTCTCTAATTACTTTAGGGTTGAGATCCTCTGTAATATCTGTTTGCCATTTTATTTTCCTCTTCTGTGAGTTGTCGTGTCTGCCTCTTTTCCTAGTGGTTTTCAAAATTGATTTGTAGAAATTCTTGTGTATTCTTTGAAATAAGCCATGGTCAGTTTTGTGTGTTGCTACTAGGATCTTTATCATTTCAGGCAGTCCCTTCTCGGTCCCTGTCTCTGCTCCCTCTGTTTAACTCCAGTTACGTTGATTTCTGTTTTTATTCCTGTGGTCCTTTGTTTTATTTTTACCTACTGTGTTTTGAGTTGTGCTACCAAGGCAGAGAATCCCTTCAGTTGTTCATCAACTGAATTTGCTTTGTTGGTTATGGTTTGTTTTTTGTTTTGTAATGCAAACAATCTACAATAGTGGTTAAGAGAATGGGGACTATGGAGTCTTTTAACTATTTCCTTTTGAATCATGAAAGTGAAAGTGAAAGTCGCCCAGTCCTGTGACCCCATAGTCCATGAAATTCTCCAGGCCAGGATACTGGAGCGGGTAGCTGTTCCCTTCTCCAGGGGATCTTCCCAACCCAGGGATCAAACCCAGGTCTCCTGCACTGCAGGTGGATTCTTTACCAGCTGAACTACCAGGGAAGCCCTTTGAATCTTGATTAACCAACCATTTTATTTACTGTTATTACCTTGGCAAGTTACTTAACTCTCTTGTAGTTGACTTTATAGTCCGTAAAACCCATGAGAGTAAAGCTGATCCTAGGTATGTATTTGATGAAAGTCAGGCTCAGAGAGATTAGATTAGAAACATGAGTAAGTGGAAGAAACATGTGGGCCTCTTTATCTTTTAATTTGCACTTTTGATACAGAGGTGGGCACAGAAAAATATTTCTCTAAGATACAGAGTAGCAAAAACAGTGCCAAGTCCCTGACCTGTGGCCTCAAGTGGTGGGGGAAATCAGAAAGAGTAGAGACTATGTAGAACTAAAGTGCCCGTGGCTTGTCCAAATCTATGAATAGGGAGGAAAACCCCTTTATGCCATTTTTCATTAAAATAAAGCAAACCCCCAAACTTTATTTTCATGACTTTAACTTTATAAGAGATACGGAATTTAAATAACCATCCCAGGCCAGCCTAGTTGAATTAGGCAAATCATAAACAAAGAACATTGTGGGTCATAGTTAAGGGATCATTCTGGTAGATAAATGAAATACTTTGGAGGAGGACACAACTTGATTTTGACCAACAATGGAAGGAAGAAGAATCCCAAGAAACAAAGGAACTCAAGGAATGAAGGCAGCTTCTTTCTAGAGGAGGGAGAATAAGTTTGATTTGACTACTCTATTTTCTACTTTTTTTAACTAAAAGAGGAAATATGTTTATGGCAAAACGTCAAGTAGTAAAGGAAGGTATAAAGTAATAATTAAAACATAATGATTTTTCCAACAGTATATACCCAAAGAACAGAAAGTAGGGGCTTGAACAAATATTTATACATCCATATGCTCTTAGCAATGCTACGCACAATAGCCGAAAGGTGGAAACAACCTAAATATCTATAGATGGATGAATGAACTTTAAAAAAATGATATGTGTGTAATGAAATATTACTCAGCCTTACAAAGAATGAAATTCTGATATGTGCTACCATATGGATGAACCTTCAAGATGTTATGCTAAGTGACTAAGCCGTACACAAAGGGACAAATATTATATGATTTCATTTATGTGGGAGTACCTAGAGTAATCAAATTCATAGAGGCAGAAAGTAAAATAATGGTTACTGAGCACTGGGGAGAGATATCGTTTATTGGGTACAGAATAAATATTGGGTACAGTACTCAAACTAAAAGTTTGAGATGTTGTAAAAGTTCTGGAGATGGATAATGGTGATGTTTGCACAACACTGCAAATATACTTAATGCCACTGAATTGTACACTCATAAATGATTAAAATGCTGCATTTTCTGTTATATATATTTTATCACAATGAAAAGTCTCCCAGTAGCCCTAGCCTAGAAGTGGTGTCCACTGAAAACAACTCCTTTTACAGCCATCTAGATATGCAAATACAAAAAAATATATATATATAGATATGCAAATACAAGCATAGACATGCAAGCATAAGCATGTTAATTCAGTGTCTACTCTTTGGGGCATTCACTTAGGTGCTAGAAGGTCTGCAGTGAACAAAACTGACAAGGTTCCTGCTGTCATGGAGCTTCTTAAAAATTTGTTTTACACAAAAGGATGTTGGTATGCATACTCTTTTACACTTCATGTTTTTCCCCTGACAAAGACCTTTGGTCACCTTTCTGTGTTAATTCTTATAGACTTATTGATTTAGTGGTTGCATCTAGTGGTACGCTTTTGTATGATTGTGATACAATTTGTAGCTATTATATTGAATGGAGAAGGGGAGGCTGAAGTATAGAACTTACTATTTTTCTGCCCTGTTGTAAGTTACATTTTTATTAGGAATATAATATAGACTTATTATAAAGAGTCAAGCCGTGCCAAATCTATAAAAGTAAAAACTTTCTAACATGTGTTCTAACTGTTTTTTAATCCTACTCCCTGGAAGTAGTAAACCCTTTTAACAGTCCATTGTTCATCCTTCCAGACATGTATAATGCATTTGCAAAAATAAAGAATATGTAGAACATGTATCTTCTCATTCTCTAGGAGCTGGCGCATGCAGTAGAATATTGCTCATTCTACTCAGACTATAGAGAGTTGTGCAGAGGAAAGAGCTGGACCGAGCTTCTTGAGAGCCAAGTTCTGTCTTGATCCTGCTGCTGTGACAGGCAGTTCCTCAGTTATCCTTTGTCTAGTGTCCCATAGTCAATGAGATCTCATCAAGGAGAGTGCTTTGGAAAACTATTATGCTTTAAATTCGGGGATAATTTCTTTAGAGTTCTTTGCAAGCAGTAGAAAGCAACTCAGGTTCTGTTAGACCAGAAAAAAGTGGGGAAACTTTAGTGGAAGAATTTTAGGTAGCAAATGAAGAAATGTGTAAATGACTGGGTCTCTGAAAATTCAGGAATTTCTCTGTGTCTGTTCAAGATGTAATTCCTGGGGAAGAGTGAGTGACTTAGAGGCCACATGTCCACTGATGATTAAGGGGATAGAGTCCTGGGTTTATGTGCATCAGAGTCTCATGGAGTTGGGGAGATGCAGTTTTGAAAAGTATGGGATTCAGGCTGGAAAAATGAAATATCAGCCTTGAAATGCCAGCTGTTTTAACCCTAGATTCTTGCTCCCCTCTCAAGGAGGAGATGATCGCCGGGTTCTACTATGGCACATGGAACAAGCTATCCACTCCAGAGTTAAGCCCATACAGCTGAAAGGAGAGCATCATTCCAACATTTTTTGCCTGGCTTTCAACAGTGGGAACACCAAAGTATTCTCTGGAGGTGAGCAGAAGGGAGATTTCCCCTTGGGAAATTGACTGTGGCTGGGATTTAAGACAAAGGAGTGTTAAAATTACTCCAAATTTCCTTCCTTTAGCCCACTGAGTTGTGGAAATATTGGTTTCCCATAGCTTGTCTTCTCTGTATGATAGCAGTTTAGATACACATATCAGACTAATGTCTGTCTGTCCTTTCTCTCCTTTGCTCTTGTTTCTTTCTATCTTTTTTGGTAGAAAACTTCACATTGCAGTCTGGTACACAGATACATATTAGTAAGAGTACTTAACTTTACTATGTGTGACTCACTCTTATTTTTTTTTTTCTATTCTGTTTTTAAAGATTTTAAAGGTTTTGATTCCAATTGGTATTATGACCCATTAGTGGCTCTTGTTTGAAAACATGTTATGTTGGGGTATAACTGGAATGGCTTGCAGTCAAGCCAGCCTCTTGATGGCATCCATCAATCACACTCCTGTCTGACCACTACATTTCTAGGCCTGACCTCTCTTCTGCTTCCATGGTAGCTCAGACAGTAAAGAATCTTCCTGCAATGTAGGAGACCTGGGTTCAGTCCCTGGGTTGGGAAGATCCCCTGGAGAAGGGACTGGCAATCCACTCCAGTATTCTTGCCTGGAGAATTACATGGACAGAGGAACCTGGTGGGCTACAGTCCATGGGATCACAAGGAGTCGGACATGATTAAGCGACTAACGCTTTCTCTTCTGCACTGCAGATTTCCCCACTGGATATCTACCTTGTGTTCCAAAAGTAGTTTAAATGCAGCAGATCTAAAACTAAGATTTTAGTTCTTCTCACCTGCACAAATACTTCCTCTTGTTTCATGGATTCCCTTTCTCAGTTATTATCACCATTCAAGTAATTATCTAAATTGTTAGGTTTAACTTTTAGGGAACTGCTGACATTGAAGCATTTTCAACCTACAACAATGACAATTTTATATGGTTCAGTCTAATAGAAATCTCAAAATCAGCACCAAACGTGCCTTTCTGTCATTTTTACATCTCATAAGTCACCAGCTATTAATGTTTTGAAAGCCTCATATTCATCCTTTAGTTTCTGTTCTGTTGCTGTACCTACTGCTCTGATTCAGGTCCTCAGTTTTGGCCTAGACTACTGGAGTGTCCTTCTGTGATTTCTGCTACCAGTATCTTCTTACTCATTGCTTATACAAGTTTTCTTTGAAAAGTCGAATCAGTCCTGTGAACCTTTGACCTTCAGTGTCTGTCCACAGGATAAAGTCTGAACCCAGTCTCCCTGCCTGGCCTCATTTTCCTCCCCCGCATCTTGTGCTCTAGATTCCTAAGTCACTTGCCATCTTAAGTGCCATTACTGTTTTTCCACAGGCCATGATAATTGTCCAACCCCACCAATTACCCTAAGCCTTCCATCGGTTAGAATTCTGAGTTTCTATTCAAGTGTCTCCTTTCCCATAAAAACATATTCGCCATGTACTTTCACCCTGCTCATAAAGGACACAATTGCCCCTTTATCTGTGTTCCCATGGTAGAGCATATCACTACAAGATAACCCGTCTTATCACTGTTAATTGTTCGTGCAGGTAGACTGTGAATTCCTCACTTATTCCTCTCAGATCTTCAGCACTTCACACTGTGCCTGTTACCTATAAGGCATTGACACGGGTTTGATTTACTTCATATGAACCCACAATAGAGTTACAGGGAGGACTTTAAGATGACCTAGCCACATCTCTACTGCTTATACTTTTAGCATAGAGTGGGAAATTTTTTTACTGTCGTCATTTTGGAGTTTTTATTTGTTAGCTGTATAAACCACTTGAAGGCAGGACTGTACATATCATGAATGTATAGTATTTTTAGATGCCTTGATGGAATAAAGAAAATGCAAGAGAAAAAAGTTGTGGATAAAAACTTTCCCTTCATTTAGTATCATCATCATCCAATTTTAATTAAATCATCATTAAATTTTAATGTTATAAAAGATGAGGATGTGAATAGTAGCAAACATTTGTTGGGGGCCCTAGTTCTAGTCTGAATGCTTTTACACTATTATCTTCACAACTACTATGAAGTAGACACAATTATTCCTGTTGTGCTGAGACATAGAAAAGTAACATATTATTCCAGGTCTCATGGATAATGAATGTTTTGTTTAAAAAAGAAAAAGGAACAAACGAAAAAAACACTAGCTTGGAGTAGTTGATTGATTTGCCAATGATCACTTACTCTTTTCCTGAAGAGCCATTGTTTTGTTTTTGTTTTTTTAATCATTGGATAATGCATTTTGGAGATTGTTATTTTGTTATTTTTAGTTGCTATTATGCTTTTTAAAATTCTCTATAAGTATATTCTATCCTTAATGATTTTTATAAACCTTTTTTCTAATTAGCACTCTTAATTTTTATTAACACTGACTTTGTCCATTTGTTTTCCCTGAAATCTTTAACATACTGAATTGTAATATGAACGGGACCACTTTGCAGGAATTGTCAAATGTCTGCTTTTTCCCTTACAGGAAATGATGAGCAAGTTATCCTCCATGATGTTGAAAGGTAAATAGATTGTTGATATGTGAAAGTGATTAACTCTGTTTTTCATATGAAGAAGGCAGATATCTCTTTAGACCAAAATAGTTCTTCTTTTTTTTGAAGTAAATAGCATAAAATAACTGTCTTTTGCTGAAAAAAAGATTTCGGTAATAGTTTTCAAACTAAATTTTGATTTATAAAAAGATTTACAAAGTTGCTATAAAATTATAGTTTTCTGGTGAAATTTTAAAGGGCAAGGTTAGAAGGGAAGGAAACACTTAACCCTCACAGTAATTTTATGAGGCAGTACTATTATGATCCCAATTAGAAAACTGAGGCATGGAGATGTTAGGTAACTTAAGGTCAAGTGATGTTAGGATCTGAACTGAGGCAGCCTGGCTTTGGGCCATGCATTTTCTCACATGCCAGACATCAGGAATTCCTCTTCTTCCCTTGCTGGCATCAGGGCTGCTTTATTGTTTTCCCTCACTTTTTGGAAATCCAGCACCACTCCCCAAGTCTGTACACAAGCAGATGCATTCTGTAGTAAGTCAAAACACGAAACTCATATGTTGAGTCACTTTTTTGGCGGGCATGTGGTGGGGAGGAATACGGTGGGGATCTTAGTTCCACAACCAGGGATTGAACCTGGGCCCTTCCAGTGAAAGCACCAAGTCCTGACCACTGGACTGCCAGGGAATTCCCTTGAGTCACTTTTAAATACACTCAGTTAGGGCAAAAAACTTGTTGTGAGGTCTTGTCTCTTTAATAATACCTTTTTCTTTTAACCTGAAAGTTGAATACCTACTTTTTAGTAAAAAAGTAGGTATTTTTTTGGGTTTAGCTGGGTTGACTTTCTCCTGGAAATGAAGAGAGCTTCATTCTAGGAACTAGAGGGCTGGGACTCTGCACTATTTTTGTGTGTATGTGTGTGCCTATGTGCCTCTCTCTGCTCTCTGTCTCTCAGCAGTGAGACCTTAGATGTGTTCGCTCATGAAGATGCGGTGTATGGCTTGTCAGTGAGCCCTGTGAATGACAACATTTTTGCCAGCTCCTCCGATGATGGCCGGGTTCTCATCTGGGACATTCGGGAATCTCCCCATGGAGGTAGGGCCCCTGTGCACAACGTAGCTGGACTGTGCTGCAGAGTTTGGTGTCAGCTTCATCACAGATCCAGTTTATGACTTGAGTAACCTGGGCGGAAGTGCTGTAAAGGGAGAGGAAACTCTCATGGGGGCATAAATGTGTGTCTCTGGAGGTCCCATCCTACCCCCCAGTAGTCAGAAGTGAGGCACCTTAGCCAGTCCTCTTCCAGTCACTTGTGGTCCACAGACCTTTGCAGTAGTGTAAACACCACAGTGTCTTGTTGCAAGGTAGCCCCAAGGAATAGAATGTGTTGTGCCTCATTGGTGGAGGGGAGCCACAAGGGCCAGCTGTGTGCATGGTGCTGAAATGCACATATTCTTGGTTATTTAAGAGAATGGGGGCATTGTGCACTTTGTTGCATCCTAGTTCCAGGGTTGTTATTTTGCTGGAAGAACCACAGACCCTCACCTTAACTGTGTATAGAAACTTAAAATGATAGTAGATACACTCTGTTTAAGGGGGATTGTCTGGGTGAGTTCCTCTTCTGAATGTTTTCCTTGCATATCTGAAATGTAAAATGAAGAATTTGTCTTGTTGACTTTCTCTTAAGTTCTTCAGGAAATTCACCTTTTCAGCTCATTTCCTGCAGAGAGAGTTCAGTCGCTCTATCTTCAAAGGCTCTTTTCTCCAGCATACCCTCAGCGCCACCCACAGCCCCACTCTTGGTGCAGCTTTGTCAGCGCCATACCTCTGTACCCAAGTTACTATCCTGCCTGCCTTGTCTGGCAGGCTCTGAGTCTTTATTCTATGTGCGGAGCATTTAATATGTTGGTCTGTGCTCATTACTGAGGTTCAGGCTATAGGAGAAGCTTATTCTTAGGGTCAGGAAGATAAGGTAGCCAAAGCAGCATCTATGGTTGAATGTAATGGTTTGCTTCTTAGATGAAATTCTCCTTTGTCTGGACTGCCTCCTGGCTGAGATGATTGAGCACTCCCTGTGCCCTCTCCCCCCACAGAGGCCTGTACGGAATCATAGACTGAGGAGTGCTTTCCGCCTTCTGCTTCTAAACAACTTCCACAGGATTGAGTCCTCCCAGGCAGCAGAGTGGCTCCTTCCTCACCCAGAGCCAGCTAGTGTATGCAAGAGGCTGCAGGGTTTCTAGGGGAGATTGATATACATAGGTGCTGGCTGGACGCAAGAGAAGTTCAAGTATTAGATGTCTTTTTTTTTTTTTTTTTTAAGTATTCCAACATTGGAAATGAAATCTTAAAATTCTAGACTGAAGCCATTTTCTTTTCAATTTAGGGAACAATATTGCCAGAAGGAAAAACTGCACTGTTATTTTAAGTCTATATAGTTATAAAACTTAATTTCTAAAGCTGGTAAATTTGGATTAAGGTATAATAATACTACCAGTAATTGAGTGTGAATTTTTTTTAGCTCATGAGGAATTCAGTTTTACTTACTGTGAAACAGTTTACCTTCCTGGTTACAATGACCATTTGTGTTTTGTTACGGGATCTAAATAGGTGCTATGTGTATTTCTCAGTATTATATTATAGCTTAAACTTTGTGCATATGTGTTTAAGTTGCTGTGTTCAGACTTTCTGTGTACAGAGGGTGTGTGCCAGGACTCGTGGGGACTTTGTGAGTAAGCATGCTAGTGGGTTCCAGCCTACAGGGGTAGTTGTTAAGGCTGTGCTCTTCCTTGCCTTCACACTCCTCCTTGTCTACCTGCCATTGGGCCCAGAAGTGCCTGAAGTGGACTGATCAGAATTTTTCTCTTCACAGAGCCCTTCTGCCTGGCCAACTATCCATCAGCCTTTCACAGTGTCATGTTTAACCCTGTGGAGCCCAGGTTATTGGCCACAGCCAATTCAAAGGAAGGAGTGGGACTCTGGGATATTCGAAAACCTCAGAGGTGAGCTCCTTTTATTCAGAAGATATTACTGCTTTTCCCTGCCTGAACTCTCAAGAAATATAATCAGCCAGCACGTGTTGTGGGAACCTGGTTGGCAGTTGATCTCGGTTGGACACCTCCTAACGTATCCTGGTTTCTCTGAAGCCAGGAGAACTCTATTCCCAAGGGGCAGGCAGTGTGAGATATCCACACTCCTTGCTAAGGAAAAGTCATAAATTGTAGTCTAGGCTCTAGACAGGATCAGTTCTAGGCAAACTTTGCAGTGGGAAAGCCTTGCTTTAGCACTACCTTCTATCTTTAGGTCCATGGTTCCCCAGATGCATGGAAGGGGAATTATGGTGTTTTATTAAACTCATTACTACTGAACTGGGGCTTCTTAACCCCAGACTGAAGGGGATATGAACTTCAGGAGAACTGTGAATCCCCAAATTGCATGGAAATTATATTGTGTATTCACCTAAGTGTGTTTTTGTGAGGAGGAAGGTTTTTTTTTTTCTTTCCGTTTCTCAAAAGGACCAGTGACTACAACAGTAAAGGTTAAGAGCTGCCACTGCAGTGTTAGGGGATGTGTTCCCCTGTGTTTGCACCATTAAAGAGTACTCTTAGGGCAATTCTGAGCTGACGATTCAAATCACTTATGGGGGAATATCAGACATCATTAAGAGAAATATGTGGATGGGGCAAGTAGGAACCTCTTTCATGTTCCTTAAATCCCACGGGGGAGAGATGACCTTTTATGGCACCTATGACCTTTTATGGCATATAAAGCCAAACCTTGCTTTATGAAAGATTTGCATGCATTGCTAGCTTTTCTGAAAATTCCATATGGTGGTAACTTCCCATTTTAAGGCACTATTGCAGAAGAGTATCATGCAGAGTAAACAAGGTTATGGTTTATTTCATGGGCCTCAGATGAAAGGGGCAATTAAGCACAGAGGATTATCTTCCTTGGTGATTTTTCAGTCCTAGCTAATTCTCTCCATGGGCCAGTCTGATGAGGTTGGAACTATGGGATCCCAGAAGGGGATCCCTGGTGTGAGTGGGGATCCCTGAGGCTCCGTAGGGCAGCAGAGATTTCTCCTGCTCTCTGTTGCATGTGCACCTGGCTCTTGCTTTTCCATGCCACGGGAGTGCGTGTAGTGGCAGGACCCCTGTGGTGCCTTTGCACTGTGTGCTTAGGGAGGCTTGTTCTCTGCCAGGAAGACAGTCTCCTGTGTTTAGCTTTAGCATTCTCTCCACTTTGCGCTCTTCGGGAGCAACTGTTCTGCCTTGTCCATATCACAAAAGGCAGAATTTGAACTAACGATGCCAGCTTTCTCCCAGCCTGCTATCTCCCGTACTGAGAATGAATAGCTGGCAACTGGAGTGAGGCCTGAGCTATTCATCCCCAGTGGAAAGCTTGAGTAGCTCATGATGTCAGCAGTATCTTGAGAGAAGAGGGCGGTTGAATGTTAATGTTTCTCCCGATTTTCCTCCACCAGCTTCGTACTGTGCATTGTATTTGGGCCCTCCTCCCCTTTCTACTTACCCTTCACTAAACATGGCTTCTTTCTCTTTAAAAAATTCTAAGTGAGATTTCTGCTGTATTTTTATAGTAACACTTACTAAATTTAGGGTCTGTATCCAGAAAAATGTAAAGAAAAAGATAAAAAGAAGATCCTATCTCAAGCTGATCTCTGTTGCTTCTATGTTTTTTAAATGTTTTGTGTCAGTACCGTTCTTCTCTTTGCTGGTCTCTGGTCACTTTCTCCAAAAGTAACTACAGTGAACAGTTTCTTAGGTATCTGTCAAGAACAAAATTGAATGCATATGGCTAGCATAAAGAATACATATCCTTAGAAGAATTTAAACTAAAAGAACCACATAATGATACCTTGTTTCCAGTGTCTTTTTTCAGTTAATAATATGTCTTGCAGCTTTTTTCATATCAGCAGGTAACAGATCTAGCATATTCTGTTGATGGCTACTTAGTTTTCCATTCATGTGATGTACGCAACAACCAGACTTCTTATTTCCTGTTGGGCCATTATAAACTATGTTTCACTGACCCTGGTCACACATATTTGGCCTACCTTTGCAAAATATCTAGGGAATTGCTGCATCAAACAAAAATGGATGTTTTTACATCTTTTTAAAATAAAAATTGTCAAATTTTCCCACCACCAAGAAAGGCTACGCTGATATACAAATCTCTAAACTGCTCAAGACCACATGTATCTCATTAACACGTAGTCCTTCATTAATAGTCCTTCATTAACACCTAAACTGTTACAAGTCTTATGGGGGAAAATACTATGTTCTTGTTTTGATTACTTCATTTATGCATAAGGTTATGTGGTTTCTTTGGTAACGTATAGTTTTCAAAGCCCATATGGGAGAAAAGTCATCTAGTAAAGCTAATTGGCATTCTTGACTGATTCCTTTCTTGGAGTAAAAGGAAGAGCACAGTGCTGTGGAGACTAGGATGTTTTTACCTGTTTATTTCATCTTTTCTAAGGTTCTATGTAATATTATGGATACAAGGCAGAAAAAAGCTATGAGGTATTCTTGGGGTCCTGTTCTCCACATCCTCTAGTGTTTGGGGATTAAAGTGCAGTTCTTTTCTGTTTGAACTTTCTCAGTACAAGTTGGTGTGGGGAAAAAGAGACAGCCCTTTGTCTTTTCCATGTGGGATTAATTATGCTGCGCTGCAGTGGATGATTTGTCTCCTAACACAGCTGCCTGGAAACCCCAGCCCCCAAATCTTGGGACACTTCTGAATCACCTGGGAGGACAAGCCTAGAATAGGAGAGATGATCTATTTCAGGGGTACTTTAATGTCTAGGGAGAGATTTTCAAGAATTTATGAGCCCTTATAATCGCAGGTAAAATGATATGTGCTTGTGTATCTGAGTGAGCACATGTGGCATTTTTTTTCTAGGGACGAGGAGAGCTTTTACAAGGTTCTCACAGAGACCCTTGAATCCCAAGGGGATGAGTTGCTCGGTGTTCTAAAGATTCTTGATTTAGAGCCTATATGGTTCCTTAGCCGACTTCTCAGTAACTTCCAGCTTGTAGCTTGGGCACATCTGTGCGTTCTGGGCCTAACTGAGTGGTCCACTGGCTTCCTAGAAACAAATATATCTCCGTGGAACAACGAAGGGGGGCTCACATTGAATACCTTTTCCTTCCTACCTTACCGTAGGGTGAGTTCCATGCTAGAGTGGTTTTCTTGCCCTACCCCAAACCTGAGCTGTCTCTCTCCACTTCAGCAGGCAGCCCATAGGAGTGTGGACAGGTTCATGTTTATCCCACTGCTGCCCTGAAATAAGCTGATGAGAGGTCAGGCTTTTAGAATAAAGTGTCAGCTTTAGAAGGGACTTCCGTTATCATCTGACCTGACTTACTCGTTGTACAGATTTTAAACGGAGGCAGAAGAGCTTAATGGTTTAGAGAGTAGGATCTGAAGTACATCCTGGATACAAAGCCAGGCAGTACACCTTAATAGCCATGGGATCTTGAGCATGTTACTTTACCTCTTGGTGCCTCATAATAACAAATAATAGCTAACATATATTAAACATGACTTGCTGGGGAAAATGACAGTTATATGAATAATTCCTTTTTAATGCTATGACAGCCTTATTAAATCGATTCTGTTATTCCTATTTTAATGATAAAGAAGTCAAGGTACATACAGAGAGGTGAAATAACATGTGTATATGTGTATTATTTCCTTCCCCCTTTTAAATCAATTAGGGACCCTGTATATCCTAGTTTTCTTTCATCTGTGCTTCCTGGAAATAAAACTTTGTCAAAATTCCTCTCAAATTTTTCTAATACAGACCTACCAACTCTAAAGTCTGAGTCCTTTAGACTTTCTGCCTCACTTTTCACTGTCTTATGGCCCAGCCCCAGTTTGCACACTGACTTTCCAAATTTTTTGCTCTGTTAACCCTGGAAATCTGAACATGCTATTAATTTTTCTTTTGTAAAGTTTTAGAACAGAAGTTGTAAACTAGTTGCCCATAGGCCATATTCAACCCACAGGGGTATTTTGTTTGACCTACATGATATAATAGTGTTTAGAAAATTACACAGAAAAAGATCAAAATTTCTAACATCTCTTGAAAAAGTCAAAAGACCTGAAATCATTGGACCTTTATTCTCATATGACAGCAGCCGAAGCTGAATCAGGGGTTCGTTCCTCTTAAAACCTTTAGGATGTGTTACAAGTCCCACCACTCCTTCATGTCTTAAGTTACTTATAAGTTATAATATATTATATATATTATATATATATATATATTATATATATATAATATAAATAATAATTACTTATATTACTTCCCTGGCCCTGTAGTCTTTGGAATTTGAAGGTTTGCTTTGGGGATTTTAGTGCACATGAGTGGACCATAGGTAGGTAACTTGAGTATAATGACTGGATAAGAGAAAACTTCACATATAGAAGTATAATTGCAAGTTTGGATGAGGTTTCATTCATTTCATGTAAATTGTTTCTGCTGGTATTTTTTCACAACCATTCTGTCCTTTATCACTGCCAATGTCCCAGTTGTGATGTCTTGCTTGGTCTATTGCAGTGACCTCTGGGCAGTTTTCAGAACTGAGCTCCTTGAACATCCAAAGCATTAAGGAAAAGTGAAGTTTCCCCAGCTGTTACTCTCCTTGTCTCACCATTATGATTGCCTGTTTTAGCTGTCTGCTCACTCACTACTTCTCTCCTTTCTCATGTCTTTATAGTTTCTGTCAGTTTTTGTCAGGAACTATTAGTTCTGTGACAGGTAACAATGTTTTGCTTTGACAAGGATAATAAAGAGAGTGTTTCTTTCCCACTCGATAATAAAACTAGGGCAAGCCAGGAATTCCTGCAGACTTACCTCATAAGCTGGTGCTTTTATGTGTTGGGTAAATGGGCAGTAAATGCAAATTCCTGCTGTCAGGAAGGACTTGCTTCCTCACCTGGCTTTGGGGCCTAGATATCTGTTTTCTGGGCCTGGGCCAATCCTACTTCTGTAGAGACCAAATTAAGTGCAGCTCTGTCTTCTGAACAGCCGGGCAGTCTCTGCCACATTCCCTTTGAGGGCTGCTCATATTGTTGTGGGAAAATAGAGCTCAAGAGTTCAGCTTCAAAGGCTGGGGAAAAAAATCATTCATGCTCTGCTTTCTATCTCTTCTCTCCCACTCACCCATCTTTACTTTTTATATGAACCTATCCAGTGCTCAGGCAAATGTTCCATCTATTAAACCCATAATAAAAGCTTGTTTTTCCCCTGAAACTATATTCCTTCCCTAAGTTCTTTATTAATGTCACCATCACTCTTGTAATGATCCTGGCTAAAATCCAGAGTCCCATATGCCTCTTCTATTTCTTACTCTCTCTGCCATAACCAGCCTTGCTCTGTGTTAGTGCCTGGCTACTATTTTCAGTTCTTAAAGCCTCTGCCCTATTTCAGGTCCATATTACTCTTTCCATAAGGTGTCTACTTCTAAGGTGTCAGCTAGCTTCTTAACTTGCTCTTGCTTCTGGCACACAGCACATGTCCTTAAAACATACTTCTGCCATTCCCCTACCCAGGAGCTCTAGAGGCTGCTTCTTATCTTTGTTTATGGCCATATTCCCCAGAACCAGTAATGTGGGATGCTCCAATAAATTTTTTTTTTTTTTAATGAATGGATGACCTGGTTTATGGACGAAATGAAAACTTGTTAAGCAAGCAGTCGGCCCCTTCTCTGGTGCCAGTGTCCCTTTTCCCCTTGTAGCGTGTCCTCTACATACAAACACACGTAAAGGAGAATTTATCTTTTCTTTGCCTATTCAAATTCTAGTTAGCCTTCAAGGTCCAAGATCAAATGGCAGCCCATCGGTGCAGACGTCCTTGCTCTATCTCCCCGTTACATTCTCTTAAAGTGTCCTTCCTTTTTTTACTCGCTGTGTCCCCAGCACCTAGCCCAGTTTTGGCCAGAGTATATGTCGAATGAATGAAGCTTTCCCTCACTTCTGGCAGAAAGGATCCCTCTCTCCAGCGCCTCTGTAAAGTACTTAGGGTCTGTGACATTCATGTTGCATGTCTTAGTCACTGTTTTTGCCATCATTGATTATCTTTACTATGACTATGTTTTATCTCCAGATAAAAGATTATGTCTTTTCTTTCTAGTGCTCAGGAATTGCTTCTCAGAAAGGAAGCACTTGTCTTAATTTGTACTATTACTTTGCATATTTTTCTGTGGATTTTTAAAGACAGGGCCATGTTTTATATCTGTTGCCTAGTACAATGCTTATAGAATGTTATAACCTTCAGTAAATAGTGAGTGCAGTGTTACACTCATCACGAAATAGTATGTATTTTCAAAGCTAGCTCTCTGTAATGTTTTCATTAACTCCCTGAGTGTAATAGCATGGATCAAAATGTCATGTGTAGAGAATAAACCCTTAGAGTTCTTGCAGGGCTTTGAACGGTTGTCAGTGAGTTAAACTAGCGATGTAAGGAAGTCAAGAATTGTGGCAAAGTTGCTTTCTAGTGTTTGGGCCACAAGGTGGAGCTCTAGAATCAGCTTCGCTGCAAGAAGACACCAGGGCCCCATTATCCTAACCCAGTAATTCTCAAATTTCAGAGGGCCTCAGAATCACCTGCGGAGGTTGTTAAAAGTGCTGCTTCCTGGAGCACAGACCCAGAGATTGAGTTGTCGATCCAGGGCAGACCCTGTGAATCTGCCATTTTTGAATACATACCCCAGGTGATTTGGCAACTTTGCTTATCCTGCAAGGTGGAAGCTGTGATTTTTCAGAGATCTGTGTTGAGTTTGCTGCTGTGTTCATTTGGACCCAAGGTCTTCCGGCTTTAGGCCAGAGCTTCCCTGTGTCTATTCATTCTCACCAAACACAAATGTGCCTTTTTATAGCAAGTGGCTTAGCTTCAGACCAGAGCATCTGGGGAACGCCTGGTGAATGGGTGGGAGTTGTGGAAGCATGTTCCACTTCATAGCCTCCCTTTAATACTTCCCAACTCCTCTTACCCAGGGGGAGGTGATACCAGACCCCTAAATCAAGTAGACATTTTTACTTTAAAATCAAATCTTGATTCTTTTTATTTTACAAAAACTTTTTATGTTTAAAAATTCTCTCTCTCACACACTGAGAAATAGTAAAATAAACTCCGTTGCACCTAGCACCCAGCTTCGATAATTAACCCATGGACAATCTTTCTTCATTTATTCTTCCACTGAGATGATTCCATTTCCATGTAACTTAGTATTATTTCCTCTGTAAATACTTCAGTATGTATCTCTGAAAGATATTCTTTTTTAAAAATTGAGATAAAATTCACATGATATAAAATTAACTATTTTAAATAGTTAAAATTAGCTATTTTAAAGTGAAAACTTTAGTGGCATTTAGTTCATTCATAGTGTTGTGCAACTACCACCTGTGTCTAGTTCCAAAGCATTTTTATCATTCCAAAATAAAACCCACACCCATGAAGCAGTTACTCCCCAGAATACTTCTCCCCTAGTTTTTGGCCACCACCAGTCTGCTTTCTGTATCTATGGCGACCTTTAGTCTGTGACCTTTAGTCTGCCTCTTTTACTTAGCATAAAGTTTTTGAGATTCATCCACATTGTGACATGTATCAGTACAGTGTTTCATTCCTCTTTATGGCTGAATAATTTTCTGTTTTATGGACAAAATATACCATATTTTGTTTATCCACCTACTGATGGACATTTGAGTCTTTTCTACCTTTTGGCTATTGTGAGTAGTGCTACTATTAAGATTTATGAATAAGTATTTGTTTGAGTACCTGTTTTTGGTTCTTTGGGTTCCATCCCTAAGAGTGTAGTTGCTGGATCATATGGTGAGCCTATGTTAAACTTTTTGAGGAACTGCCATATTACTTTCCATGAAAAGATAATTCTTTTAAAAATCATAATATTATTATCACACCTAAAAAATTAGCAATAATTCCTTAATACCATTGTATATTTAGTGTTTACATTTCCTTAATTGCCTCCTAAATGTTACAGTTGGTTCTTATGGATCAAGATTTGAATAAGGTCTGTACCAAGCAATTAGTTGACATGATTTCTAAGTCTTTGGATACTCCTACTTTTCATTTTTTTCTCTTGTAACTTATTTGTTAAAGAAAGTGGATTATTTATTTTACGGAATTTCTCACATTTTAGATTATACAGAAGGCCCTTTGTATCCTTGGGTTCTATATCTGTGGGGTTCCTGGATCCAATCCCCCGTAGATGCCAAGGGGCAGCTGTACTGATTGCATGTTTATACCATCATTTAGCATGTTCCCTCTTATCTCAGTTTTTTTCATAAATTGGTATTGGGTCTAGGGACTGAAACAGTTTTAGGCTTGATTCTTTTTGGTGGGGGTTACAAAAATATTTCATAGGTAGTGTTGTATATATCCATAAGGAAGCCAAAAATGTCTGGTTTTGTCTTTTGTTTTAAAATACATTGACTGACTTCTCAGTTCAGCTTTTTAAAATACAAGTAACGCTGGTGAAGATGTGGAGAAACTGAATCACTCATACATTGTGAGTAGGAATGTAAAATAGTACAACAAAATATCTAGAAAATGTTTTGGTAGTTGCTTTATAAATTAAAAATGAACTTATTATCTGACCCAGCAGTTGCACTCTTGGGTGTTTATCCAAGAGAGAGGAAGGCTTATTTTCATAGAGCAACTTGTACATGAATGTTCATAGCAGCTTCATTCATAATACCCAAAGCTGGAAACTACCCATACGTTTTTCAATCTGTAAGTAGTTTAAAAAATAATAATAAAACTGTAGTGCATTTATACCGTAGAATACTACTTGGCAATAAAAAACAAGAAAGTGAAGGGTTGATACGTGCAACAATTTGGATAAACCTTAAGTGAACTATGCTACATAAAAAAGCCAATTTCAAAAGGGTACATACTGCATGCTTCCGTTTATATAACGTTCATGAGCTAATGTAACATTCATGAGATGGAGAACAAATTAGTCATTGCCAGGTGTTAGGGTTTAGTGGTAAAAGGGGTGGATGTGGCTATAAAAGGAAGTCTTGTGGTGATGGTACACATAAGTATTGTGGTGACTACTTGAAGTTACACACGTGATACAACTGCATAGAGCAACACACACACAAGTGAGTGCATGCATAGCTGACAAAATCTGAATAAGCTCTATAGATTGTACCAATGTAAATTTCCTGGTTTTGATATCATACTATAGTTATTGCTATTGCTATTGCTAAGTCACTTCAGTCGTGTCCGACTCTGTGTGACCCCATAGACGGCAGCCCACCAGGCTTCCCCATCCCTGGGATTCTCCAGGCAAGAACACTGGAGTGGGTTGCCATTTCCTTCTCCAATGCATGAAAGTGGAAAGTGAAAGGGAAGTTGCTCAGTCGTGTCCGACCCTCAGCGACCCCGTGGACTGCAGCCTTCCAGGCTCCTCCTGGATTTTTCAGGCTTTTCCAGGCAAGAGTCCTGGAGTGGGGTGCCATTGCCTTCTCCGATACTATAGTTATGCAAGGTGGTAACACTGGCAGAGTCTGGGTAAAGGGATTTTCCAGGCAAGAGTCCTGGAGTGGGGTGCCATTGCCTTCTCCGATACTATAGTTATGCAAGGTGGTAACACCGGCAGAGTCTGGGTAAAGGGTTCAAAGAACCTTCTTGATTTTCTGTATATAGTATCCTATTATTAGCAAACAGTGACTATGTTACTTTTTCCTTTCCAATTTGGGTTCCCTTTTATTTCTTTTTGTTTTCTGATTGCTGTGGCTAGGTCTTCAAAACTATGCTGCATAAAAGTGGCAAGAGTGGCCATTCTTGTTTTGTTCCTGATCTTAGAGGAAATACTTTCAACTTTTCACTGTTGAGTATGATATTAGCTGTACGTTTGTCATATGTGGCCTCTATTATGTTGAGATATGTTCGCTTTACACCCACTTCTGGAGAGTTTTATTATAAACTGTTGTTGAGTTTTGTCAGAAGCTTCTTCTGCATCTCACTTGAGATGATCATATGATTTTTATTCTTTGCAAACCCTTTTTACAAGAAAATTTCTTTGCAAATTCCTCTGAGAATGACTGTCACTCTGTCATGTCTGCCTCTGTGACCCCATGGACTGTAGCCCGCCAGGTTCCTCTGTCCATGGAATTCTTTGGCAAGAATACTGTAATGAGTTGCCATTCCTTCTCCAGGGGACCTTCCCAGCCCAGGGACTGAACCTGGGTCACCTGCATTGCAGGCAGATTCATTCATCTGAGCCACCAGGGAAGCCCTAGGTTCCTTTGAATCTATAATTATTTCAAAATAAAAAGTTAAATGTAAGTAATACATAATAGCATTCTCCTTTTAAAACTATGAATAAGGCTAAAATTCCTCTTGACTACTTCCAATCCTGGTCTCCTGCCCTCTTTCCTGAGGGTAATGAATGTTAAGTTTGTATATGCTTCCAGAACTTTTTCTTTGGTTTTATATGCTTATACATGTACCTGTAGAAAATACATGATTTTTGTTTCTATATGGAGGTATGTTTTTCACACGGATGATGTACTGCTATGCAGTTATTCTACCACTTGACTATTTCACCCATCAGTATGTTTTGGGAATTTATCCATGTATTAACATATCCAGATTTATCTTGTTTCTTTTGCCAGTTAAGAACTTGAGTCATCTCTCTCTCTCTCTGTGAAGAGTCAGCTTAGATTTTTCTTCTAGGAAGTCTTTTGTGACTGCTCCTCTCCTGTGTTCCCAGTGGAGGGACAGATATCCTCCCTATGTCTTGCACAGCACATATTCCCCTTATTACAACGTTGTTCATATTATAGAAGGAAACTGCCGGCTTTCTTGTACTTCATTAATTCTTGAGGATGTCTTTTCCATCTTATTTCATCTTTAAATCCATGTGCTTAGCATAGTATCTAGAATAGTTAGGAGGTTTTCAATAAATGGTTATTCAGTAAAGGCATGCATATATGAGTTATATATATATATGAGTTACTGAACTACAGGGAAGGATCTGAAGTGAATTACTTAGATGAATCCTTCTGGCCTTGATGTATTGTCATCTGATGCTGTTCTTTTTGCTGGGTGGAATAATTCATCTCCACCATGTAGTCAGTGAAATCTTGTTGAACCAAGAAGCAGAAAACAACTTGTTGGCCCTATTTCTGCTGCTTATTTTTTGTATGGTCAGGGCCAGGTCATATAAACATTTAGGACCTAGGTCTCCTCCAGTTTGAGATGAAAATAATGTTACCTTCACTATCCACCTTATAGGGTTATTGTAAGGGTTAATTGATACACTGTCTATGTAAACATTTTGGAAATTAAATTTAATGAAAAACGTGTTGCTTCTTCAAGGGTATCTGTTGTGATCTGATTCTTTTAAGAATCACTGAAGAATCAGTGAATTCTTCATAGTTTGAACTTTTTATTTTGTGATCTTAGGTTTGACCATTTGTACTTTGTTGTGAGTTACGTATTTTAGACAGAGATATCTTGGAATACTCTTAATAATCTTGGGTTCATTTATCCATGAATTTACCCATGTATGGAAGACTTTCCAGGAACCTTGCTAATGTTTCTGGATTCTACATAAAATACTTTACACTTTGAATTTGTTTTTTATTCCAGTAGTACACTTTGCCATTTATTTATAGGTACCTGGGAAGTGGGATGGTGTATCTGCAAAGAGAAACCAAACGAAGTATAGTTTCAGATCTAACCTGGTACTGTGTCCAGTGCTAACCAAGGTGGGGCCTGTTTATTACTTAAAATCCTTTCAAAGGAGGGATATTATTTGCCTTCATTGAGAAGGATGGTGAGGGACACTGGTAGTTTTAGAGTCCTTTGCAAATTTTTAACTGTCTTTTAAAGAATTTAGAACAATGGCTTAATTTCAGATTTGCATCTGCACCAGAATCCTGTAGGGCAGCATATTATCTGAAATTTCAGTTGAGCTCTTTAAATTCTGCTCTCTCATACTTCCCTCAAAGCTATCTTCTATGGTCCCTTAATTAAAGAAGGAGTATGTTTGAGATGACATTTTAGAATAAGGTATTTTCTTCTGATTACAGAAGTTTATGTTCATTGTAGGAAGACTTGGAAAATAAAGTGAAAGGTATAAAAATAAATTAACTAAATGCTATAGTTTGATTGACGTATCGTCTTATTGTTCTCAGTATATCCATCAAACTAAATGTTTATCACTATCTAATTTTAGATATGATTGGATAGGGCATGTGTTCAAAGCCTATAGAATTCACTGTCTACTTTCTGAAAATGGGTAAATGAATTTTCTTTTTTTTTTTTTTTTAGCTTGTAATTGACTTCCTAAAGTTTGACTATTAATTTTCCTTTTGAACTTTTATCCTACAAATACCAGAAACTTGCTTTAAAGTACAAGATATAATTAAGATACTTGTTTACCTGTTAAACTATTCCTTCTTGTTGACTACTTATTAGCAGGTACATAAATTTGACTCATTTGAAGGATGTGTGGTGGTGTCAGTGCAGAGAATACCTGAGTGGTCATTGGCAAATTATTTTACGTTCTGGGCCACAGTTCTTTGCTGTAATAGAAAACTTTGACTTAGATGTTCTCCAAGCCTCCTGCTGTTTCTTTAATTTTTCTGCTGCTCTGTTGCTTCCCTCTTAAGATTAGGTTTTGTGAGCAGACAAATGTCAGGAGCCAGGTAAACCTTTGTGGAGCCTTTTTTTTAAATGTTATAAAGTCAGAGTGTTTCAGATTGCTGCTCATGATCCATTAGATCATGCAGCATCTATTTATTGAATGCTGGTACATGTCTGGCACTGTTTAAGCACTTGGAATGCACAGGAAGTGGTATAAAAGGTGATAGTGTAGTGGGAAAGGACAAATAAGAAACAAAATAAATGGTATGTAAGATGGTGATTCATTAGTAGAAACTAAACAGGCAAGGGAGACAAGGGAGCATTGGGGAAGTTTCATTTTTGCATTGGGTATCAGAACAGACTAATTGAGGAGGATATTTGAATAAAGAAGTAAATGAATGAACCATGTTCATATCTGGGGAGAAACATTCCCTCAGGATTTGCAAGTACAAAGACCCTGAAGCAGATATTTGATGTGTTCTAAGGAGGCATCATGTGGTTGAAGGTAGGGTAAGGGAAACAGAGTGCCAGGAGGTAGAGTCAGACATGAGGGATTGGTGGGGAGAGGTGTCTAGGGTCTCTGTTGGGATTATAAAGAGTTTGAGTTTTAACCTGGTTGAAATCCACTGGCAAATGAATGACGCAGTCTGACTCATGGTTCAGCATCCCTCTGGCTGTCATATTCAGAATGAACTGAAGCATGGGCCAAGAGTAGAGGCATGAAGACAAGATAGGAAACTCTTTCAGTAATCCATAGGGCCATGGAATTGATTTAGGTGGTCACAAGTATTTATTAAATAGAAAATGGAAAATCAGTGCACTGCTCACAGTAGATGGCAAGTTGTTTAATGAATTTATGCTAAATAAATGTGGGTGTACTGGAATACAGTATAAAATAAGCTTATTATAAAGGGTTACTATATAAAAATGTTTGGAAACCATTATCTTAAGGCATTTATATTTTTGCCAACTAGAACTGACTTTGGTTTTTGGACACTCTCAGTAAGCGGCTCCTATATGAAACAGGCTGTCTTCCTATAATCACATCTCATCAGTCAGCACTTTGGCCTTCCCATTGCATTCCTCTCTTCCTCTTTTCCACTGTTTGCAAAAGTGTTCTCGTAGAAGGGATCAAATTGTGATTTTTATTTTCAAACCCTCTTCTGCTTAGCATTTTTTCTAGGCTTTGCCTCTTTCCTCTTTAACAGCCCTCTGGCTTTGTGGCCTAGTTCCATGACAGTCAGCACACCCACCTAGTTTCTTCTTCTGCCATGAGGGACTGCCTGTTTACCTGCCTGTATTCCCACCCACTCCTTCTGTACCCTTACTGTTGCTGTAGCAACTGCCATCTCAGTCTCCCGCCTTCCTCTGACTTTTTTCTTCCTCCTACCAACCTGTATTCATTAAACTCTCCCTCTCCAGCTTTCTACACTTTGAGGTCAGGGCTGATGCTTTGTAACATCTGTCAGAAGGTAGAGCCATTGATAACTTAGGATGAAGATTAAATGACTGCTTATAAAACCCTTCTCTATTTTCCACAGCTTGCAGTAAAGGGGGATTTTTTTTTTTTAATGATTTTATTTATGGTTGTGCACAGTCTTCATGTTGCATGGGCTTTTTTTCTCTAGCTGTGGCTCCTCTTGTTGCGGAGCATGGGCTCTGTTGCCCACAGACCTCAGTTCTGCGGCTCCCGGGCTCGAGAGCCCCGGCCCAGCGGCTGTGATGCGTGGGCTCAGCTGCTCTGCCACGTGTGGTCTTCCCAGACCAGGGGTGGAACTCATGTCCCCTGCTTTGGCGGGGGGCAATTCTTTACCACTGAGCCGCCCGGCAAGCCCTCAGGCATATTTTAGACTAGTTTTCCACGCTCCTATCTGGTGAGAGAGGCCTGGGAGCCAGGAGTCCTCAGCCACAGTGCTGGCTCTGCCATCAAAAGCTCTGGGGCCTCCAGCGAGCGCCTGCCCCGCCCTCAGTCGTGTCTGACTCTTGGCCCACCAGGCTCCTCTGTCCATGGGATTTCCCAGGCAAGATTACTGGAGTGGGTTGCCATTTCCTTCTCCATGGGGGGATTTTTTGAATAAGATGAACTGAGATGACTGAATGCTTAGTCCCTAATTCTATAGAAAAATCACGAGTGTCCTAGGACAAATCTGTTATGGCACTGCCTTTTAATTCGTTCTGAGATCTTGTATAGGGTTGAAATCTTGGTTGGTTATATGTGGCTTTTGGGACCCCCTGAGCCAAAGACAAAAACATGGGCTGTAGATCACTTCAGCTCTGGGCGTGATGCCCCTGTTCTAGAAGGTGGTGATTAGAGGCTCTGCAGTACCTGAAAGCCCAGGTTCTTCCCCTTCCAACTTGCATAAAAGAAATGGTTAAGGAAGATTTGCTAGGGATTTCCCTGACAGTCCAGTGGTTGGGACTTAGTACTTTTACTACTGTGGCCTCAGATTCAGTCCTTGGTTGGAGAAGTTAGATCCTGCAGGCACGTGTGCAGCACAATCATTTTTAAAAATAAATAAATAAATTTTTAAAAAGGAAGATGTGAGAGGTGTGTGTATATATTATGTATATGTATATATAATGTGTATATATAGTGGGATACTATATAGCCACGAAAAGGAATGAAATAGTGCCATTTGCAGCAATATAGACAGACCCAGAGATTATCATACTAAGTAAATCAGAAAGACAAGTACCATATGATATGACTTACATGTGGAATCTTAAAAAACAGACTCACAGACATAGAAAACAGACTTAGATACCAAAGGGGAAAGGGAGTAGGGGAGGGAAAAATTAGAAGTCTGGGATTAGCAGATACAAACTGCTCTATATAAAATGGATAAACAGCAAGGTCCTGCTGCTGAGCACAGGGAACTATATCCAGTATCCTATAATAAATTATGATGGAAAAGAATATATATACACACACACACATATATATAACTGAATCACTTCACTGTACACCAGAAACTAACACAATGTTGTGAATCAACTAGACTTCAATTAAAAAAAAGGAAGAAAGAAGGCTCCCCTGGTGACTCAGTGGTGGAAGGTCCACCTGCCATTGCAAGAGGCACCGGTTTATCTCTGATCCGGGAACATCCCAAGTGCTGTGGAGCAACTAGGCCCGTGCACCACAGCTGCTGAGCCTGCCCTAGAGCCCTGGAGCTGCGGCTGTTGAGCTCACATGCCCTAGAGCCTGTGTTCCGCAACGAGAAGCCCACGCACCACGACTAGGGGGTGGCCCCCGTTTACCACAACTAAAGAAAAGCCCACACAGCAATGAAGACCCAACACAGCCACAAATAAATAAATAAAATTATTTTTTAAAGTGGATTTTTTTTAAAAAAGAAAGAAAAAGTTTATGGGATTACCAAGATCTTGAATATACTTGAACAGAACTGATACAGGCTGTAACTTTTTGAACTTGTTCACTTTTTACTTAATTCCGTTAACAAATCCTCTAGGATTTGTCATGTTCTCTGTGTTGTGTTATAGGAAGTACAAAATGCCACCTGTATTCTTTACAGGTCATCCTATCCTAAAGCAGAAACAGAAGGGGAGAGATTTTTTCCTACCTATGAGACATTGAATTTTCCTCTCTGGTTGACTGGCACCAGCTCTGATGTCTGTGATTTGGAATAGCACTGCCTTGACTCCAGCCATTTCACAGGTGTTAGGAAACTTTCACATAGTAACTCCGAGGAAATGCATGCCAGTGGGCTTTAGAAAATCTTGTTGGCACTGTTTGATGAATTGCTTAGTCATAAATTTATGGAAGTCTAGCTTCATGAGGCCAGATCTTGGAATGTTTTCGAGTGCTTTATCTTGTGCTAAATGTGATACTCCCAGTCACTTTTTCTGGAAACAGCCTTGGTTTATTTCTCTTCTGTTCCAAGACTTTAACCTTGGCCAAAGACTTTTTGTAAATGTTCTTTTTATCCTGCCAAAGCAATAAAGAAATCCAATTGACTATTCCTGAGGGGCCAAAACACCAAAAAAGCAAAAAAAAAAAAAGAAAACAGAGGAGCACACTAATGAGGAATATTTTCCTGATGTTCTGAGGTTCTCTTGCTTTTGTCCTGGGCCGTTTACATGCTAACCCTTGGATCACCTCCTGTCCCATTCTTGTTGCATTTTGTTAAAAATTCTTGGTTGAAGATAGGTCTAAAGTGAAAGTGTTGGTCACTCAGTCATGTCTGACTCTTTGCAACCTCATGGACTGTAGCCTCCCAGGCTCCTCTGTCCATGGAATTCTCCAGGCAAGAATACTGAAGTGGGTTGCCATTCCTTTTTCCAGGGGATCTTCCCAACCTAGGGATCAAACCCAGGTCGCCTGCATTGTAGCCAGATTCTTCATTCTCTGAGCCACCAGGGAAGCAGTGTGTGAAGATAAGCCAGGAGTTGATTTTTGCTTTCCTTTTTCTTATAGGGATATTTTGATTTGAACTCATTTCAACTTGTTGCTACTCCCTTCAAGATAGCACTCATCTCATTTGGGTGTGTAATGGTAGCCACTTCTCTGGAGGAGTGGAGACACTGTCAAATTTGAGGCATTCTTGTGTATAGGTACCGTCAGTTCTCCAAAGGGTAAACAAGAAACTTCTCCTTCAGGGAATGTGTTGAGGGCAGGAAAAAAGCATTTCAGGCATTGTGGGTAGAGTGGAACTCTGATCTTAAAAGGAATTGGAGTCCTTTCTCCTGTTAGGCTGGGCTGTAAAAAAAGTGCCATATTGGGTAGTTGGCTTTTCATTTAGCTTCTAGTAATCTGCTTTCTCTCCACCTTATTTTCGCACTCACCCCAAATTCCGAAATGGAACCATGTTTTTCAGAGTGGTTTGGAAGTCACATGCATCATAATTAATTAAGGTTGCTCGTTAAATTCAAATTCCTGGGCCCACTTCTCAGATTGAATTAGACTATCTGCATATGGATCCTGAGAATCTGCATTTGAGAAAAAGTACCAGATGATTTATCATGCATCTTACACTTGGAATCATAAACAACAGGATCTTTGACATTGTATCTTGACTTTGAGAGGAAACTACTGCTAAGCCTTTTCTTCCTGATGAACTAGATCGTTCTTATTCTCAGTAGGAGGAGCCAGCAGCAGAACCCCTGCTGAGAAATTATAGTTAATGTAGCTCACTTTCTGAATTTCAAGTGTCCGTCTATCCCTCTGAAAGGATTCTTGCCCCCAAACATAAAGTTATTTATTTTTAATAACTGCTGCTACAGTTTTGTTTGTTGTTGTTGTTTTTGTAGCTGTACTCTTAAACATTCTAGGAGCAAGATTCCTATGTACCTACTCTCTCTGTGTGAGAGATAGGAGTCCCCTGCCCAGAAGCTAAGGGAAAAGTTAGTGACTCTTGTGGAACCCACAAACAGACCCCTGCAGAGTGGCAGACATAGGAGCTGGGGTGGGAATGGGATGGGCCTAGATATCTGCCTGTCCTGCAGGTCTGACTGGAATCTGCAGAGGAAGTTGCTATTAACGGATGCAAAGGGCTTTTGCCAGCAGCCCCAGCTTTCCCGTCAGGGTTGCCTCAGCTGATGCAAACCCCTGCTGCTGTGGCTGGTGGGGTTGGCCAAGTTTCTTTTTGTTGAGTCTTGTTTCCACCCCCAACTTCTTGTCAGTCCTGTATACAGATGCCGGTTTATTTGCACACTCTAGGCTGGTCTCAAGTTTGAATGGCTCTCATTGTTTTGGAGCTTAGTGTTTAGGAAACACCGCATGCCTGTGGCAGCTAGGACACCCTGTAAAGGAAATACCTGGACTCAGTAGCCCTGTCATTCATTCCCTGTATGTGTGTGCGTGTGGCCAGTGTTAGGACGTTTTAGAACATCAGTCTGTAGGGACTATTTCTTGGGGCCTACAGCAGGACTAGGCTTCTTCTCCATGATGTTTGGAGTTCTAGGGACTATTTTTTCTAAACCACTTCTCTCTTTCCTTCCATTTCACACTTAACAGGATTAAAGTCTGTTTGCCCAAGCCTTGTTTTCACACATAACTGAGGTACTAGAGTTCTTCCCTAGGCAGGTGAAAAGACTGCCCTGGGGGACAAAGGACTGGCTGGCTAGCGATGGTGCAGAATGTTTTTATGATCAGGACAGGTTGGTAAATTCCTTTGGACTGTGGTCCAGGGACTCCTTTCTTTCTTTTTTTTTTTTTTTAAATAGTAATCTCTGTAATTTGTATAGCACTTAGTTACAAAGTTTTATATCACATACCATTTTATTATATCTGTATAATGAAATAAATTTAATTGTATATAAATAATGTATTAAAGAGTCTTCAAAACCAAAGTTAATATCAGAGAGTTTCAGAGAAAAGGCGACTACTTGGATTTATGTTTAATAAAGCAGCATGTTGAAAAAACTAAAATTGTGAATAAAATTATGTCAAATGGTCAAACATGCTAATACTAATAAATTTCAAATAAATCTTCCAGGCTCTAATTTAGATGTCTCAAGGCCCTTTCCAGCGCTGATTCCCTAAATACATAAACTTTTTTTATTAAACTACTAGACTCTCTTGGCAAGATCACAATGTCTTTTGAAACAGAGTGAGTTAATAGCACTAATGTGGCCCTCATTTCTGTAGCATTTCCAATGCACATGATCAGTGTATGTAATCTCACTTTCTTACCAGTAGTTTGGTTATGCATGGACAATGAATAGTCATGGGTAGTCAAGGAGACTGACTACTAGAAAGATAAGTTACCTAGTACTGTTTAATTGTTAACGTTCATGGTCATCCTAGTTAACTGTAAAATTGGAAGTATCTTCTGAATCATCATCATAAATAATTTTGAACCATACCATCTGACTTTTTAAAAATGTTATGAACATTATGAAGCTATAGAAGAATACTGGGTGAATCAGAATATACCAGTCTCTAGTAGAAGCTGGATAAATGGAATTATATATATTAGTCAAAGTATATTTTAAAGCTAAATATAAACTCATTGGGAATTGTAAAGTGAGGCAAGTCATCCTGCTTTTCTAATTGTTGTAACTGCTGGCTCTGTATTTAATTTTAAATTTTTCTTTAATATTTATTCTTGAGTTATGCCATATGGAATATAAAAATTCTCTGAACAGATCGAAAATTAAAAAATAAGTGCATAAGCAATAAAGTCATTATTATTTTTAAAAATCCAGAATAAACTAGAGTATCTTGTTTTTCTGGCTGATGGTTTCTGTGTCTCTAATTCAAAAGACAGATATATTTCTTAAATACCATCCATGATGGTCAGTTAGGGTGGACACCACTGACTTCCCAGGGTCTTGACAAGGAACTGTTTGCTTCTGTAGCTCAAATAAATAAAAGAACTAATCATTTTAATATGTCTTTTCATTCCTATAAACTTAGTGGTAATTCAACTTTTGGAGATTGAAGAAAGGAACCTCCAAGTTAAATAACTTGCTTTAATGTAATCAAGGAGTCATCTCTGTCCTTTTTATTACCTTCTAGCCCACTGCGTGGAAACACCTTTCTGCCAGAATTCAGATGCGCAAGCCTGACGGGAGGTCCTGGTTATAAAATGCAGTGTTTTTTTGCAGATTCTCATCCTGCCTGCCTCATGCCTGACCCATGTGCTTTCTGCCTTCCAGTTCTCTCCTGCGATATGGGGGCAACCTGTCCCTCCAAAGTGCCATGAGTGTGCGATTCAACAGCAATGGGACCCAGCTCCTGGCCCTGAGGCGTCGCCTGCCGCCTGTGCTCTATGACATCCACTCCCGTCTGCCTGTGTTCCAGTTTGACAATCAGGGTTACTTCAACTCTTGCACCATGAAAAGCTGCTGTTTTGCTGGAGATCGTGACCAGGTACGTGCCTTCTGCCTCCTGCATCCCACATTCAGGCTTTGCTCTCAGATTGTTCTTTCTGGACTGGTCTTTATTTCTCTTTAGCCATGTCAGGTAGAAACAGTTGAAGGGAAACAGTAAGTGTCTGAAGACATTCCAGCTTAATAGTGAGTTTCTTCATCAGAGTTGCCTTTGGATAATATGAGGTACACACCATAAACCACAGTATAGTTCTGAGCAACCTACATCTGCCGAGTTTGTGAACAGATTTTAAGATTCTAAGAATGTGTCATATCAGAAGAGAGGAGGAAGTCCATAGAAAATTAGCCTGCCAAAAAGGACACCTTTTTTTTTTTTTTGTATCAGTGAAACACTGTGGGTACCAGCTAAGAGACATACATCCTGAATGGCCCTTTTGGGTGGCATCTTTTTCTTGGATGAAATGGACTGTGCAACTTTGAGAGGAAGCCAGATGCTGACTCTCTTCCTTTATATTGCCAGCGCCACAACTGGGAAGGAGAACCGAAGCTGTGAAGTTTCCTGCCTTTTCACAGTCTTACTGGGAGTCGAAATACTGATGTTGCCTTAGAGCTGGCAGTTTAAAAACATACCAATACCTTGTCAATCTTGGCCATAGAAGTGCTAAAGTGAGTGTCAGTGAATGGACCGATTGGACTGGTCTGAGTAACCAAGTTTTAGCAAAGACAAATATAAAGGAAGATTGATCAAATAATGTTTTTTTTTCCTTCTTATTCTGAAACACAACAAATCTTATTGCTGTTGCACATCTAGATTGGAAAAAGAAACTTTAGTTTCTTGCTAATTCTTTGTGTTCTCTTTGGATTTATCAGCTATGTCAGATTTTTACATACAATTCTCACATGCTGTATGCCACTGCTTTAAAGTTATTTGTGGGCAAGGGGATAAAAGAAATAGTTATTTGAGAACTTGTGAAGATCCTATTTTTTTGAAAGGAGTAGCTAGGATTTTTCTCCCTAGCTGAGGTTGCTGGAGGCTCTCCAACATCATAGCTTAAGGATTAGCATATGTAGTAGGAACACAATTAAGCTTTTTAATTAGAGTCGCTTGTTAAAGAAGCTGAGAATATCTTCTAAGTTGCCCAGACTAGGGATTTCCCCTTTTGTAAATAGAGAAGATATGTCTAAATTCAGAATTTATATTTGAGTCAGGGCCTACTTAGCTGCGATCCTCACTTAAAACCACTAGGTGGCCTCAGTTACATAAGTGATAAATTTCCCTTGAGAGACCACAATTCTTGATAGACTTAGTTTTTATTAGGCAGTTTGTTTCTTGGGCGGAAAGAAGCAGTTTCCAGAGATGAACTGACTCTTGATAGAACATGTAGCTTTCTGCTCTGCAGATGGTTGATTTAGTTTCATTTAGCTGCGGAAATGACAACCACGTGCCTCCTCCCTCTCTCTCTACCTTTCTTCCTTGCTTTTGTTGATTTTCCATCTTCCGTCAACCTCTTATGCATGTGAATTTTATTTCATTGAGCAATAAAGAGCAGGCACTACTTCATGAAGTGGTTTATTAGGTTTTATTACCGGAGACACAGGGCCTGAGAAAAAGGAGAAAAGAGGTGAAGGGGAATGGATGCTGTGTTTTCTGTCAGTTCCTGTGTTAGCAGCTGGAACCTGTCTGCATGGAGTCCTTGAAAGATGGAGAACAAAGGCTTCTAACCGAGATGTAAGAGCACCTAGGCCATGATTTCTCCAGCTTGGCACTGTCCACATTTTGGTCAGATAATTCTTCATTGTGAGGGGCTGTCCTGTGCATTCTAGGATAGTTGGCAGCATTCCTGGCCTCTCCCCACTAGATGCCAGTGTCATCTCTCCCAGCTTTCCCCAAAACAACCAAAAATGTCTCCAGACATTGCCAGTTTATCTCCTGGGTGGAGAATTGCCTCAGGTGAGAACTTTTGCCCTAAGTTACAGTTATGAGATGCATAGGGACAAGTAGGCTTCCCTGATAGCTTAGTTGGTAAAGAATCTGCCTGCAATGCAGGAGACACCGGTTCAATTCCTGGGTCAAGTACATAGTCAGAACCACATGAGTTATTTTGTGGTGATCCTGGTTATCTATATTGACAGGATGCAGTGCTTTTTGCCTTTCAGGTTATATATAATGATTAAAAACATGGGAAGGCTTTGGATTTTCTCTATTCAGATTTGACGGTTATGTACGTCTTATGGGAAGAGTTTGTGGGTAATGTATCCTTTCTGACAAACTAGACTGTTTTTTGGATGGGCTAAGTGGTTTACCATGGATAAAGGAGGGTGGGAAGTCACTGAGTCTTAACTTCAGATCCATTTCAGAGTTAAAGTCTGTTTATATTCCCCATATAGATTATCAGAGTATATAACCTAGGGAATGAGATGTACAGAGATTTATATGTGGCTGTTTTCTTCACCCCTGAGGGACTAAGAAATGTAGCTAATTCATCATTATCTTGTCTCCAGTGCCTGGTGTACTGAGAGCACAATAAATATTTGTTGAAGTGAATCTTAAGTATTTTAGTCAGTATGTGGTTTTTAGCTTTCTGGGCCTAAGGCTTGTCTAACTGTAAGTCAGGACTGATAATACCTATTTTCGTGCTCAACTTCCAGGAGCTTTAGGAGGATGATTAAATAATGGATTTTCAGTGAAACTAATCAGCTGAGCTTATACTTCTAAGTGTTACACAGGAGGCCAAAATTATTGTCTCATTTCTGAAACATGTCTCTCAAAGGTGATTTATGGGCTCTGCCTTTACACACTTTGGGCTGAAGCAACGACTGCCATAGTTACTGTATGATCTGTAAGACTGATTCTCTTTGACTAGTTCGAACAGGATCTTTTTAGCTGCTTTCAAATTCCAAAGCCTACTCTTTCCTTATATCAGGTCTTTACATTTGATCTTGTTCTTGTATACTTTGAGAACGCCCACAGCCTGAAGCTCTGTGCTCTGCAACTCTTCATTTAGTCATAGGCTGGGTAAGTAACCATCCCAGAGAGGAATCTGAGAATTTCCATAATAGGAATGAACATGGTCAGGAAAGGCAGTGAGTGACTTATCTATCTGAGACAGTCTTCTGGCTTTTCATTACAATGAGATTACGCAGTCCACCCAAATCAAAACATTATGCAAGAGAGTCTGTATTTCTTATTAGACTATCCTAGGTTCACTAGGTAATTCATTAGGCCCAGAATGAAACTAACATTTCAAGATCTTGGACTTGGAATAAAGTGTAAAACTGAATAGTGTTTTGTGTCTTCTGCATGCTCATTGCCACCATTGTGGACCAGTTCTAATTATAGAGCTTTTAGAGATTCTCTTCAATCCCTAGGAGGGCCTTTTACAGATGAGAAAACAGGCTTAGAGAGTTAAGTTAAAACAAGTTAAGACATACAGGTGTGAGAGGGCTAGACCCAGATTTTTGAGCTCTCAATAGAGGCTCCTTTTCGATGTATAGAAGGTCACAATTTAATGCCAACGGAAGCAAGGCAAGCAGCAGAGATGAATGAGTTGGGCTAGAAGTAAGCAATAGTGAGTGGTGGGGACTATAGTCACGACTTAGATTTACCCTCCCTAAATCTGAGTGAGTGCCATGTAAATGAAGCTTTGACTCAGCTTCAGCCTATTGTGGCCAAGAGGGCCTTTGGTTTTTTTCAAGAGAAACCAGAAATAAAGATTTGTTATGTGACATTTCTGTCCTTTATTGTGCCCATCTTTGCATGAAATGTTTCCCTTGGTATCTCTAATTTTCTTGAAGAGATCTTTAGTCTTTCCCATTTTATTGTTTTCCTCTATTTCTTTGCATTGATCACTGAAAAAGGCTTTCTTATCTCTCCTTGCTATTCTTTGGAACTCTGCATTCAAATGGGTATATCTTTCCTTTTCTGTCTAGTCAAAGCTCTGGTTTTTCCAGTAGTCATGTATGGATGTGAGAGTTGGGCTATAAAGAAAGTTGAGTGCCGAAGAATTGATGTTTTTGAACTGTGGTGTTGGAGAAGACTCTTGAGAGTCCCTTGGACTCCAAGCAGATCCAACCAGTCCATCTTGAAGGAAATCAGTCCTGAATATTCACTGAAAGGACTGATGCTGAAGCTGAACGCCAATATTTTGACCACCTGATGCGAAGAACTGACTCATGGGAAAAGACCCTGATGCTGGGAAAGATTGAAGGCGGGAGGAGAAGGTGACGACAGAGAATGAGATGGTTGGATGGCATCACCGACTCAATGGACATGAGTTGGAGTAAACTCCGGGAGTTAGTGATAGATAGGGCGGTCTGGTGTGCTGCAATCCATGGGATCTCAGAGTCGGACACAACTGAGTGACTGAACTGACTGACTAACTGATATGAAGTTTCTTGAATTTTAAGTATTGCAGCAAATTCATACTTCATTGTATGAATTGAATGAACAGGTGCATCTGTTCTGTTCTAGAGCCACAAGTTTCAAACCTCTGCTTCAGCAGGAAAACATCCATTTTTCCTGTTTCCTACTGAACCTGTCCTAACTTCATGCCCTTTCCCCTTCCATCTTATAAAATAAGAAGACAGATATTTACTGAGCATCTCCTGTGTGCCAGATGCTGTGGTAGACACATTTACATGACTGCCAGTTTGTATCCTCTTTGAGACTTTCATTCAAAGCCTTGTATAGACTCTGTCACCCCCATTTTTGGCTACAGATGCACAGTTTATTTATTGCTACATAATAATAATAATAATAATATAGGGCTTCCCTGGCGGCTCAGATGGTAAAGAATCTGCCTGCAGTGCGGGAGACCTGGTTTCAGTCCCTGGGTTGGGAAGATCCCCTGGAGGAGGGCATGGCTACCTGCTCCGGTATTCTTTCCTAGAGAATCCCCATGGACAGAAGAGCCTGGTGGGCTACAGTCCATGGGGTTGCAAAGAGTTGGACACAACTGAGTGATTAAGCACAATCTTATTCAAATTTGATAATGTCTGTCATCAGATAAGGTGACATAAGTGACATCAGATTGGTTGGGTATCAACAGGACCAATTAGCCCCAAATAAAGCCTTAACTTTTTTTTTTTTAAGGCAGCCTGCTTTCCAGTCTTGTGGTATAATGAGGAATCTTTCAGTAAAACAGCAAATAGCATTCCTTCCTCTGGAGGCTGCCTAAATCTAAAGGATTCTCCTCCTTGCTTGTGTATCATACTTGGATTTTTGTTTGTTTGTTTTTGCTTTTCTCCCTGAAGCCTGACTAGGTACATTCTGTCTCCCAAGCTTCATATTCCCCTCTGTATACTTAGTGAGTCAGTCTCTTAACAGGGTTAAAAAAGAAGGCCAGTTTTCCACCTGCTAGCTTTTCTGGCACTCACTTTTAAGACAGCACTAGGCTTTTGTTCCTTTTCTTTCACAATTCCTTAAATGGCTCTTGCCCTAGATTGCTCAGGTCCAGCAGAGGAGCTCAGGCTTCTGGGAAATAAGTCTTTTAGGCTGATGGGTTTGTGTGGCTTGGAGATAGACTGTGGTAATTTAAAATTCTTCTCTTGCTTTAGTCTCATTTAACACCTGGCCTAATAGTCACTACATCTTGCTGAAAGTAGGAGAGGAATAAAGTTTTCTTGAAAGGGCTGAGCCCTTGAGTGTCTGAACATTGATATCATTTACACAGGTCTTTCTTTTGAACTTGATAGATGGCAGAACCCCTAAAATCATGATAATTAAATCACCATATCTCATCTCCTGACTTGTACCCTTGTGAAGCCAACAAAATAACCTTGTATACCTGGCTTGGCCTCAGACGTTACATCACCACTCAACCTTTCTGTGTTGACATTGTATGGGCATAGCAGAGGTATAGGAATTTGTCAGGAAGTGCGATCCAGGCCAGTAAAGCAACCTATAAAGTTATAGCTTTGCTTTTTTCTTTTTCCCTAATAATTCCATGCAGTGAAGGACAGAGAAGCCTAGTGTGTTGCAGGGGTCACAAACAGTCAGACACGACTGAATGACTAAACAACAGCAACAATAAAAACTGATTAAGCTCACTTGGGGGCCTAGTGTGCCATATGTTACCCTTCAGTTGAAATAAAGGCACCCTTTTAACAGGGGAGATTCAACTCTTGGGTTCTATCTCCTTTGACTTGTTTTGTGTCAGCTTTTTCTTCTTCTTTCCTTTCTTTTATGTCATATATTTTTAGCCCTTTGGGCTTTCCAGGTGGCACAGCAGTAAAGAACCTGCCTGCCAATACAGGAGATGCAGATTCAGTCCCTGGGTCGGGAAGATCCCCTAGAGGAGGAAATGAGAACCCACTCCAGTATTCTTGCCTGAAAAATTCTGTGAACAGAGGGACCTGGTGGGCTGTAGTCCATGGGGTTGCAAAGAGTGGTATGCAACTGAGCACGCACACACACATTTTTGGCACTTTAGCTTCAAAAGTGCTTTTATGTCATACTAATCCTCCCAGCAACCTTTGGGTGTGGTTGGACAGGTTCGATCCCCATGTGACACTAAGGTCTAGAGTGGTCTGACACTACAGATCCAGTCAGTAGCTGAACCAGAACTAGACTCAGCCCCTTGCCTGTGATGTACCCTCTTCCTCCTATGCATGCTGCCACCTGTGTTGTCAGATCAAGTGGTGATAGCCTCTTCCATGGGCTGATGAGAAAGAGCTGAACACAGAATATTGTGGCCGAGGAATTCCTTGTTGTATGTATTTTTTAGGTGAATATTCTAGGAAACTTTATTCTATAAAGAGAAGGTAGCATGAAAATAACTTATTAAATCAGCCATTTATAGTTCTTTTCTAATCCTGAGCCTCTTTGAAAATCTAAAAGCTTTGAACACTCATTTCAGAAAAATGTACATACGCACATAGTTTTGCATATAATGTTAAGGAGTTTATGGAATTCCTGAAAACTAGGGGTTTCAAGTATTAGCAATCCTGAATTAAGATTTAACTCAGGTATTAAACCATCTTTTGGTTCATTTGCTGATGTAGAACTTAGAAAGCTTAAAGGTTTTGGGGTGTATGCAGACCTACTAGATATGGTCTAGTTTTTAATTGTTAAACTGAAAAGGAACACTAGGTGACCTGATTTCTTCTTGGGAACAAATGGAATTGATGTGATCTGCTAACGCAGCATGGTAGTGTTCCTTTAACGTATAGTTCCTGACTAAGAGTCTGGGCTCCACTTGGAAATCCCTGGTAGATATTAATGATGGGAGCAGAGTATAACCTGCCTACTTGCCCTATGCTCCTTGTAGAGTTTCCGTTAAGTAGCTTTACCACAGAAGAGAAATTGATTGCTGAAGGCCATTTGGTTGATGACGCCTCTTCTTGCCCAGGTTTCCAAAAGAGTTTTGCCAAAGATTCATCTTTAAGTAATGCAGGCTACTTTGTTACAAGCAGCTGTTAGAGATTTAGAGCTTTTTTAAAAAATTTCTTTCCTAATGATTATTTCACAATTATTGGCTGTCTTTATGGAACGTTTCTTTGTTAATAGAATTTTTCCTACTCAGAACCCATAAACATTAGTTACTTTAATAAACCAAAGAATTCCAGGAGCCTAGTGGAGCTGACATGGCAAATGATCCAAAGAAGCAAAAATCATATCACTTCACATGCAAAAAATAGTGTTAATCTTATGAGTATGCATATTTGTTTGCTTTTATTGGGAGCCAACAGACCTCTATTTTCTCTTACCAAATAAAATCGAATAAACCTATGGCTTTGGCCATTTCCAAAGAAAAATTTTCTTGTTTTCTTTGGATGGTATTTGTGGCAGGCACTCAGTATAAATGATATGATCAAAGGTATATTATATACCAATAGGCAAGCCTTTTACTGAAAGTAATCTCATAGAGAGCACATCACAGAATTGTTCAGTCACATTTTTTTCCCCTTCTGACAAAGGTCAGGGAGAAATGAGAACTGTGTTTTTAAATGTTAGTAGCAGTTTCTCTGCTCTCGCTGATCAAGGCCAGAGAGCCATCTGGTTTTTCTGTCCTAGTCAATACAGTTAATTGGACAGGGATGCCATTTACTGGAGAAATGATTAATCAGTTATTATGGGAAGAACCTTAGAACTGTGTAAATTGATCAGTACTCAGTGAATAGTAGCTGACTGATGTTTCTTTCTCCATTAGCAGATATTGGGGAATATCAAATACTGTGCAAACACACGTATGCACACACTTTACACTTACACATACACATCGTGTGTGTGTGTGTGTGTACACACTTTGAGAGAGAGGTAGGGCAGAGAAATTGAGCAGAAAGAGATTTATGTGTTAGTAAAGAACCTAAGACATATTCTGGGTTATTTTTGGAGTGTATCAGGTAGATGGCCTGTTCCTCCTGCCTTCTAGAACTTTTTCCTCTTTTTAATATAGATTTTGGTGGGTGTGAATAGGGGGACTTTTTTCATTTGTTTGTTTCTAAACCCAGTGAGGCCTTAAAATATAATTGATAGGGAGTTATCTATATTCCAAATTTGTCCCTTTATTTGGTTTGTTTAACCATTAAGGTTTATTTATTTTTAAATTTTTTACTGATGCATTTTCTTTTAATTTTATTGAAGTATAGTTGATTTACAATGTTGTGGTAGTTTCAGGGGTACAGCAAAGTGATTCAATTATGCATGTACATATATTCACTCTTTTTTAGATTCTCTTCTCATATAGGTTGTCACACAATATTGAGTAGAGTTCCCTGTGCTATACAGGAGGTCCTTGTTGATTCTCTGTCTTATAAATAGTGGTGTGTGAATGTTCATCCCAGGCTTCTGATTTATCCCTCCCTCTACATTTCCCCTTTGGTCACCATAAGTTTGTTTTCGATACCATTAAGGCTTAAATAAAGATGTTAGGGAAAAAGAAACTATTGCTTTGCTTGAAGATGGCTAATAAATAATTTTTTTCCCAGTAAGCTTCTATTTAGTAGGCATTTTTGCCATGGCAGGCCATATTTAGATCCTTCTTTGAACTTTCAAGTTGTTAACAATTACTTGTGACTTAGGTCACTCTACAAACGTGGTCTTTATATTTAGAGGCATGGGCCTGTCTGTGAGTCCAGCTAGCAAAATGCCTTTGCATGTAGAAAAAAGTCTTTCTTGAGAGCATGCTCGGTTTGAGAATGCTAAAAGATGAAGAAGGGGCAGGAGTTGTTGGAGGGCATTATGGCAGTCTACCAGAAGAGGGGGTATTTTGTGAGTGCCTGTTTTCTCTAAAGGTTAATAGATTGACAGAGGACATGTGGGTGAATAGAATAATGACAGAGTGCTAATATCGTGATTTGGGTGGGGTGGCTGGTGGTGGCGGTGGTCATGCTGGTGGTTCTTGAACCTATTAAGAGGAACAGTTGCTGCTCTTGTGTGCTTGAACAACTTAGTATCTCCATACTGACAGTAGGTTAGATAAAATGCACTGGCCTTAGGTTAACTCTGCTTAAGATGACTGGGTTGCATCAAGATAGTAAACAGGCTTTCCTCTTGGGATATGAAATGAATGAACAGTAAGAGATGAGGTTAAAGTGTAGCCAACCTTTAAGCTTTGTGGCCAGCTGAGAAGGATTATGGATGGTGTGCATCCACATACGAACTTATGCTCATTTTTGCACTGGTATCACCTATCTTAACCCACAAAGCCAAGTTAAAACTGGGTATTTCTTCTACTCGCTGATCTAAAGTAGCCTGTGGGTCTCTCACCTCCCCCACCCCCCCTATACCTCAGCATTTTAGGAAGTGGGGCTTCTATTGCCTAAAAAACGGATTCCCTAAAACATTCTTTCTCCTTTGGAACCCTGCCCTATATGTTTGTGTTAGGATACAAGGTGAGACACTCATGGGAAGTGAGTTTTTAATTTGTCACTCACCCCTCAGAGGCTTCAACCTCCCTCAACCTGGGATGAGAGGGATCTTTCCAACTGCTCTGATGATGTTAAATGTATCTCTGGACTCAGCCCACTTGAAATGATGCTTATTTTTGCAAAGCTTTAAACAGAAAGAAAGGGAAGGAGGTTGGGAGGAAGAGAAAGAAAGAAAGAGACAGAAAGTAAGGGAGAATTGGAAAAGAGAAGAAACAGATCTCTTTTGGCTTCCTTGTATTTTAAAATAGCCCAGGACTCTAGTCTTTCTCCTAGAATGTTCCTCTCCCAGATATCCATGTAACTTGCTCCCTCATTTCCTTCGGGGCTCTGCTCAAAATGCCATTTTATCAGAGAGGCCTTCTGTGACCACCCTACATAAAATGGAACTAACCACTCCCAGCACTCCTTATATGCTCTAAGCTGCTGTTTAATTTTTCTCTGTAACACTGTTATTGGACATATTATATATATATATTTAAACTTTTTTCCCCTATTCACTCTCCAGTATATATGCATAAAATTCTTTTCCTCTTCCCACCCAATAAAATGTAACTCACATGAAGGTAGGGACAGGGTCTTCTTTGATCAGTGCTGTGCTCCTTTCCCTGGGACAATGCCCAACACATAGTAGACATTCAATAAATATTTGTTTAATGAATACATGGATGAAATCATTTTTATTTTACTCTCCCACAGTCAGCAGTATCCCAGGCAGCCAACTTTTAATGTTGGAAGGGGCCCAGCAGACAAGCAAGAAATGCCATAAATGAATTCCTCAGGGCAGTTATGTGATTCTAGTGTGTGTGAACACTTAAACGGTCTGACTAGACGGCAGTGGGTCAAGACCCCTTCCTTGGAAATCATCCCAAACTGTTCCCTTGTGGTGGTTGCAAGAGGAAGAAAGGGTCGGGAATGGCCCTTATCCCTGAGAGGAAGCCTGTACGTTGTACTCATTTTCTCTGTATTTCTGGAGCTGTCATATTAAATCCGAGAGGCCTTAGCTCTGCGGGAGTTTTCTTCCTTCTAAGGCACTCTTCTGAGTCAGCATTCTGTCTGGGAGTCCCCTTGAACTTGTCATGGCTTTCCCTGGTGAATAGTTGAACAGATGAGGGAAGCACTGATCCTTCGCAGTGATGTATTAATAGTAAAACCTCTGAAAACCCCCAACTTCAGCTCACTCCTTTTTTAATATTTATTTTTTGTTTGTTTAGTTTGGGAAAAGTATGGGGGTAGGCACAGGGTAGAGGGAATTCTCTGTGTGAAGTTTTATAGCCTCTTTTAAACAGAACATGAAATGATGAGCTATTGAGTAATACGTGTATTTTATATATAAATTATTAGGCACAGTTCTTTTGTGTTCTGTCCCCCCTCCACTGTGTGTCTTAATTTGGGTTCAGATTTCAGATACAAGTAGTTTATTTGGAAATGCAGGAAATATCACAGGAGTGGAAAGGAGAAACAGGGAAAGGAAGGATGATTTAGTGAGCCAGCTACAACTGTGGGCAGTTGAAGTTTGATCCTGAGGGGAAGGGGCATAGAACACATGAGATGCGTGCATACTCACTTGTGTCTGACTCTTGCGACCCCGTGGGCTGTAGCCTGCCAGGGGCTTCTGTCCGTGGCATTTTTCAGGCAAGAATACTGGAGTGGTTGCCATTTCCTCCTCCAGGGGATCTTCCCAACCCAGGGATCAAACCCACATCTACTGCTTCTGCATTGGTAGGTGGATTCTTTAGCACCACTGAGCCACCAGGAGATCCTTTAGGACGCACACTTCAGGCTGTTCTACCTGGGAACAAGGCAGGTTGAATATTGATGTGCCAGCTTCCTTGAATCATTGTAGGAACCTGCTCCCAAGGAGGTTCATTCCCTAGAGCAGCCTGCAGCCTCCTGGGCCTTGGAGAAGACTTTCAACTAAGAGATATGAATACTGGCACGTGGCGATCAGGTACACTGAGCAGTAAGGCCTGAGAGACATGAGCCGGGTATGAAGGAGTGAGTTACCCATGCTTCTGCTTTCTGCTAAAACTACATGAGTACCATAGCTTTATCTTTGCTCTTTGCTTTAGCCTTTTTCTACCACAGCTTTACCTGGGGGTGGCTCAGGGCTCAAATCTGTCTTGCCTTAACCTCTGTGACTCACCAGGCACCTTATTTCTCATAACAGCACCTAGTGATGTCTACTTCATGGCATGGTAGTTGTGTACCCATGTGTAAGTTTTCTACTTAAATTAAGCTCCTTGGGAATCTGGATATTACCTTATATTTCTTTGTAAACATCAGAGTGCCTGGCATGTAAGTGCTTGGCTCTTGTGTAATTAGTGAATTTTCCCCCTAACTACTAGGTAGTTTAGCCAAACAGGCTGTGAGAGGAAAGCCTTGGGCTCCTGAATTCCAGCTTCCTAACTTCAAATAAGATAGTATCATAAACTGCAGGGAGTTAGTGAATGGACCTTAAATCAAGACAAGGAGGATTCATCTTCTCTTTTTTTCTTTTATTTTTAAAGGAAAAATTTTAAGTGTGTAGTATTGTGGTGATAAGTACATTAACATTGGTCTGTAACCCTCACCAGCATCTGCCTCCAAAAGTTTTTCATCTTATAAAACTGAAACTCTGCACCCAGTTAACACTATCTCCCAATTCTCCCCTGCCCCCCCACTCTTGGCAAAGCAGCATTCTACTTTCTGTCTCTATGAATTTGACTACTCAGTTATTCTATTAACCTCCTAAGTGGAAGCATACAGTATTTGCCTTTTTGTCATGAACACACAGTGTTCAGGATACATCTGTGTTGTAGCTCATGTCAGTATTTCCTTCCTTTTGAAATCTGAATTATATTCCATCATGTGTATACACCACATTTTGTTTATACATTCATCCGATGATGGGCACTTGGGTTGCTTCTTTGGCTGTTATAAATAAAAACTATGAACATTGTTATATAAATATCTCTAAGAGATCCTGCATTCAGTTCTTTTAGATATATATCCAGAGGTGGAATTGATGACTCATGTAGTAATTTTATTCTTAATTTTTTGAGGAACTGTTTTCTATTTTTTTGATAGTAGTCATCCTAATGAGTGTGAGACAGTGTCTCATTGTGGTTTTGATATGCCTTTCCCTAATGATGAGTGATGTTGAGCTTCTTTTTATGTATTTATTGGCCATTTGTATATGGCCATTATATGTTTCTTCTTTGAAGAATGTCTGTTCAAGTACTTTGCCCATTTTAAAAATCTTTGGGTTTTGTTGTTGAGGAAACTTTTTAATTGAAATGTAGTAGGACTAGACTGAGTTTCTTTATTTTGAACATACTTATGTAGTGACTTGTCAAGTAACCATGGGCCAGCAGTTTAGGGACTTTCAGCTCTGATCTGGCTTCCATCATTCCTTCACAGGGTAATCATAGAATCCTAGAACTAAAGGAGCCTTAGCCTCTTCTGGTTGCCATAACAAAATACCACAGACTGGGTGACTTATGATTCTTATAATTTCAGTAATTTCTTTCTAACAGTTATGGAGGCTGGAAGTCCAAGGTCAGGGTACCAACCTGATTGGATTGTGCTATAAGCTGTCTTCATGGTTGCAGCCAGCTGACTTCACTGTTTCTTCACTTGGTGGAAGGGGCTAGGGAGCTCTGTAGGGTCTCTTTTATAAGAGTGCTAATCCCATTTATGAGATCTCTACCCTCAAGATACAATCATTTCCCAAAGGCCCCATCTTCTTTTACCACATTGGGCATTAGGATTTGAACATGTGAATTTGGGGGAACACAAACATTCAGACCAGAGCAACCAGATGAGGAAACTGAACCCACTTCTTTTTCCACTGTGCCCTGGGCCAAATCACCTAGTCCCTGTGGATAACATTTTCTTCATCTTTGAATTCCTTTATCATGTCACTACTAGTGTTTTGTGGAGGAGGCAATGGCACCCCTCTCCAGTACTCTTGCCTGGAAAACCCCATGGATGGAGGAGTCTGGTAGGCTGTAGTCCATGGGGTCGCTAAGAGTCGGACATGACTGTGCGACTTCACTTTCACTTTCCACTTTCATGCATTGGAGAAGGAAATGGCAACCCGCTCCAGTGTTCTTGCCTGGAGAATCCCAGGGACGGTGGAGCCTGATGGGCTGCCATCTACGGGGTTGCACAGAGTCGGACACGACTGAAGCAGCTTAGCAGCACTAGTGTTTTGAAGACTGGTAAATTGATTTTTAATGATTATAATGTATTTAATAATGTATTTTTATTAGGCATGAGGTTGTGCTATATTGGACTTTTACTTTTTTTGGATGTTCATAGTGTCATTTTTAAGTCAGAAATTTTCATTAGAAAACTGTAGGCCTTTATTTTTCTAGGTAAATAAGCAGATGCGACCAAAAGGCAGGAAGTAATGCTGAGCTAAACGTAAGGTTGAGCACTTTGTTAATCTTTGGAAATAAGTGAACTCATAGAATTGCTCACCGGTTGCCATTAGACAGTGTTAGACAATGCTCTTATGAGTTCTAATTAGAATAGATCTGGCTTAGTGGGCAGTTTGAAGCCACCCCATAAAAGGGGCGCTAACTCATAGCTGGATTGACTCAATGATGTCAGATGACAACAGGCAAGTTCAGGATGCTTGGACTTGCACAAAAGGTCTCTGGGAAGCTCCTAAATTTTAATTTTTTTGGAAAAAATGTGGTATAAAGTATATGTAATATAGAACTTAACACTGTAGCCATCTAAAGTGTGCAGTTTTGTGGTATTAAGTATATTCACATTGTTGTGTAACCATCACAACTGTCCATCTCCAGAACCTTTTCATCTGTCTAGACTGAAACTCGATACTCATTAAACAGTAGCACCCCATTTCTCTTCCCTCCCCATCCTTGGCAACTACCATTCTGCTTTCTGTCTCTGTGAATTTGACTACTCTCTGTTCCTCATACAACAGCTGTCTTTTTGTATCTGGCTTATTTCATTTAGTAAAATGTCTTTAATTTTTACTCATGTTGTAGCACGTGTCAGAATTTTCTTTTTAAGGCTAAATAATATTCCATTGTATGGATGTATACACCACATTGTATTTGTCTGTTCATCCACTGATGTACATTTAGGTCGTTTCCGCTTTTTGGCTGTTGTGAGCTTTATCCTATGAACATTAGTGTACTGATATCTTGAATTCCTGCTTTCAGTTGTTTGTTATATACCTAGGAGTGGGATTTCTGGGTTATATGGTAGTTCTATGTTTAACTTTTTGAGGAGCCTCCATTTTCTGTTCCACAATGACTGCACCATTACATAGCCCCACCTACAGTGCACAGGGGGTCCAGTTTCTCCACATACTCTCGAACACTTGTTTTCTGCTTGTTTGCCTTTGATAACAGCCATCCTAATTGGTGTGAAGTGGTACTTCATTGTGGTTTTCATTGTAATTTCCCTAATAATTCGTGATGTTAAGCATTTTTCCATGTTATTGGCCATTTTTATACTTTTTCTGGAGAAATATCTATTCAAATCCTTTGCCCATTTTTGAATCAGTTTGGTTGGTTGTTGCTGAGTTTTAGCCAACTAGTCTTCTGATTTGTAGATACTTTTGAGAGTGCTGTGCTGTGCCTTATGACTATATGTTCATTTATCTTGTTTATTTTTAAAAAATCTTTTCCTGTATAGATACATATATTATCAATCAGTACATAAGTAATAAATACATTTTTTTTTTGTTTCAACAGTATATCCTTTCAGGCTCTGATGACTTCAACCTGTACATGTGGAGAATTCCTGCAGATCCAGAAGCAGGTGAGCATATCCTTAGTATGAACCTGCTGCTAATGTTGGCGCTATTGACCTTCTGCATGCTGTGCCCTGAAAGGGCAGAAACAGGAAAATATTTCTCCTTTAATATAATAAATTTATTAGAGAGTAGAGAGTAAACTTTAAAATAAAAATTGGAAGCCAGATTTAGCTATAACCTTCATGCATACCCTTATCTGACATAATCATGCTCAGATTTTTTTCTCCTAAGAACTTTTCTTTAAACTTCTTAGAGTGCCTCCTCTTCATTTTCCTCTCTCCTGTTTCACAATTGGAATATTTTTTACCTTGCTTTTCCTTTATCGATGCACACATTCCTGCTCCACTTATTACTCTACAAACAGTTGTTAGGGCCTCTGCCCTTCCTTTGGCCTCCCTGGTGATGTTAACTAAAGGGAAATTTTCTTTATTAATGGACAGTTGTACTCGCTGGAGTTTGGCTGATCCCATACACGAGAGAAATTAGGAAGAAATGTTTCTGCCTTTGCTCTAGATGTGTTCTGAGAAAGCTTTCTGTAAGTTTGGATCTCGGCCATCTGAGCTCCCAGGCAGCATGGATCATTCTTGATACTAGTGTCCTCACGTGCTCAGATGAGTGTTTCATTGGTGGCTTCCTACTGGTAGAAAAATGCCTATTTTTTATTCTCAGGACAGTTCAATACAGCCATCTGCTCCAGGTGATACATGGCATCAAACTGGAAAATGGTAGGAAAGGAATAGAGGACCGTGCTGATAATATTACACAAAATGTGTCTAGGGCTTAGAGTTGAGGAAAGTTGTTGGCTTGCCTATTGCTGAATTAACAATATTGTTACCAAACATCTGCCTTTCAGAACTTGATGAGGCTTACTTTTGGAAAAACTATCCTATTGCTATGCTCTGGTTACTAAACAAGTTACAAAAGGCCTTTTTCCCCTTCTGGAATTTGGAAAGTGTGAATGAAGCATCTTACCTTTGATGTACAACCAGATGGGACAGCAACAGTCTATCTGAACAAAAAATGATGTTCTATCTCTAGAGTTAGTCCTGTATTAAGTCTCCCACCCCATACATCCTAGATTGATTAGCTGAGAAATAAACTTTGGGCTTAATTGTATCTTTTACATGATCTTGAAAACTTTTCATTATTAAGTCTATGTGACTTTTAAAATGGAAGGTGGATGATTTCCCTCTCCCAGGACTGTTCTCTGGAATCTTTTTCATGTTTGTATTGAAAGAAGGGGGAAGAATTAGCAGTAGTATTGTAGATTTTTTTCCCCTGCTGATTTCTGTATTGGCTTAGGGTATGGGCCACTGTTAGGCTGCCTTTGTATGTAGATGAATATGCGATCTCTGGGTTGGCAGGGACCTTCAGAACTGATATAGGACTCCAGTACTGAAACTGGGAAATGGGTGCCTGGACCTTCCAAGGATTGTACAGGCACAGTTAGTTTAAAGGAATCCATTTGTAGATTCTTAAATTCCATATGTATTGTCTGTTCCTACCTCCCTTTCCCCATTATCCTTCTTCCACTTTACAGAAAAAGAAGCAAACAGACAATCAAAAAATACCAGAAAATCAGAAATATTCCAGAAATATCTGACCACTTGAACCTTGGCATGGTGCATTGCCCCTAAGGTATAAAGATCTCTTAAGGTGGCAAAAAAAAACAACAGAAGAATTCTTTAATCATAGGGCTATAACCCAACCCGCCCCCTCCCTTCTCCCTTATCTTCTTATGCAATAAATTGCTTCTTTATTTTATAATAATTGGTTTTTATAAAACATTAAAAGTGTATCTGTTTTGATCAGTTGTGTTCCAGTAAGAATTGTAATTCCCTGGAGAAGGAAATGGCAACCCATTCCAGTATTCTTGCCTGGAAAGTCCCATGGGCAGAGGAGCCTGGCGGGCTACAGTCCATGGGGTCACAAAAGAGTCAGACACAACTGAGCAACTGAGCAAAAGAATTGTAATGATAACTCTAATCCTATACAGTACCAAAATGTTAACACTTAGAGCCTTACGGTCACAGCAAATAAAAAAAAATTTGAATTTGTATTTATAGTTTTGTTGGTGAATCTGATAGAATTTTTATAAAAATATATTGTGTTGAAATTTGGGGGAAAGTAAGTAAAGTAGAAATGCTATTTCAAAGAGGAAAAAGGAATGATGTAAAATTTCTATTAAAAAATATTTAGACTTCATGGCACCCCACTCCAGTACTCTTGCCTGGAAAATCCCATGGACAGAGGAGCCTGGTAGGCTGCAGTCCATGGGATCGCTAAGAGTTGGACACAACTGAGCGACTTCACTTTCACTTTCCACTATCACGTATCGGAGAAGGAAATGGCAACCCACTCCAGTGTTCTTGGCTGGAGAATAAATCCCAGGGACGGGGGAGCCTGGTGGGCTGCCGTCTAGGGGTCGCACAGAGTCGGACACGACTGAAGTGACTTAGCAGCAGCAGCAGAAGAGTCCACGTAGGATGCAGTAAGTTCCCACTGCAATAAGTACAAAACTCAAAGTACAAAAGCCACCTTTTTAAAGATATCAGAGAGCTGTGGTAATAGTGTGTGAGAAGAACTAAAGTTCTGAAGAAGGAAGAACCTTCCCAACTGAGCAGAAGGTCTGGCCGTGCTCTGTCCTGACGGCATCTGTGCCCAGGTTGTCAATGGAGCTGCCATGGAGACAGCCTCTACCAGGGTCAAAAGAAATCAGAGTTTTCAACAGCCACGTGGGTTGATAGGATATATTAGATTCAGAGGAACCCTAAACACAAGACCAGTCTTCTCTGTAGGACATTTGCTGAGTGCTGGGGTTGCACTGAGAGTTAGGGGACTAGACTGGAAAGCAGAATGAAATGCCTATGGTATACAGTGCTTAGGAGACAGAGTTCCCCTAGTGGGAGGGGTCTGCTCCACAGGACATTTTGAACCTGCTTGGAAAAGGATAACAAAGAGATAAGCTTAAAATCTCCAAAGGACAGAAGCAGAGAACAGAGGTTTCACAGGCTCTCCATTAAAAGCTCAAGAGGCCACACTCGAGGATGGAGCTGGACCAGAAAGGCAAAGTGTAGTCTCTTGCAGTCTCCTGGTGTGTAGGACACAAACTCCCATTAGTGGAAGAGACCTGCAACATGCAGTCTACAGGCCTTGCCTTTGAGAGATTTGAAACCAGGAGTAGACTTAGTCTGACTAAAGAAGCAATCCAGCCCTGACCTGGTCCCTCCTGATTGGATTGAGGATGATCAGCCCCCTACCTTCCTGAGAAAAGTAGAATGGGTAAATGCTTGATGGAGGACATGACTTTCATCTCTGTATCAGTCTGCTACGGCTGCCATAACAAAATCCCACAGACTGGGTTATTTAAACATCAGAAATGTATTTTCTCACAGTTCTGGATGTCCAAGATCAAGGTTCTGGCAAGTTTGATTTCTCCCGAGACCTCTCTCCTGGGCTTGCTGATGACTGTCCTCTCTTTGTGCCCTCACATGGCCTTTTCTTGCTAATGTCTCATTGCTAATGTCCCTTCCTCCTCTTATGAGAACACCAGTCTTATTGGATTAGAGTCCTACCCTTGTAATTTGTTTAACCTTAATTATCTCCTTAAAGCCTCTGTCTCCAAATAGTCACTTTGAGGGGTTGGGGCATCGACATATGAATTTGCAAGAGACACAGTTCAGTCCATAACAGTCACTGTGGTTCTTTATCCTCAGTGTCCAGTATGCAATAAAAAAGTTATGAAACAGGAAAATGTGGTCAGGGATCAAAAGAAGCCAATCCACAATATTATCTAGATATTGAAGTCAAATAATCAGGAACTTTAAATATTGTAAATGTGATAAACTAGAAAAGATGGACAATATGGATAAAAAGATGGAGAATTTCAACAGAAAATTGGAATCTACTTAGAAAAAAATCATGTAGACATTCTAAATCTGAAAAATATGTCTAATACTAAGAATTTTTTGGCTGGGTTTAATTGTGAAAGGACAGGTTTGGCGAATCGAAGACAGGTCAATAGAAGACATTCGAACTGAAGGACAATGAGAATGGAGAATGGAAAGAGCGAAACCAGAGTGTAAGAGACAAGAGGGACATAGATGATCGAACATATCCCATATGAAATTGAAATCCCAGAAGGATAAGAGAAAGTGAAGCAGAAGTAATATATGAAGAAATAATAGCTGGAAGTTTCCAGAACAAATGAAATATGCCAATTTTCAGTTTCAAAAACTCAGAGTAAATATAACGATACAGATTCAAACAAGCAGAGTAAATACAACACACCCAGGCACATCATAAGTCAAACTACTGAGAGCAAAAGATAATGAGAAAAAGCCTAAAAGCAGCCTGAGAAAATGGACAAGTTACCTGTAAATAAATAGCAGTAAGATTGATGATCAAATGATGGGAGCCAGACCGTAACAGAATGATACCTCTGAAGTGCTTAAAGAATTAAAACCTGCCAACCTTGAATTCTATACACGAGGAAAATATCTTTCAAAAATATAGGTAAAATAAAAGACATTTTTAAAAAAATTGCAGAGTTTTAATATAATTACTTAGCAGCCCTCATGAATTAATGCATCTAAACACTGAGCATCTACTGGTTATTTGCATTACAAAAAGAAAGGCAGCTAGACATGAGCATGCTGATGAGAAATATGGCGGTGCCTAGAGTCTTGCAAAGCACAACCACTCTGAATCTGATCAGACCTCAGGATCTAGCTTTAATTTGCAGTAGCACAGAGGACTGAGGGGTGTAGTGTATTACTACTACATTATGAGGATACAATCCACAAAACCCAGACTGTCAGAAACTGTAGGTGAAATGATCTTATGTTCTTCACCAGATACATTCTGATGATAAAGGATGGACAGGGGGTAACCTATCGTATAAAAAATCCAAAAGATATATTAACCAAAGCAAAACTATTTAGTAGGGAATTCCCTGGAGGAATTCAGTGGCGGTTCAGAGGTTTAGGGACTCCATGCTTTCACTGCCAAAGGCCCAGGTTTTATCCTTGGTTGAGGAACTAAGATCCCACAAGCTGTGTGGTGTCCCCACCGCCCCCCTCCCCAAATGAAAAGTATTTAGGAATGCATACTGAAATGAATAAAAATTGTTTTAAAAAGCAAGAAAGTGATTAATGTAGAAGTCAAGGTAATGGTGTATTTGTGGGGTTTTTGTTTTTGTTTTTTTTTTGGCTGCCCTAGGTCTTTGCTGAGTGTGGGCTTTTTCTAGTTATGGCAGGTGGGAGCTGCTCTTCATTGTGGTGGCTTCTCTTGCTGTGGAGCCTGAACTCTAAGCCGTGTAGGCTTCAGTGGTTGCGGTGCCCCACTTAGTTGCTCTGTGGCATATGGGATCAAACCCGTGTCCCCTGCATTGGCAGGTGGATTCCTAACTACTAGACCACCCAGGAAGTCCCAGGATAATGATTTCTCTAGGGAAGGGAAGAGGCTGTAATAGGAATGAGGCACATAGAGGCCTCTAAATGGCCAAGAATAATTCCATTTCTTGACCTGGGTGTTGGTTATATATTCATCTTATGAAATTTCATTAAGCTATACTTTTTAAATTTTTATTTGATTTATGATTTTCCTTTATTTACTTTTGGCTGTTCTGGGTCTTTGTTGCTGTGTGGGCTTTTCTCTATTTGTGGTGACCGGGGGAGGGGGGCCTACTCTCTAGTTGTGGTGCAAGGGCTTCTCATTATAGTGATTCTCTTATTGCAGAGCATGGGACCCCAGGCACAGGGGCTTCAGTAGCTGCAACTCCTGGGCTCTAGAGCACGGGCTCAGTAGTTGTGGCGCATGAGCTCAGTTGCCCAGTGGCATGTGGGATCTTCCCAGACCAGGGATCAAACTTCTGTCTCCTGCACTGGCAGGTGGATTCTTTACCACTGAGCCACCAGGGAAACCCTAACTTATACTTTTTATGCTATTTTTGGTACCCTTTTTTATTCCCTGATGAAAAAAAATAAAAAACTAGTGAATAAACGTTTGTCAAAGAAAAATCACAATAGAAGTAAAATTTTATTAAATGAATAAAAATGAAAACATGATATCCCAGCAAAGGCATTTACATGCTGGAGTTTATTTAGCCCAGATCAGTGGTCTGTAGAATTTTCTGCTCACATACCCATCCCCACAATAATTTTTTTGAGTTATAACTTAACATATATTCAAGTACACTTTTATTGAGGAATCTTAACTGAAACCCTCTGCTAGGTTGCCCACCATGATAGCATGCTTGTTGCCCCAGAGCAACTCCAGTGATTAGAAATTTCTTCTATGTAATTTCTCTATTTTTAACTGTTGGCCATTTGTAGTTTTAAGAAACATTTAGCAAGGTTCAGTGAGCCAGACATAACATATAAGGGCTTAAAGTGGCCTTAAGTTTTAGCTTTGAATGCTTAGATGATGGAAAGTCTGTCAGGAAATTCCTAATCTAATCTACTGCCTCTTTGACTTAACAGATCTGGAATGAGGCTGAGTTGCTGTCTGTTCATGCCATTTCAGAGTAAGATACTGAGGCAGGCTATGTGGGGAAGTTGGCTTGCTGTTATATGCCTTAATGGCATAATCAGATGACACGCAGTCGACATTTTTTATTGAATGCCTGCCGTGTGCTTCTCAGCGCATGCCAAATGCTGAGAACTAGATGGAGAGCAGTGCTAAGTGTGAGCCAAGAGCAAGGGCATCTTTTTCTTCTCTATGCTTCTGTTCAGAAAGACTGACAATCACTGGGGAAATGTTTTGTTACACAAATGCCAAAGAGATGAAATTTATTTATTATATAAACAGAATTTAGTATTATTATATAAACAGAATTAGCCAGTTGGCTAAGTAATTCACATAGGGCTGGGATTCTCTAGGCAAGAATACTGGAGTGGGTTGCCATTTCCTTCCCCAGGGGATCTTCCCGACCCAGGGATAGAACCCCGGTCTCCAGTATTGCAGGCAGACGCTTTAACCTCTGAGCCACCAGGGGTTGCCATTATTATATAAACAATTAGCCAGTTGGCTAAATAATTCACATAGGGCTTGCTAGTAGGTTGAGGAAATAATTTCAAGATGTAAGACCTAATACTCAGGATAAAACTTCCTACCTGGAAAATTAGGCTCAATTTTTTCAAGTGATTTCAAATAACAACTCATTTCTAAAAACCTGTTTAAAAATCAGAGGAAGGAATAGAACTGGGAATTTCACTGTGGCAAAGAAAAAACAACCCATCAGAATATGTTTTACACCTCTGAAGTATGTAGGAAGAGCATCTGTTTTTATGTGACAGTTCTGAAGATAAACAGACTGACAGTTATGTATAGAGTCAGCATGGTGTATAGGAAGGAGCATTAGGCTTAAAATCATACCTGGATTCAAGTCCAGTACTTCCAATAACTGATTGAGTGATTCTAGGCAGGTTATGTAACAGCAATTGTGGGTCTCAATTTCTTCTGTAAAATTGCTACCCCCACCCCTCACCCTACCATCTCATATCATGGAATGATTTAACAGTCTTGAAGGCTTTCTGAAAACTAGATGTGTTCAAATGGAAGACATCGTTACTGCTATGGATAAGATCAGTGCTCATAGATCCATAGTTTCCAAAGTATTTGCTCCCTAGTAACTTAGGTAATAGAAGTAATGGAGGATTTGATAACATGTGGTAGAGGTGGGTGTCTCTAGAAAATATTCATATGACCTTCTCCTTCCCTTTTTCCTAATTCTTGTTGGAAAGGGCTTTAGGGTTTTCACTGATTGAGTTGCTTCCCCTCAGATATGCCTCTACTCTAAGACCGTACTATTTGTGGAAAGAAGCACAGTGTAATAGAGTTGGTAGGCCTGGGCTTAAAATTTCTGATACATTCATCTTCTAGTTGGAGGCTTTGGAAAAATTGTTTAATCTTGCCAAAACTTTCTTCATCTGTAAGATAAGAATATTAACAATGTAAACAATAACAACAGTAATAATAATACCTAGGTTCTTAGAGATATTTTAAGTGTACTCAGTAGCTACTGATTTGCTATTTATAATAAATAAGTGCTGCTATTTTTCATTTTATTTATTTATTTATTTAAAATTTTTTATTTATTATTTTTTTTACTGTACAATATTGTATTGGTTTTGCCTATTTCTCATTTTAAAAGCTTTCTCCTTTTTAACTTTCCTCTGAAAAACTCCTTAGAGACCAAGACTTGGGCCTTATCTGGTACCCTCCTGAATGGTCAGTTACATTTTTCTTGCATGAAGGCTGCTCTTGACTCATTGATAGTTTAAGAGGGGAAAGTCCTATGACAGATTTTTCCTTGAATGGAGGGGGAAGCATACAGCTCTTCAACTGCAGCCACCCCCCCCTGCCAGCAGGCTGAGGAGGGAGGCTGGAAACAGCTGTCGGTGCATCTCCATGAGCCTGCCTGTGTGTGCATACTCTGTCTCTCCTCTCATTACTCTCAGAGACGCATTTACTCTCAGGGAGTCAGACCTGGGCATCTGCTTTTTCCCAAGTAATTGGAGGAACAACTGTTCTTAATTGTTCACAAGTAGTTGGTTGCAAACACATGTGAAATACAGATGATGAAAGAAGAATTTAGTGTAATTGACTTTTTTGTACAATTAAGTGTTGCTGTCTGTGGGCCTCTTTGAGCTTTACTGACAGCACTGACTATCCCCATCTGGCTTTTCTTAGCTCTTAAGTGGTTACATGATCCCCAGGAAGCAGTCCCTGCTCTCTCTGTATTGTCACTACCCTGATTGTATTTCTCTTTATGGTTGGAAACTTGGAGCCCTGGGAATGTTCATGCAGACCTTTTGGAATTACTAAGAGATTGTTTGGACAACTCTTTTTTAGATATAGTGAGAAAAAGTAGTGGTCTCTTGCCCCTCCCCTTCTTAATTTCTGCTGGTAGAGTCAGGAATGAAATAGATTAACTGCTTGAACAGGACTTACCACACCTCATTTTAGTAGATAATAGCTTTAGCCTTCTCCTTCAAGCCTTGTTCCAGAGAAAATAATGAGATTTACTTTAATTTGTTCACTTATTGAGTACTCTTAGATAAAATGTTATACAAATCCTATGGGTGATTGAAAGATAAACACTTTCTTGCCCTCCAAGAACTTCTACTCCAAGAGAGATGAGAAAAGGGTATATATGTATGTATGTGTGTGTGTGCATGCACACGCATGCTAAATTTTAAAATGGGTTCCAAGGCCTATAAAAAAGATAATTAAGGAGAGCTTGAACAGATTTGGGGAATCAGTCAAGTTTTTATGGAATTAGTGTTTCAAAGGATCATGAAGGATAGGTAGAATCTTAGCTTCTTTATTTCTCTACTCCTACTGTAGTCAAAAATGCTATAAAAGAAACACCCAAAATTGACATCAGGAAGATGGAGAGAAACACTTCGATAATCCACATGTTGGATGTTGAAGCCCACTAGTGGAGATTAGGTTCTTTTCCTGCATTCTTATATTCCAAAGTCTAATATACATGCCTTTTCATTCATTCATCAAATACTTGTTGAAAACTTATCATGTGCTACATAGACACTGTTTTAGAAACTTAGGGTACAGCAGAAGAACAAAACAGCCCTGCTAGAATGGAGCTTACATTCTAGTTGGGGAAACAGACAATGAACAATAGATACAATAAATTATGTAGTGTGTATAAAAGGTTAGAAGTGCTTTGGAAAAGGAAAAATTAGAACAGAATGAGGGAGATAGGAAGTAGTGTGGGGAAGGGAATCAGGGAAATGTCATTTTAAATAGGATATTCAGTATAGTCCTCATTGAAAAGGTCACATCTGAATAAAACCTCATGATGGTGCGGGAGCATTGCAGATATCCAGGGTAAGAGAATTTCAGGTAAAACCAGCATGAAGGTTTTGAAGTGAGAGTGTGTCTGTTATGTTTGAGAGATGGCACGGAAATCAATGTGCTGAAGCGGAATGAGAGAGGGGAGAAGAATAGAGCTCAGTCATAGAGGTAAGTGGGATATAGGGGTGTCCAGTCATGTAGGCTCTTCCTATAAGTGAAGTGGGAGCCATTGGAAAATTTTGAGCAGAAGAGTGACTTCATCTGACATGTTTTAACAGCATCACTCTGGTTACTGAGTTTTGAGGGTAAATGATGGGAGTGGGACTGCCAGCAATAGAAATGAGGAGAACCAACAGGATTCTCTCATAATACAGGTGAGTAAGTGATGGTGGTTTGAACCAAGGTAATAGGGGTTGGAGTCTAGATAGGTTTTGAAAGTAAAGCCATCAGAATTTCTGATACATTAGATTGGGAGAAAAGGTGAGCAGGTAGAGTTTGAGATGTCTCTAGAGATGCTGAGTAAACAGTTTGGATATAGAGGTATGGAGTTCAAGGAAGACCTGGACCAGAGGTAACATTTTGAGTTTTGGTATCAGCACGTAGATAGTGTCTGAAGTTTTGGTACGACATTGGTAGTCTGAAGCCACAGACTATATGAGGTCAGCAGTGGGTGAAGTGAGTATAATTAGTTAAAGAGAAGGGGACCAAAGACTGAACCCTAAGGCAGTCTAATGTTAAGAAGCCAGGGAGAAGAGCCAAAAAGGAAATCAAAAAGGAGTGACCATCATGTTGAGGTTTGACAGAAAACAACAAAATTCTGTAAAGCAATTATCCTTCAGTAAAAAATTTAAAAGAAAAAAAAAGGAGTGACCAGTGAAGTAGCAGGAAAACCATAAGAGGATAAGCCTAGGAATACAGTGGAAAAAACATCACATGAGGAGGCAGCTCTGCTGAATCTTGCCAATAAGTCAGATGAGATGAGTAGGATGAAAACTGAATTAACCATTGGATTCTTTGGTGAAAAACACCAAGCCAAGTCTTATTGCTTAGGGGAGGACTAGGTAATTACAGAGTTTTGAAGTCAGTTGCATCATTGAGATAACCATTGTTACCCGATTTTCCAGCTTCTTTCTCTGTAACATGGTGCCACTTGTTTACGTCCTCGCTGGCCACCTTGCCCCATCCGTGTGTTCTGCAGCCGTCCGTTTCCTACCCTAATCTAGAGCTGCCAGATGAAGTCCTCCCATGAAGTGCTGAAAGCATTTCCTGTACCATAATCTGTGTTTTTTTAACTTGAGTATGAAGTTTTTAAAAATACCACTCTTTAACAGTACACACGTGAGTGCTAAGTCCTGTCCAACTCTTTGTGATCCCCGTGGACTGTAGCCTGCCAGGCTTCTCTGTCCATGGAATTTTCCAGGTAAAAATACTGGAATAGCTTGCTGTTTCCTACTCCAGGGAATCTTCCCAACCCAGGGATTGAACCTTCATCTCCTGTGTCTCCTGCATTGGCAGGCAGATTCTATTAACTACTGAGCCACCTGGAAAGCACTGCTCTTAACAGTGTTCTCCACTAATTTCAATTTAACAATCATTTGTTAAGTCCTTATATGCCCAGCTCTTATTATCCTTGGACATGTCAACATAGAAATCCTGGAAGATCAAGGATGTTTACCCTCTTCATGAGGACCCAGTGCTCTATTTTTTTGAAACACAAATCTATCTCCTGCTGTCCTAATTTCTTATCTTCCAACAGACCCTTCCAGTCATCTAGTCCCTGTTCCTGGTTCCTCACTCTTGCTTTCAGACTCCCCCTCCTTAATCTCTGTGTTGTCCATTGTTTCTCCTTCCCATTCTCACAAAGGTGTTTGTCCTACCCACTAATTAATGGACTATTAGGAAGGAGTGGAAAATCCAAAGACTGTAACAAGAAAATTAATACTGCCATTTTACCCAGTTTGATTCAGAGTTTATTTCAGAACAAAATATTTCAGTGTCCTGTTCTGTAGTCAGTCCCAAGTGCTGCTGAGGATCACGCCCTAGCACAGTGGATAAGTTTCTGTTTGAACCAAAGCATCTAGAAATCCTGACCAGGGTGCTTTTAGCTTTTGAGTTGAAAACATCCTCATTCTTGGAGGACTTTGTTGAAAATGAATGAAATTGACAAGAAACAGAAGTAATTGAAGTTGGCAAGAAGTGGTAGTGGTGTCCTGACCCTCTTGAGAGGCTTGAGGGGACAAATCTCTGGCTGAATCTTATGAAAAGAGAGAGCATAGTTAAGAAAAGAGAGAAGTGAACACATGTTGGCTTAGTCCTTTCTCTTCTCTGTGCGAACATTTGGCCATGGCATTTTAGAAAGGTCTTTATCAGGGTTCTGAACAAGGTGTTTTTTCTGAGTGTCTTGTGTTTCCTAGAATCTCAGGATAGTGAGTGAATCACTAATGCTGGGGTCTTATGAGATGGCCCTCTGACTCATTTTCTTTTCTGAGGTCTTGCAGTAGAATAGAGAAGTAGAACAGATAAAATATAACATTCCCCACCTCCCTAGTATCCCTTCTGAAACAAAGGAAAGATGGATATATGGAAACTTTGACCTCAGCTTAAAAAGAAACCTACAAAATGGTACCAGCATGTTTGGCTGAGCTAGCCAGAGCAGATGGTTCAGAGAAATGACCATTGGTTTGTACAGAACTTTATAAACAAATGACAACTCAAAAATGGCCAGGGATCTTATTCTTGAGTATGTACTGTTTTATTTATTGGTACCATTATTAGTAATAAAATAGTAACCATGGGGTGGAGTTGATCCTTACCAGGCCTCTTACCCACAGATGAGTGATGACCCTAAAGGGAGATTATGTAGGTTATGTAGTTTTTGTCAAAAATATTCCCTGCCTAAGTTTTTTAAGCTTGATTTTGCTGTTGATGGGCAGGCTCTGCTTGGAGAGGAGAACCCAAGTTCTTACTGGTATTGGCGTCTTGACATTAGTCATTTGAGACTCAAGGAATCTATCTGATTTATACACATCTCCAGAACTGATAAAAATTTCTTCTCTAAACTCATTCTATGCAAATTGTACAGTAGCAGCTGTTTTCAATCACTTGAAACCTGAAAACTGGAAAGGGACTATAGAGAACCTCTCTGAAGCCTATTCATTGCTGTGATTCTGTGTATAGCCTGGATTACTTTATACAGATGGCAGCAGTAATTCTTTCTGTACCTGTTCCACTTTTAGTCTCTTGGCTTTATTGACGTCCTCCTCTTTTTCAGGTTTCTTGGGTAGGAAGGAGAAACTATCTTGTATTAAAATTACTGCCAAGAAGAGAAACCAAATGAGGTCACAGCGTGTGAAAGAGCAGTAGAAACAGATTTTCCGTGGTCTGAATTTTTCAAGCGCTGATACCCTTCAATTATTCTTTAGATCTGAAAGTTAGTGTAATTGTATTGTAAGTCATCTTTGACAGAAAGATTGGTTTAGTTAATAAACCTTGGTTCTGTGGTAGCTGTTTTTTTAAGACATGCGACCTTCTATCTCACCGAAGTCCTCCTTTAGTGGTACTTATTCTAGAATTGCCCTCTCCTGAAACATTGTCCATTCAACAGTGGTTACCTGCTTTAGTTCAGGTGTTGCACTCCAGGTTCTAGGTGTGCATGAGATCCAGTTCTACTTCATAAACTGTTTGGTGTTGGCAATGGAATGAAATGTCCTGTGCTGATACTATAGACCTTGCACTCAGGATACCATTGGATAGAATCTTCTCCTTACCCGCTTCTGCATGTGCTCAGTTACTCAGTCATGTCCAACTCTTTGCAACCCCATAGACTGTAGCCCATCAGGCTCCTCTGGTCCATGGGACTTTCCAGGCAAGAATACATGAGTGGGTTGCCGTTTTCTCCTCCAGGGGATCTTCCTAACCCAGGGATCAAACCCGCCTCTGTTGCGTCTCCTGCATTGGCAGGTGGATTGTTTACCTCTAGCACCACCTGGGAAGCACCCCACCCGCTATTAAATTTAGGACTTAAAATGAAAACCAACTTATATGATGACTGCCAGAAGGATTTAGAAATTGGTTATGACCTTCTGATTCTATCCCTATTCAAACCTTTTCATCTCTTAAAGGCCACTTATACAATGGAAAGGATATTAGGCATTAAAACCAAACAGACTCTGGTTCAAATTCTGGCTCTGCCAAGCTAGTTGGAAGAAGTCCGTGAAATTCTCTGAGTCACTTAAATTCTTTTTCTTAGAAGCAGAAGAATTCAACGATATTGGTACTAGGTTCAAGCCTAAGTTTCTTTGCTAGTGACCACCCCAGTGGAGGTATGGATAGGAGTGGGCTGTTGAAACGTAGGATTGAGAAGAAATGCATGAGCCGGATTGCTGCTTATTGAATCAACCATTTATAGAAAAGAAACAGACCCAAAGGAACTCTTTGGGGGTGTGTTGAGACAACTGTTTTAGATTCCCATGGATCCCTCTTAGTTCTCTCAAGTTTCTTTTTGTTTTGACTAGGCTCAGATTACCTTCCCCTCCTCCCTCTCCACCTTAGGAACCTAGTACACTCAGGATGCCTCAGTGTTCCTGTCATGGCAGCCTACCTGGGTGCTTAAACCTTTCCTGACTCTTTTGTCTCCATAAAAACACACCTATGTCCCAGTTACTTTCTTCTCTTTTATGGTTTATTAGCAAATGTGATGATGTTGGGCTGAAATACGAATAGCTATAAGTGTAGTGTCCATCCTGGGTTATTCAGATATTAATAATGTCAGACATGGGGCAAAATTTAGGGAAAGAACATTTTTGTCACTCGGTAAGTAGAGTAAGCACCTGGTGCTAGCCAAGTTGACACCACTCAGAAGTAAATCAGTGCAGTCTCCAACCTCTTGCTGTTGCAAAAAAAAAAAAAGATACGTTATATACATGTCAGTAGAGAGGAATATCTCTCATGAGGCAGGACAGGTGAAAGAGGAATTGTGTCAGGAGGCCAAAAGCAGAAGACACCTTCTGCAGAACCGGATTATCCCTGGAAGAGGGATATTGTTCTAGCCATTTTCTTTGCAGATAGTGAGATGAGAAATGTTTGGCACGAATGTTTGAACTGAGTGAAGTTGGCCCTGGGGTGGAGCACGTGGAGCCAAGGTGGTGCCAATGGCACTTTGTGCCCCAGCGATGCCGCACTCCTGCCAGGGTCTGCGAAGGCTCTCCCTGCTTAAATAAATGAGCACTCATTTGTCTGTGTCTGTATGCATCACCGGAGAAGGCAATGGCACCCCACTCCCAGTACTCTTGGCTAGAAAATCCCATGGATGGAGGAGCCTGGTAGGCTGCAGTCCATGGGGTCGTGAAGAGTCGGACACGACCGAGCGACTTCACTTTCACTTTTCACTTTCACACAATGGAGAAGGCAATGGCAACCCACTCCAGTGTTCTTGCCTGGGGAATCCCAGGGACGGGGGAGCCTGGTGGGCTGCCGTCTATGGGGTTGCACAGAGTCGGACACGACTGAAGCGACTTAGCAGCAGCAGCAGCAGCAGTATGCGTCACATTTTGCCAGTTGACCAGGAGCGCATGTCAGCCTGTGTGTACTGAGCTGTTGATGGCTGCTTAAAAGTGAGCTTTTTCAAGACTTGGGTGCCTGTGTCCTGTGGGAATGTGATGCCCTTACCAATGAAGTTGAACCTTTAAGATTATCCCAAGTTCATAAATGATGACATTTTCATCTGTGTTATAAGTTCTGGGCCTCTGGTATTTTTCTCATCATGGAAAAAGAAAGCCTACAGGATGGTCCATAAGATACCTACAGGATGGTCCATAAGATACTGCTTTCTATCAGCAGCCTCCATACATGATGTCTTCAAGGCCCACCCTCTGTAATTTTCCATACTTGGACTCTGCTTACTGTGAAAGTGACCCGTATCTCCTTGCTTTATCCTTAGTTCTCCCTATCAGAGTGAAGACAGAATTTTCTCCGTTATTTTCCCAGAGGTTTTTTGTATGTTTTGTGTGCTACTTTCATCATAGAAATTGAGGGCAACTGGATCAGTGATGTTTTGGGTACACTTAAGTAATTATATGCTTCTGGTTCTGCATGTCCCTGACTTAGCTGCCTAACTGTTCCCAAGCAGATCAGTCTCATTTTGCTTATGACTGGCCTTTTCTAAGGTAACACTGGGATTCTATCCTAAGGATCAAAAACTTGAGAAATGTTTTAAGTGGCTGTGGCTTCATTGACAATGGAATTGCAGTGGGTGGGTGTGGGCAATGCTTAAAGGCTAAATAAAGGCTCTGGGTAAGAGCACATATGCTGAGAGAGATTTCATCTTCCTTCTTTCCATAGCAACTTTATCTGTAAGATTAGGCATTCTGCTGGTGATCAGTTAGTAAAAAATTTCGACTCTGGTTCAGAGCTGTTTGTTTGCTATTACTGGAGCCTGTTTACTTCCATCTGTTTCATCATTTGATTTTTGTTTCCTTCTGTCTTCCCAGGTGGCATTGGTAGGGTGGTCAACGGAGCCTTCATGGTGCTGAAAGGGCATCGGTCTATTGTTAACCAGGTCCGATTTAACCCCCACACCTACATGATCTGCTCTTCTGGTGTAGAAAAGATTATCAAGGTGAGGCACATTCCCCTTTTGTCCTTTTAGAGAAATCACTGCAAGTTTATAAATGGAAAAAACAAAACTATGTAGCACGTCATAGCTAAACATAACTAAAGGTCTATCAGAATTCTCAATTATTTTGACATATTACAAAATATGGAAAAATTTATGTTATAATAAATAGAGCGGTTTTTAAACCCTCCTTTCAGGAGGGACTCTTTTCTTAAAAATTAGTCACGAGGCTTTGAAACCAGATACTACCTGTATGCTGCTGCATTTCCAATGGCATTTGATCTGGAGTCTGATGAATTCTGCTTTCCAAACCCCATCTGGAGATAAAGAAGCTACCATCCCCTCAGTTACTGGTTGTGCACTTTGCATTAATTGCTGTCCTCATATGGCACAGATACAACAAGTGACTTCCAGAACCATAGCTAACTTGTCTCAGGACATATCAAAAACCACTTGATGTGGTTGTGATTGAGGATGAACACTTGCATCAGTTGCGCATTGACTGAATGAACGTAACCCTGCCAAGGGATATTTTTAGAGCTTGTAAATGAGAGACCCAGCCTGGCCTGTGTCCACGGAAGGATGGCCCACTGCCCATCACTCACATTCCAGTGTACTGCTAGTAACCCTTCTCCACAGCTGAGAAAATGAGGGCTCAAGGCAAATGATGAATTCCTGAGGACCCACCCTGTGATGACTTGACTTTTAAGTAAAGATAGGTGATATCTCCTCCCTCTTCCCCCCAGCAAAACATAAAACTCCTCACTTTCCCCCAAAATAACAATTGAAAACTTGAGGGAGATTTCAGGGGAAATGTGAAGATTGATTTGTAACAAATGGATAGTTTTCATTTTCTTTTGTTCTTTTTTTAAAAACTATCCAACTTATGTCTGAGGCAGAGGAAACTATCAGAAATGTAATGTTGGAGTATGGGTCAGTATTTTTATTTGTCATTATTCCAACTCCTTTTATTTAGGTTTTATTGTTGATCAGGGCTGACTTTCATGATTGCATACATTTATTTACCCATAAATAAACAGGGCTAGACCTAGACTTAGATTGTTTTTATAGACTTTTTCTTTTCGCAGAGGATGAGATGTAAATTATAAATTTACTGTTTGGGGTTAATTATATAGCTAGCAGTGGTAAGGCCAGCACAGGGCCCCATTCTTTGCTCTCCTTGGTGTCCGGCCGCCCTTCCCGTGCGGGTGGGAAGGCAGCAGGTGGCCTGGCGCTCCCGCTGTATTTGTTCCTCTCAGCAGTCCTTCACTTGGTGGTCACTGAGCCGCCCTGTCCCTTGCGTTGCTTTCCCTTTTCCTTTAGCGTGTGACTCACAGGTTGGCATAGTAGCATGTCCTCCGTAGTCCTGTTGACATCATTCTCTTTATCAGGGAGCTCTGCTTCAGCATCTCCTTTAGAAGAGAGATTCCTGCTTGGCTGACACCCTAGGATGCTTCTGTGCTAAGTCTCCCCGATCGTTGTTTAGTCAGTTGGAATCCTTACCCAAGAGGTCAGAGGTTGGAGACTAGCCAAGTTCTTAAAGGAGAAAATATTTTCTCTGTGAAAATATTCAGACTAAACTGTAGAACTCATTGCTTCCAGGTTCCAGTGGGGTCTGAACCCTACCCCACCAGGAGGCATGTTTAGCCACTGGAAACCTTAAGTCAGTAACAGTTAGTACCCTTGGGCAGCTCTTTGAATCTGTCTCCCATCTGTCAAGTGAATGACACCTAGGAGTGCCTTACAGGTTACCTGTGCCTGACAGTTTCTATTTTAATAAAAGTCACTTTCAGGTATTTATCTAGCAGTCCAATGGTTAAGATTTTACCTTCCAATGCAGAGAGGGCCAGTCTGATGCCTGGTCGGGGAACTACGATCCCACTTGCCTCATGGCCAAAACACTAAAATATAAAACAGAAGCAGTACTGTAACAAATTCAATAAAGACTTTAAAAATAGTCCAGCTTTAAAAAAAAAAAAATCTTAAAAAAATAATCTTTCTTTCTTGTGTTTTTTCTGAGAGAGTCAGTGGCTCAAAGAGCATCATTCCACCATGCTTTAATCCAGCCAGCCTCTCTCTCCACCTGTCTCTGTTTGCTCCACCTTCTCCCTGACTTGTCCTTTACTGATGCCTTACTAGCCTGGAGGAAAGGAGTCAGGGCAGATCTTATGAATGCCCACACTTAGCAAAAAACCAGGGTTATTTTGTAGTTAAACATAAGAGAGAGAAAGATGAACAATTGCTGGCGTTTTCTTTTTCCTCAAAGACCAATATTTGTCAATTCACCCAGTATTTGTGAACCATACCTACTGTGTGTGATTCGCGCTAGGCCCTGTGAGGAATGCAGGTCCCCATAGGAATCGATGACCCAGTAGGAGAGAAAAGAACTAAAAGTAATGAAAAGTGCAAAGTACATAAGAGAAACATTGCTGTGTGGGGAGGCAGAGATTTTTTTCCCCCCATCTGGGGTAATCTCAGTACACTTAACTATCTCAAGTAATACTTGAACCAGATTTTGAGGAAAAAAGTCTGCAAAAGAAAAGGAATAAGATGGGAAGGCCATTTTAAAGAGAGAGATTGGATATTTATTTTACTGAATCAATAAATATTTATTGTTCACCTACTGCACTCCAGGTAGTATGCTCATGAGTAAATGCTCACAAGCAGCAAAGTGTAGGGCCTGTTTAGGAAATGATCATTTGGCCAAAGTGAAGAGCACAGAAAGGGGAGGGCTTGGATGTAAGGCTGGGAAGGTGTAGGCCACAGGTGGGCCCAGGGAGTCTTGGAATCCAGATTAGAGAGTGTGAAGCACTCCTGGAATAACAACTTAAGTCTCTGTCTGTGTCGTTTTTCTTGGTAGGTGGCCAGATGTCTGAATTTAGTATAATCGTACAGAGAGAGAAGAGGGTTTAGAGATGCTACATCAAGCATGTCACGGTCACCTGTGTGGGTCAGAACACTTGTTACTGAAATTGTGGTCCATTTCAATGATTTTTGAATAAGAACTGAACTGCATCTATTTGCTCAACAGCCTCTTGAGCTAAACTTGTCACTGTCACTGGGCTTCAAGAGAAAGCTGCACATCCCTCCTCCTTTTCTCATGAACCTTGTCCCATGAGGAGGGATATCTAGCCACAGTTCACATGCAACAGGAAGCTGAGCTGTGCTTTCATTGCTTCACTTCTGAGTTGTTGACTTTCAGTATTAAAAAGATAATTTCACAAATGTTTGAAATTGATGTTTTAAGGATGAGGACTAACATAATTGGGATGGTCAGTGCCTCTGGTGTTCAAAAGTCTGTTTGAGGATGAGTCTTATACCTCTAGTTGAGGTATTCGTTTGCCAAATGAAGGAGGAAGCACTACAGTTATTGGTACTTTGGTATATGATGCATCATTTCATCCTTCTCATGTCTACAACTAAGGAAAGAGCCTTCAAGGGTGAAGTCATTTGCTCTGGGCCATGTGAGTGAGGAGGCTCAGGTCCCTACCTGTTCTGCCTCTCCCACAGCTCTGTGCTATAGGTCCCTTGAGGACTGGAGACTGGCCGTCTGGGATGGATCTTTTGTTTTGCTCTGAATCTTCGGGTTGCATGAGACCCGTCTAATTTCACTGTTTAGATGGGGAGCTGAGCAAACGAGAGCTGTGTGGGAACCCACGCTCAAGCCTCTTGCCTTCTGATCCAGCATTTTGTTCCATTACTCCAGGCTTCAGGAATGAAGTCCACCTCAGCTTAATACATTCCAGAGCGCATATAAATGCCAGCTTTCAGTGTTGTGATTTTCATTCCTGAAGTGAAGATGCAGGGGGCTGGGCAGTAGACTAAACCCAGGCTTGTTGGATAGTTGGGCCAGCAAGCATCTCACCATGAACGTTTTGTTCTTTTGTTAAATTCTTAGTTTCTGAGAAGTACATAAGGATTTATCTTCATATTATATAACATGGTTAGTAACATTTTCCATTTTTAACTGGGGGAGTGAGATTTAGCCCAGCATATAGACTACAACTCTGAAACCTTCTAAGGGTTTTTGCTTGTTGAACCTTTCAGTTTTTTTCCTAAGCCACCAAACTTTTATTCCCAGAGACATCTGTTTGCAAAGATAGTCATTTATAGCTTGAGCCTGTTGCTAAAGACCAGATCTAAATGTTTCCCAAACATTGAGTCTCACAAAGAATTTGAGAATTGCTTCAGACAAAGCCTTTATTTTATGCAACTTACTTTATGCTAACTATTAATATATTCCAGTGTTTCTTAAAAGTTGGTCCCTCCACTTTCACACTCCTCAAGTGCTTATTAAAAGTGCAGAGCCCTGGTAACCTCCCCATGACTTACTGAATCAGAATCTCTGAGGGTGGGGCTCAGGAGTCAGCGTTTTAATTATTCTTCAGGTAATTCACGTTCACACCAAAGTTTGAGAATCACTGCCTTAACCCTCCCCTGGGTGAGATTGTGAAGCTGGGGGTGGGAGGACACCTGAGGAGTTGTGGGCAGGGGACAAAGTTGAAGGAGGAATGAATGAATCTGAATTGAGAATTGGTGAAGAGACCTAGCCTAGAAGGTTTCTTCAGCCCCTCTTGAACTGGGGATCCTCCTGAGAGATGCTGCCTCCTGGGAGATCAAAGTAAAGCATAGAGGGAGCAGGCCTCAGGAGTATGCTCACAGGAAGGCGAATTTGTCCTTGGATAACTTTGGGGAAGCAAAGCCATTGGCTTGATAGAGGATAGGGAATGAGAAGCCACTACTTTCTGGGTTGGGTGCCATCTAAAGATAGACAGGAGCCTGTTAAGGTAAGAAAATCACCTGGAATTTCATCTGAGTTGCCATAACTACCAGCTGATATAACCGAGCTTCTCTGTGCTGCTCAGGACCAGTCTGGTAGAGTCAGGTGAAGCTAATCGTTCTCATCTGCAGTGACAGCTTAATTACCTTGAACTCCACTTTTGCATAACTTAATTCAGCTCATAAAGCTGGGCTTTTGCATTCAGACAGACTTTAGTCTGAATCCTAGTTCTGCCACTTTTTGGCTATGAGCGCATAGGTCTGACTGTGGAATGTATTAAGAGATGGGTCTGTGGGCTTGGAGGGTGAGTCCTGCCTACTCCAATAGCTAACAGAATAGTTGGGGAGCAAGCCAGCAGCTCCCTGGTTAAGGGAACCCAGTTTCCTGGGTAACTGATGCCTGCATGTCCAAGAGGGAACTGCAGTGTAGGCAGCTGGCTGTTCTTCCCAAGCTCCACTAAGCAATTCCCATTAGTTAAAAATAGAAATGTTGCATTTGGGGAGAAGTGGTTATAGGCTGAAATATTAACTGTTGCAGAGGACTGACTGCTGGTCTGTTTTCACTTTGGAAAAGTGGTACCTCTCCAGTCTTCTGAGAGTTTTGAACACACTGGGCAATCTTCAAGTCATCCTCTGTCCTCTGATATTATGTAGGGGGTTATTGTGATTTCCAGGCTACTGGTAGAGGAAGCTAAAGGGGAGGGGGGCAATGGGAGTCATGGTATGTGTTTATCCTGGGCTTAAAGTTGGTTAGCAAGTCCTGGCTAAATGACAGGGAGAGTCTGGGGAAGCTCTTTATGGCCAACAGCTTTAGAATACATTCCAATCAGGCTTTCTTGGTTTTGTTTTCACTTTCTGTGCAGATCTGGAGCCCGTACAAGCAGCCAGGATGTACCGGAGATCTGGATGGTCGGATTGAGGATGATTCTCGCTGTCTCTATACCCACGAAGAGTACATCAGCCTTGTGCTGAACAGTGGGAGTGGCCTGTCTCACGACTACGCCAACCAGTCGGTGCAGGAAGACCCCCGGATGATGGCCTTCTTTGACTCCCTGGTGCGTCGCGAGATCGAGGGCTGGAGCTCTGACTCGGACAGTGACCTCAGCGAGAGCACCATCCTCCAGCTGCACGCGGGGGTCAGCGAGCGCTCGGGCTACACCGACTCCGAGTCCTCGGCCTCGCTGCCCCGCTCCCCTCCGCCCACAGTGGATGAGTCTGCCGACAGCGCCTTCCACCTGGGCCCCCTGCGGGTCACTGCCACAAATGTGGTGGCGTCCACCCCACCGCTGCCCTCGTGTGAGGATGCCACGTCTCGCCAGCAGCGCCTGTCTGCCCTGCGGCGCTACCAGGACAAACGCCTCCTGGCCCTTTCCAACGAGTCTGACTCTGAAGAGAATGCCTGTGAGGTGGAACTGGACACAGACCTCTTTCCGCGGCCACGGTCTCCCAGCCCCGAAGACGAGTCCAGCAGCTCCAGCAGCTCCAGCAGCTCTGAGGACGAGGAGGAGCTGAACGAACGGCGCGCATCCACCCGGCAGCGGAACGCCATGCGGCGCCGGCAGAAGACGCCTCGAGAAGAGAGGCCTGGCGCCCCTCCCAAGCCCACTGACACCTACATTGGTGAAGACAACTATGATTACCCCCAGATCAAAGTAGATGACCTCTCTTCCTCCCCCACCTCCTCCCCTGAGCGGAGCGCGTCCACTCTGGAGATTCAGCCAAGCCGAGCATCGCCAACTTCCGACATAGAGTCAGTTGAGCGGAAGATTTATAAAGCTTACAAGTGGCTCCGCTACTCCTACATCTCCTACTCAAACAACAAAGATGGAGAGAGCTCGCTCGTGTCTGGGGAGGCCGATGAAGGGAGGGCGGGAACCAGCCACAAGGACAACGCAGCCCCTTCTTCCAGCAAGGAAGCCTGTCTAAACACGGCCGTGGCCCAGAGGACCCAGGACCTGCCGCCGGAAGGCCGCAGCAAGGACGCTTTTAAAGAAGGGACTTCTGCCGTAAGCCCCAACAATGGCCCAGGCCCCGAGCCCAGTGGCCACCCTTGGGCAGAGGCACCCGAGGATGCTTCTCAGGACTCCAACAATGGTGGCACTGTAGAACACACTTTTGAAACCAAGAAGCTCAATGGAAAGGCCCTAAGCAAGGCCCTGAGCAGCCGGGCTGAGGAGCCACCCTCCCCTCCTGTCCCCAAGGCGTCTGGCTCCACTCTGAGCAGCGGGTCTGGCAACTGTCTCAGGACCCAGTCTGATGACAGTGAGGAGAGGAGCCTCGAAACCATCTGTGCCAACCACAACAATGGACGCTTGCACCCCCGCCCCCCACACCCCCACAGCAATGGGCAGAACTTTGGGGAGCTGGAGGCACTGGCCTGCTCTTCCCCAGGACGTGTGGACACTGACCACGATAACTTGTCCCTGACAGGGATACTCCTACACAAAGATTGTTGTGGGTCTGAAATGGCCTGTGAGTCCCCCAGTGCTGGAACGAGAGAGGACCCCACTGACCCCCCAGACACAGACAGCAGCAGGGCTGTTCATGGCCATAGTGGCCTCAAGAGGCACCGAATTGAATTGGAAGACCCAGATTCGGAGAATTCCTCTTCAGAGAAGAAATTAAAAACATGATAAATACAAAGGGAAAACAAAAAGCTATGAAAAGTAGCTTTACAAAAATTTATATCCTGTTTAGTGAACACAGAGGAAAGGAAAAATAGTATTAAAGGCACGTAAAACCAGGGCCTGGAATTTTGTGTCTGATGCTGCTCCCTTCTATTCAACAATGGGTCTGATGTTTAGCTGGCCATTGGTCGTGCTGCGTTAAGAAAGGGAAAAAATGCAAGTGAGTCCTTTCTAGTAAGACTTGAGCATAGTGTACCTGTGCAGATTCTGTTACAGTAAATCCTTGTTGAGATGTTTGACTGGTTCTCATGTGTGTGCACTGGCACGCATGAGCTCACTGTCTCAGACTTTTCTTTCCATTCTCCATCAGAAAGGCTCTCTGGATCTGTGTTTTTTGCCATCTCACCTCGTTTATATGCCATAGATGTTCTGGTTTTAATGATGAGTGCCTGCTAAATCAGACTGTGTTGCCAGTGAGTAGTGGATTCACGCTGAAAGAATGGAGACAAGAGTGGAAACAGGCCTTCAGCCCACTGGCTGTGCTGGGAAGGAAAGCGTGGTTCCTTTCTTAAAGAAATCTTCCATGTTTTCTCAGTAGCACTTCTTCATTGAGCATTAAAGTAGGTGTACTAAAAGTGGAGCGATTTTCATGCTCATGAGAGGTTAGCAGTTAAGATCAGATTTGAGAGAACATAGATCCCTGATAAAGTTCACTGGTTGCAAATTGATTGATGGTGCAGCACCGTTCTGTAGGGGCCGTAGAATATAACTGGTTGTGGGTAACACTTTAACAAGTTAGGCGCTAGTTCCTAAGAGGCACTCAGAAGGCCAGCAGGCACTTGCTTGGCCCCACATGGTGGCATCTCGGCCTATGGAAAGAAGGGGAAAGAGAGCTCTCAAGAGCTTTGTGCTCAGACTACTAAAGTGGATGTTATAGGTGTGTTAATGAAGAAGTGTAGGGAAGAGCAGAGTGTGGTACTGCGTTCATTTAATTTAACCCGAAATGATCAATCAGAGTTGGTGGGCCTGGCATCTTCCCTCCAGCCTGCAGTTCACAGAGGCTGTGGTGTTGTGACTGGATCTTGCAGAGTAGGTATCTCAGAGTAACAGATTCTTATTGAGTGGGTCCCTCAGGATGCAGAGAGTGTGGAGAGAAGAGTCACTGGCCTCTAGAGGAGACTCTGTTCATGAAGGTAGATAAAGATTGAGAGAGGAAAAGACAAGGATCTTTTCAGCATTGCCGTGGTAGTTACAGTCACTTGGTTATTGATGAAGGCTTGTACAAGACAGGGAAACCTAAAATGGCAGACAGCTTGTTGGCGTGGATGTCATGAAAGGGCAGGAGAATGCTGGGCAGAGATGAGGGGGAGAGAACACTACAGCTTTCTTGAGCACAAAGGCACTGGACAACCCAGGAGCCCAGCGCCATGGGCCTGGGGAGGTCCTAGCTTGTGACTGGTGTGGCCTCACAAATCCAGCGTGCTTTTTAGGGATGAACATGTCCTACTGGAACTGGGACCAAGGGGAGGGAGCCTGTGGAGGATGAAGACGTGGACGCATTTAGTGACCAGGGGAAGGGGGGTTATTTATAAAAGAAGGTTGTTGATCTAAGCCAGAAGGAGGGATCATCTTGCTAAGTTTTGTGAAAAGAAAGATGTGCCTGGTGTGTGTGCTGTGACTTGGGTGTGAAAACACTGTCTGAAGAGGAGGAGACAAAGGAGTGTGAGTAGCAGTGGAGATGCTTACAATTGAACAACTGTAATCTCACCGGGGAGTGGGTCAGTGATTCTGTAACCAGTAGAATTACTTTAATCTGTAATCAGAACGGTTCTATGATTTATCTTTGACTATACACAGATAATTGTAAATTCTGGTTTTATAAGCCCAAGTCATTTTACATTTGCTTTTCCAAAATTTATTATTAAATTGGAATTTTTTAATCCTTTATATACAAAAAAAAAAGATATAATCACTCAGTGTGTGTTTCTCTTCCCCTTCCTAGTCAGCATGTCCAATCTTTTTGTTTTATATTACTGCATCTAGTCAGTAGCTGGCCACTTCTGACTTCTCTAAGGACAATCCACATATCTTCCTGGAGAAAAAGAAGTAGGTAAAGCTCCCTTGAGAACTAGCCACTGGGTAGTCACTGTTCCCAAATGCAGAACTTGATCTTTTCATGTTAAGAGTCTTTATCTCATTTGGATACTCAGAAGAGAAGTCAAAGTTCATTCTGGTTCAACTTTAGAATCCAAGAAAAGATGTTTTTAGCAAGGATGCCTTCCATCCTTGGGAGACACCCCAGATTCTGCTTGTCAGGAGCTCGGCCCCACAGCGTAGCCACAGAAGCAGGCTGAGAAATGCGTGTTTCTGTAGCCATTCCACTCTGATCCCCAGAGATCTCCTGTCTGTGATCATGGTCCTGCAAACCTGGCAGGAACTTCCACTTCTAGGGTCCCTTTGCCTAAACTTGTAGGATTGAGGCCTCAACTTTGGAGGCACATTTAATCCCCAGATTCTTCCGTGATAGCTATTTTTACTAACAGGGCAGATGGCACTTGATTAGGTTTGGGCTATTCAAAGGTGCCTCTTATGGGTTTTTTCTGCATCCTGTACATAAAGTTTTAAGTGGCTGGTCCAGATTTATAAAATTGGTTCCCTCCACTTTATTTACCACCTGGTTTTGTAAGTGATTCCCATGTCTCTCTGACAACAGGTAAATGAGTTAAATGAGTAGTGGGCTTGGGGCAAAAGAAGGTTGCAACTGTGCTTGGTTTACTGAGCCCGGAGTCCTTGTTTGTCAAGGTGCCTTCCTCTGCTGAAGCCTTACCTCCTCACAAGCCCTTGCCTCTCTCCCAGCAACGCTAGCTCTTCTCTTATGTATATGCAAATAAACCTATTATTCACTTCTCATGGCTTCCTCTTCTCTTCCAGGGAAGACTTGGTTGCTTAGACACCCCTCCTCCTTTATTCCTTTCCTGTTTCAATTCTTTCCTAATTGGAAACTTGATTCAAAGCCACCCTGAACACTAGAAGAAAAGCTGTGGTACACTGCCTCGATGCCAGTGGTCAAGGTCATTTCTAGGTATTGGGACAAAGGTCACATTAGGACCACAAAATCGAGAGTTGGAGGAAGTATCTACTTGATCTCCTTTCCCAGGCTTAGATGGACTGAGGATACTGAAATCCTGGAATTGACCCTTTTGTTAGTCAGAACTGAGGGAAAGATGCAGCAAAGTGATGTTGCAGACAGCCTCCAAAGAGTTATGTTTTCTGATGTTTCCAAATATCAAGTTGTTTTTCCTGCCCTGTCCCAGACATACATGGTAAACTTCTAAGAGAAATTAAAAATAAACCCAACCCATTGTATATCTCCTGCCTATAAAGCTGCCTCTTTCAGTTAATTGAAAAGTTCTTGCCAACCAAAATTCTTGTGAGGAAAATCTATACTGCCAAAGGAAGACTATCCGTCCCTTATGACCTAAGCAAGGCAACGTGCCAGCAATTGAAATACAAAGGTGAAGCACGGCTTGGTGAGTCCAGACTTGCCCACAGCATCAGGATAAGGGCTCTGGACAAGCTGTGTGTTTCTCTCGGGCGGGATATTTTCATCTAAGTGCTCATTTGTCCTTGAGCACTGATGCTGGAGTAAAAATAACATTCAGTGTCTCGGGAATAATTTTGAATTTCTTCAAAGTACAGTGCTTCCCACATGCAGCAGAAGAAAAATGTATATGAAAAGAAAATCTAAGCCATCTACCCTAATTGCACTTCACTCTTAGTAAAAAGGTGGTAAGATGCTTCTCAGGAAGGAGGCTGAAAGGCAAAGATAAACTTCACTGGGCCAGCGCTGACCTGGCCAGGGACAGCAGGAAGAGTTGGTCAGTCCTGTTCCCTCAACAGTTTACTTGAGCTGTGCAGCAGGGGCCCACAGTGCTTATCTACAAGAGAGTCACATTGTAAGGAAATCGAGTATCTAGTATTTCAAATTACTGGGAAATGACTCCTTTCTGGAGCCCAAAGCCATGAGCTAATGGAATATTCCAGCTGAAATATAGAATGCTAGCTTTCGAGTCTCCCTGTATCTGACTTTGTCAGTACCTCCACCAAGGCTGGAGAAAGGTAGTAAAACAGAAAGTTACCAGGGTGCTAACTAACCGAGATCTTTAGTCACGAGAGATGTGGTCCAGGGAAGCTGACATGGAAGATGTTTGAAGGGAGGAAGAATAGGACGGCTGCAGTAGGAGGAGTGAGATGCTAGATGCCTTCGCACTGCTTCCAGATCACAGAACTAGTGTTGAACGTGCCACATCAGCCTCAAACACCGGGTCATCAAGATTCTTGAAAATTGCCAAATTTATAATGTCAGTCATAAAAGTGAAGGATTGGTTTGGGAGAAATTTGCTTTGCTGGAATGCATACATTCCAGGAAAAAATAACCCTGGGAACCAGCACAGTGAAACAAGTACCCAAAACAGATAAGTATGGTTGTTGGTGGTTGATATAGGCTTTCAGAGAGTAACATCTCCCTGTTGGACTATTCGTAGATGCTATGGTCCGTGACACTATTTGGGGCTTCCCCTTACCACTTCTTTTTTTTTTTTTTTTCCCCTTACCACTTCTTAAACTTATTTTTTCTTTCAGAGTCAGTGTTTTTTTTTTTAACATTTCTAGCCTCTCCAAGACCCCACCTTAAATTACTAAAGCTAATGTCTGTTTTCCCTTCCTCATAAGAGAGACCTGTGAGCAGGATAGAAATAGCATTGAAATAACAAAAGAAGTGGATTCTGTATTGATTCTTCAATGGAGTAGCTTCATGAACCTTGGGCAGATCACTCAGATTCTTGGGAACTGTACAATCAAGGTCCCTCTCAACTCTAAAATGTCATTCTTTCCATACTATTGCAGGAAGTTTTTGGGGGGGCCCTTCTAGGGCCCGAGAGTGGGCTGTTGTCTAACACTCAGAAGTTAATTGTCTGAGGAGACATGTGCTGACAAAGCAAGAAACTTTACTGGGAAAAGGGGCACCTGGGTGGAGAGCAGGAAGGTAAGGGTACCTAGGAAGACTGCTCAGGCATGTGGCTTGCAGTTTGCATTTTTATTGTGATGGGATTAACTTCTGGGTTTTCTCTGGCCAGTCACTCTGAGTCAGGGTCCTTCCTGGTACCCCGTGCATTGCTCAGCCAAGATGGGTGCCAGCGAGAAGGATTCTGGGAGGTGGCAGGACACCTGGCATCTGCCCTTGACCTTTCCTGAATTCTGGTTGGCAGTAGCTTGTTCATTCTGTGTTCCTTACCAGGACCTCCTGTCGTAAAATAACGTGCAAATGGTCACTGTGGTGCCTGGCCAGGGCGGGCGGTTTCAGTCAGTGTGTCCCCCTAACAATTCCATGTCCTGTCTACATCCCATTCCTATGAGTCTCATTCCTGAGACATCACTATAGTGCCCACCAGAACCAACCGGTGAGCCAAGATCTTTGGTAAGTATACAGCTGCTCGGAACCTCAAGCTCCTCATTTGTAAAATGGGGGGAAATGCCAGTACATTGTTAGAGGATAAAACATTTGCACACATGTGCGTGCATGGGTGCATGCATATTATTGTGCCTTAGAGCCCTATGTATAGAAAGCACTAAAGTGTTTGCATTCATTATTCCTCTCTACTCTGCCCTCATTGCTTGTTGACAGCAACCATGAAGAAGGCTTTTTTGGATGGGGTCTGCCAAGGAATATAGAAAGTAACTTCTCCTTCAGAGAAAGAATTTACTGTTTGTTAGCAATCCTTGGGGGAGAAGGCAGTGGCACCCCACTCCAGTACTCTTGCCTTGAAAATCCCATGGGCGGAGGAGCCTGGTAGGCTGCAGTCCATGGGGTCGCTAAGAGTCAGACACGACTGAGCGACTTCACTTTCACTTTTCACTTTCATGCATTGGAGAAGGAAATGGCAACCCACTCCAGTGTTCTTGCCTGGAGAATCCCAGGGATGGGGGAGCCTGGTTGGTTGCCGTCTATGGCGTCGCACAGAGTTGGACACGACTGAAGTGACTTAGCAGCAACAGCAGCAATCCTTGGGGCTTCCCAGGTGGCGCTAGTGGTAAAGAATTCACCTGCCAATGCCAGAGATGCAAGAGACATGGGTTCTATCCCTGGGTTGGGAACCCGTGAAGGAGGAAATGGCAACCCACTGCAGTATTCTTGCCTGGAAAATTCCATGGACAGAGGATCCTGGTGGTCTACTGTCCATGGGGTCGCAAAAATTTGGACACTGAACATGCACACAGATTCAACACAAGCAAACCTTATTCTTACTCAGAAATCATAGAAAAGAGTAAATTATCCCCATTATAGTGGACCAGACTAAAGCTGAGTTTGAGGCCTTGGACACTACCTCCAACATGGGGAGCCAGCTGTCTAAAGGCTTTGTCTAAGAGCTTCTAAAAAAGAACCAGACTTGGCTGACAGGGCCCATAGATCCTTGCTTAACTATTAGCAATCCTTCGGGGCTAGGGGGCAGAGGATACTGGCAGATTTTATTAAACTACAGTCTTAATATGGTGGTACTGGAGATGACCCAGACCTCAGGAGCTGGGACAGCAAACTTCTCTCTGGCTTGAGAGCTAAAATTCCTCCATCTGGCCATGGGCCAGCCCTAGAGAATCAAGAAAGTGGGAAGCCATGGAAATGTTCTGTGTTTGTGCCAAAGAAAAGTTTTGACCAGAGTTTTCCATGCAGGATTGTTTCACATGTGTATGTGTGTTAAATATTTTGTAACATCTAATTTAAGAAGAAGTTCAACCATAAAAAAAAAAAAAACAAAAGAAGTCCGACTTGGCCAAGAGGGGAAATGGTCAGAGTTCAGTCCCCGCCCACTAAAGCCTCAGGCCAGATCTGGAATAGAGATCTCAGAGCACAGGCCTTTGAAGAGGGTAAGCAGAGGAATAGGAGAAAGGAGGGATTTGAATTGCTGGTGGAAAAGAGACAGTGAAATTATACTGCGGTTGGGTGAGGCGGGGAACTTTTTAGATAAAACACATCTGCCGGAAGAGAAGGTAAAGAAAGGGTAGGAAGGGCTGCTCCTGAAGGGGTGGGGTGGGTAGCTGTATTGTCTAGTCTACCCCCTCGTTTCTGAGGAGAGCCCAAGGCCAGTTAGTGGCTTGGCCTGGCATCTGAGTCCAACACCTGCCTTACATCATGCTCTTCCTAGATGTAGTTCTTAGGGGGAGGAGGAAGGGGGGCACTTACCTTGCTCTCCCCGCCCTCAGTGTGACTCCAGCGGGGCTCTGACAACAGTACACAGCCCTAGTGGGGGTTGAAGATGGCCTGGAAGGAGGCAGGGCGAGGAGGGAAAAGCCTTGTGCAAAGGAAGACCAGAGACAGCTGAGCTTGGACCACCCTCACCCGCAGAAAATCAACGCCAGGGCCCTTACCCTCAGACTAACGTGACTTGTTGCTGCACCTCTCAGCAACTCTGACGGCTCGTAGGGTGCTGAGTGCCATCCTGATGTTTCAGTGCCCAGAAAGGTCAGCACGTCTCTTGGATGAATTTCAGAGGGGACTGATAAACATCTTGGGAGACTGGAAGAAAAGATCAAAGGGATCAGAGGATGGCCATTAGGTTTTTTGTTTATTTTTAATTGAAGGATAATTCTTTACAGTATCGTGCTGGTGTCTGTCATGCATCAACATGAATCAGCCATAGCCATATATATGTCCCCTGCCTCTTAAACCTCCCCCCACCTCCCACCCACCCCATCCCTCTAGGTTGTCACAGAGCCCCGCTTTCAGTTCCCTGAGTCATACAGCAAATTCCCACTGGCTATCTATTTCACATATGTTAGTGAATATGTCTCCGTTCTACTCTCTCCATTCACCCCACCCTCTCCACCATCCCCGTCCCCATGTGCATAAGTCTGTTCTCTACATCTGCATCTCCACGGCTGCCTGCAAGTAGGTTCATCAGTACCATCTTTCTAGATTCCATATACATGCATTAGTATACGATATTTGTCTTTCTGACTTACTTCAGTCTGTATAATAGGCTCTAGGTTCATCCATCTCATGAGCACTGACTCAAATGTGTTCCTTTTTATGACTGAGTAACATTCCATTGTGTATATGTACCACAGCTTCTTTACCCATTCACCTGTCAATGGACATCTAGGTTGCTTCCATGCCCTAGCTATTGTAACTAGTGCTGTGGTAAACATTGGGGTACATGTAACTTTTTTCAATTATGACTTTCTCAGGGTATATGCCTATGTGGGATTGTTGGGTCATATGGTAGTTTTATTCCTAGTTTTTAAAGGCATCTCCATACTGTCTTCCACAGTGGCTGTATCAATTTACATTCCTACCAACAGTGCAAGAAGTCTCCCTTTTCTCTACACCCTCTCCAGCATTTATTGTTTGTAGATTTTTTGTGTAAGCTCATTAGGTTTTAGGTATGCTGGCACTCATGAATGAGAGAAGAACTTTCCAGTTACGAGCACCCAAGGACCAGAAGAGGAAGGAACACATTTCAAATGGAATCTACCCAGTTGGAGACCAAAGAAGACTGTCCAAATCTCTGTACTCATCTTAGCTGTGGGGTCCTGGTAAGATCTTTTTCCTAAACTAGCTGTGAGAAGCAGCTTACAGTTCAGATCTCTTCATCTTTATCTCAGTTTTAAACTTCCCTGCTCAAAGAAAACTCCAACACTCTGCTCTACAAGCACCTGCCTGGGTTGGCATTCCATGAGCAGGTGCCACCTAGTTTAGCCTGACTGGGGACAGCGGGGCAGCCCCAACAGGTGGAAGAGCTGGCAGAGACCCTGCCTTGTTCATGTCTGGCTAACCGTGGGGGCAAGAGCTGACACAAAGGCAAGTTTGTCCTTCTGCTCAGGCCAGTGTCCAAATCCTACAACTCTCCCAGCTTGTCCTTCTACAGAGAGACTGGAGAGGATGCCCTAGGCTTGGCTTCTGTTGAATCGGGATGCTGTGTGTCTTCCTTGTGAGGTCAACTGAGTCCAGTGAGCAGCTCCATCTGACTACTGACTTCCTCTCTCTGCTCCCCTAATCTGGGATCCAGTGGGCAACCTCGCTTCCCCCTAAAATGGGCGAGTATACTGAGGTATCCCTGAGGGGTGGGGTTTGGACCCCCTGCCCACTAAACATCTACACTCTTTTTACTGATGGGAATCCAGGAGGAGGGATGGGGACCCGAAAAGGCAAAAAACCAATGGCAAGCATGCCTCTGGGGTCTCCACTGGAAAGAAGTCAAACTTAGAACCTAGATGGAACAGTTGGGGCAGCAGGCCTAAGAGGCAACGCTGTGTCGTCATTGTAGAGGACTGGCTCATGTGTGCCTGAGATTATTTAGACTTTCTCTTTTTAACTGGGATTGACTCTTGTGATTGGTGATGCAGGGAAAGATCAAGGACTCTGCCATTTCAGTCCTGGGTGCCTATGGGGCCAGGGACAAGACATGGCAGTCAGGAAGGCCTCTCTGGCCAGGCTCCTGCCAGAACCACTTGACCTTATGACTGATGATGGCCTCTTCAGAAGGCTTCTTCAATTCCTGGACAATGCTCAAGTCTTGAGTGCTCCTACCTTCAAAGTCTAGAATAGGCAGTAGCCTCTAAAATGTTCTCTAGGCACAGAGACAAACCTAGACAATGTATTAAAAAGCCGAGACATCACTTTTCAGACAAAGGTCCATACTGTCAAAGCTATGGTCTTTCCAGTAGTCATGAACAGATGTGAGAGTTGAACCATGAAGAAGGCTGAGAACTGAAGAACTGATGCTTTTGAACTGTGGTACTGGAGAAGACTCTTGAGAGTCACTTGGACTGCATAGAGATCAAACTAGTCAATCGTAAAGGAAATCAACCCTGAATATTCATTGGAAGGACTGATGCTGAAGCTGAAGCTCCAGTACTTTGGCCACCTGAGTCGAAGAACCAACTCATCGGAAAAGACTCTGTTGCTTTTCAGACAGAGTCAGACTGAAGGCAAAAGGAGAAGGGGACGGCAGAGGAAGAGATGGTTAGATAGCATCACTGACTCAATGGACATGCATTTGAGCAAACTGGGAGATAGTGGAGGACAGAGGAGTGTGGCCTGCTGCAATCCATGGGGCCTGAAAGAGTCAAACACAGCTTAGCGACTAAACAACAGCAACTAAGGCACAGAGGGCATGACTACTCCTATGCCCTGCAGCCTGTGGAGCGCCTGACCCTAGGGGTTGCCATCTGCACTGTGGTCTACATGAATGGCACCTCCCAGTGCGGTGGGAGGCACCATTTGCTCAGCTGCACACTGTGGTCCTGCCAGCCCCCTCCAGTGGCGCTCCCAGTCCAGAAAAGGAAGCATGTTGAGTCCCAGTCTTCTTCATTCTCTCCTCACCCTTCTGCTAAGTGCACTGTGGACTCCCTCCCTACAGGGTTCCCTTCCCCAGTCTCCCTTCCTTCCCCTGTTCTGACCAGCCTTTAGCACAAGGACCAGGTCATTGCACAGGCCGGGTGGAGGGAAAACCTGAGCCCACCACACATGTGTGACCCCTGCCAGGCTGACATCGCAGGAATCTTCTCAGCCCTCAAGGTGACTTCAAGGCCAAGAGAGGGTCAGCTGTGTGGTTTCCCAGGTGCTTCTGCCATTCAGCCCTCCCCCTGGGACACGCTGTGGGTCCTGCTCTATGAAGGACTGAGGGGTCAGAGGGTGGGATTGAGAAACAACTTCCGCACCATCCCTGCCTTCTGGTGACCAGACCCTCTGTGCCCCTTTCTGCCCACTCCTGGGCCTTTCTCTCCTGCCCCTGCTTGCCTTCAGTCCCACAGAGAGGGAACTAACAGCCCTGTGTCCCTTTCCCCTTCCTGGTGCCAAGGAATCTTCTTCCTCCCCATGCTCTGAGTCAGAGCCCAGTCACCTTCGAATAGCAGAAGAGTGAGTCAGAGAGAAATGAGGGTCTTAGTTGGGTAGACAGTGGTGTCCAGGGTACCCTGGGGTTGTAGGCTACACAAAGCTGAGATAAGGCTTACCTTGCAGTAATATGGTCACAGTTAGTGGGAAAGGGATGTGTGTGTGTGTGTGTGTGTGTGTGTGTGTGTGTGTGTGTGTGTGTGTGTGTACATACATACATATATATATATTTGTTGTTTTTCAGTCACTGAGTCGTGTCTGACTCTGCGACTCCCATGGACGTCAGCACACCAGGCTTCCCTGTCCTTCACGATCTCCCGGAATTTGCTCAAACTCATCTCCATTGAGTCAGTGATGCTATCCAACCATCTCATCCTCTGTCACCCCCTTCTCCTCCTGCCTTCAATCTTTGCCATCATCAGAGTCTTTCCCAATGAATCAGCTCTTCACATCCAGTGGCTCAAGTATTAGCACAACATCCATCATGAAGTAGGCACTGGATAAAGAGTGCCGCTTTTTGTCTCATCATAATCTTGTCTTCGGGCTTCCTGGTGGTCCAGTGTTTAAGAATCTGCCTACCAATGCAGGGGGCACGATTCAGTCCCTGGTTGGGGAAGATCCCACATGCTGTGGGGCAGCTAAGCCCAGGAACCACAACTACTGAAGCCCTCGCGTGCCTGTGTTCCGCAGCTAGAGAAGTGGCCACAGTGAGAAGCCTACGCACCTCAACTAGAGAATAGCACCTGCTCCCCGCAGCTAGAGAAAAGCCCGTTCGCAACAACAAAGACCCAGTGCAGCCACAAATATATTAAAAAATAAATAAAATTTTTTAAAATGGGTGGTTTTAAGGAATAATAATCTCCTTCCAGGTCCAGTGACCTGCTGACCTTTGACCTCATGTCTATGATGCCAGTATTGAGCAAAATGTTGAGGACATTGGAAGTGGGAAAAATCAGGGTGACTTCTCCAAAGGTGGCATCTCCTCTTCCTAATCTGTTCCCTCTCAGCATTTATGAGAAAGCGGCGTGGAAGTGAAGCTCAGTGTTTTGAAATGCTGGGTTCTCTCTTTGTCCTAAATACTTTCAAATAAAGCCAGCCACAGAAGCCACTTGGCAGAGCTAGAATTTGAAAACCAGGAGTCAGTGAGGGAAAGAAGTGACGACAGGCAGAGAGAGCACTAACCCTCCCAGGCACAGCAGCCACTCCCAGCTGTCCACCGGGCCCTGCCAGTGACTCACTGGGACCGTCCAACAGGGGTTTGGTCTGTCCAGTAGGAGGATAGCCTTCACTTAAGAAAAGCCAGTTATGAGAAATCTGAACTTGGGGAACCAGAATGAGGACAAAGGGATTCACATTACATACAAATGGATTCTTTGCAAAAGACTTATGATGACACGCACGTGCTTTGTGAAAAGATGCACCCGTGGGTGTAGGGCTGTAGGGTAAGCTCTGAGCCAGTCCCTTGAAAAGAAACCACTTAGACTTCCCTGCTGCACTTCCATTGCAGGGGGCATGAGTTCAATCCCTAGTCAGGGAGCTAAGATCCTGCATGCCCTGCAGTGCAGCCAAAACAAACAAACAAAAGGAAACCCGTCCCCTAGGAGACTCCAAGGGATGTGTTAACTTCGGGCTTTGCCCAGATGGTTGATCCTCCCAAAATGTAGGACATTTTCCCAGGGAAGAAATTTCACAGTTTCCACCATCCATAAGGATTTTAGTCTCTTTCTAGGAAGTCAGCAGAAACCCCAGAGAAAATTCCCAGCTGATCCCTTGAATCCTCCCTTCTCTTCCCAGTTCCTTGGTGCTCCTAGTGCTGGGAGAGTTTAAGGAGCCAGTCCCCTCCCACTCACCTCCTGGTTAGAAAAAAAGAAGATGGTCATTATAGGGTCAAAGATCTTTGCACCCCAAGAGCAAAACAAAAATTGTGAAACAGTAGTTTTTCTTCATAAATTTTATCCACGAGGGATAAAGAACAACCTCACTTTATGAGCTCAGGAAGTATAAATGTAGTCAGTGTCCTAGAAACTTAGTAAAGAGATGTGAGACAGGAAATAAAAGGTGTGTCTATCTCTGTCATTCAGTAGGCATGGTACATCTCAGTACTGATGTCCTGAGGCTTTGCAAGTCGGGATGGCAAGTATCTGTTGAGGCTATTATTTCCGTGTGGGGAAATTGGATGAAAAGAACAATTCTGCAGCCCCAGTCTTGTCTGCCAGCAGCGGAGACTGTTCATAGTCAGGCACCACTCAAAGTAAGTACGCACATATTCTATGTCCCAGGAATCCTCTCAGACATACGTTCTAGCTATTCTCGCCAGGTTCTGAAGGGGACACATACCAGATGTCCACTGTGGGTTTGGGTGTGGTGCCAGCAAAATGGACAATAAAGTGGAAATGGGGATCCAAAATGTGGTAGTATCCCACCCCTAAGGACCCACAGCAGATAGCACAATGGACCAGATGCTGCTCATGGCAACATAGATGGACCCCCAAACTACAGAGCTGAGTAAAGAAAAGTACAGAAAACGAACTGCAACATAATACCACCATGTGAGCAAATTAAAAATGCACACACCCAAGAGGAATCATTTATCAGAAACACATTAACTAAAAAACATTACGTAAACTGAAACAGTTACCTATGTGGGAAGGAACCTGAGAATGGGGAACAGAGATGAATATATAAATAAACCAGGACCACACAAAAACTTGCACGTGAATGTTCATCACAGAATGATTCCTAATAACCAAAAGGTAGAAACAACCCAAATGTCCATGAACTGATGACTCCATCAGTTGGTATATCCATACAATGTGGTAATATTTGGCCATAGAGTACTGATTCATGCTACAACGTGGATGACCTTTGAAAACATTATGTTAAGTGAAAGAAAGCTGCACAAAAGACCACAAGATGTGTGATTCCATTTTTATGAAATGTCCAGAATTAGCAAATCTAAAGAAACAGAAAGTGGATTAAGTAACCTAGCACTGGGGGAAGGGAGATTGAGGGCAAATGGGGAGTGACTGCTAATGGGTATAAGGTCTCTTTCCGGGTGATGAAAATGTTTTAAACTTAGATTATAGTGATGGCTGTACAACTGTGTGTATGTGTGTGTGTGTGTGTGTGTGTGTGTGTATGTGTGTGTGTGTGTATGTGTGTGTATGTGTGTGTATATGTGTGTGTATATATATATGTGTGTGTATGTGTGTGTGTGTATGTGTGTGTGTGTATGTGTGTATATGTGTGTGTGTATATGTGTGTGTATATGTGTGTATGTGTATGTGTGTGTATATGTGTGTATGTGTGTGTGTGTATGTGTGTGTGTGTATGTGTGTGTGTGTGTGTGTGTATCAAAAACAATTGTTTTACACTTTGAATGGGCAGAGGGGGAGGGCATGCTCACATGGTTGCCAGTAACTTCTTCCTCTTTGAGCTTCTGGTTTCACAGGGAACTGGGTGAGTTCACCTACCTTAACCCTGCCTGCTGGCCATTTCCCTCAAACGTGCACTTTTGCCTCTGGCCCTTCTGGCTCGATGGACGTTGATAGTGAAGGACAGGGAAATCTGGCGTGCTGCAGTCCCTGGGGTCGCACAAAGTCAGACACAACTTAGCAACTTCTAAGTTGAAGTTGCTAAGAACACAGCGAACAATTTCTGATTCAAAAACCAGCACTGGCAAAGGCTCCCTGGGACTGACTCAAAGCTGACTCCAGGGCAGGACTGACTAGCTGCATGCAGACCATGTCCGCCACTGCCCAAAGAGGGTCACGGCCAGCCTGTGGGGGAGGGTTTTCTCACAAAGGAAGTTGAAAGGGACCCGCAAGGCCTTTGGTGTTCTCTTAACTAGATGAAAGTTTATCACCAGTCAACAGTGTCACTCTAAGAAGACATATCTTCTCTTCCTGGTTTCGTCAGTTTTAGCTGGGTGACTTTAAAATGCTACTTAACTTTCTCTGAGCCTCAGTTTCTCTCTCTCTGGGAAATGGGCATAGAATTACCTACAGCGGTTTGGATAGTAGATGAAGTAATATATGTGAAAACCCCTGGCACAGTACTTGAGAGACGTTTGCTGAACCTGCCTTCCAAAAATCGAACCTGCTCCTCCAAAGAGACAACCACATACACTAACATATTCTTGAATTTGGCAAAATTGGTAGAAGGCTCCAAATCATGGGAAGTAAAGTCATAATCTTAACTGAGAGTCTCTTATGTGCCAGACAGTATTGGGTGCTGGGGAGCAGAGATGGAAAGAATGGTTTTAGGAGTCGGATGTCTATACAAGCGACAGAAACCCAGCTTAAACCCAACTTCGGTAGGAGCCGAAAAGGGAATGCGGTGGCTCAGTAATGAGCTGAGCTGTTGGGACTCCTCTCCTGTTCCTCCTCCTCTTCCTCTGCTGCATTTTCTCTGGAAGAGCTGACAACAACTCCTATCCCTCCTGGCTTACTGCTGACCTGGGTGGGAGATGAGAGACTCAGCAGATCCCTGGTCTCGCTTCCTGTGGAAACCGAGTGTGCACGGCCAGTGCCGTAACCACAGCCATTGAATCGAAACTCCGAGAAGCCAGTTTCCTATTAGGAAAACACTTTTTTTTTTTTTTTCACTTTTTAAATAAAATTTATTATTTTCCTCATTGAGGTATAGCCGGTTTATAGGAAAAATCTCCACACGTTTAAGGCTTCTCCGCCCATTAAGAGACTGGTAGTGGCAGAAAAGGCAGCTTAAACCAACTGCATGGAACAATAATAGTAATTTATTGGCTCCCCCATAACTGAAAAGTTCTGGGATACAGTGGACGTTTATTTCTCAGGCCCTATCCTTTCCGCCGCAACTCTCGGCTCTGCCTCCGTGTGTGTCTGCTTTGTGTCAGGCCGGCTTCCTCCATGGCGGCGGGGTAGCCCTCATCATCAGCACTCAGAGCAAAGGCTGTCTTGTTCTCATCTGGCAAGAGCAGTTTCCTGCAGTCGTGGCAGGAAAGTCTGAAGGGGTGGCTCTGCCTGGACCACCACAGCCAAGGCAACACCCAGGTCAACTCGAGACCATGATGGGCTGATGTCCTTCAATGAGCAAGAGTCCACCTGTAAAGTCAGAACTCACCATGGGAGAGTGTGGAAGGACATGGAGAACACGCGCCCAGTGCCTCCCACAAGGCCACAAATCTCACAGGTGAGGAAATGCGGCCAAGCCCACCCACGGTTCTACATCTACTTTGTGGCCAGATCTAAGGCCAGATATCAGTGGCTTTTGCCTACAGTTGGCTGCTTTTGAATCAATAATGGAAGAACTTGATGGGTAACAAACACCCCATCACTAGGGAGATTCAAGCCAAGGCTGGATGGGATCATAGCTATAAAAGGAATTATTGCACTTATCTCCAAGGAAGGAGGCCTGGGTTACTGGTGTTTTGTGGGAACAGCATGGGGATGAGACAATTAATCCCAGGATGGGCTCATGGAAACAAGGCCCTCCAGCAGGGATGGGCCTGTCCTGTCCACTTCCTTGGATTTGTAACTTCCTGAGTGAGGCTCTGACTCCCCTCTGCCTTCCCCTCCTCCCTGCCCTGTTCCAGGCTCAGATGGACCAGCCGGGGCTAGTAATTGTATTTAGTTCAGTTTCCTCCCTGGCCCTGCCCACCCGATAATCTGATTTCCAAGGGCTGAGGGATGGCAGGGCCCAGGCTCAGGAAGAAATCTGCTCCCTTGTGTCCGCTGGGCCTGTTAATTTGATAGAACTACTTGCTGAGCTTCCACAGAGCCCTCATTAGGAACAAATTTCATCTGGTTCCCACAACCCCGGCCCTGGGGAGCTCTCCAACTCTCAGCCCAGAAGGAAATTCAGCTTTCCAATTTATTACTAATTTCTGCGTAAGGATAGTGTCTTTATCATAGTAACAGCAACCCAAGATTGAGCACCTACGGTGTGTTAGACACAGACCCAGGTGCTTTAAACCCGATGACTCACTGGGTGTGCTGTTCCCCTGTGAACTCACAGGTGCTCCAAGCATGGCCCTTGGATAACGATCCCCTTTGTCACAGGATTCTCCCTCCATTTGAATGGATTTACTCTTGGGCCTGGGACCTTTGGCCAGATCAGAGAGTCTGTGGTACTCAGTGTTTCTAGGGCAAGACGGCTGTCCGAGTGGAGCAGGATCTGACCCAAGTCTCCTTTCCTGCCCAAGGGCTTCTGGTGTCTAACAGATGCCAGCAGTCAGTCAGAACACCTATTGGAGCTCATCTTTGCCATCCCACCCCATCACCATAACAACCACCTGTGACTTCAAACCCCATTCTAAAGCTCAGGGTGGAATGACAGACTCTGGGTCCTGGAGAGAAGCAGCTTTGTCATCTATCAGCTATGTAAACTTGTAAAGGTATCTCAACACTGAGGCAGGGATCCTTCATCTGGGAATGGTGAGAGTATAATCTACCTTAGAGGGCATTTGTGAGCACTGAATGAAGTAAAGGATAAGCAACCTAGTCTCTGGTTTCACTGCGTGGGATGGGAATTATGAATCACCCTCAGCTCAAGTATTTTCCCAGAGCCTGAACTACCCCTGGGCCAGGCCATCTGGCCTTCCACTTTGACTTCCTCTCTTAAGAGGGGAATGGAGTGCTTGCCAGATTGCTCATCACATGGATCTGTGTTATTTTGCCTTTGGCCACATCACACAGCATGTGGGATTTTACTTCCCTGATCAGGGATCAAACCCATGTGCCATGCATTGAAAGTGCGGAGTCTTAAGCACTGAACCACCAGGGAAGTCCCTCATCACACAGAAATTGTGTGAATCACCTGCTTGTTCTTTGAGGGTCTCTGTCCCCAAGGAGCTCATGTTTTCATGACACTGATGACAGATAAGTAAATGAATATATATTTTCTTTTCTTTTTTTTTTTTTTTGGCTGTGCCATGTGTCTTGTGGGGTCTTAGTTCCCCGACCAGGGATTGAACCCAGGCCCCCTGCAGTGGAAACGCAGAGTCCTAACCACTGGACCACCAAGGAATTCCTGTGAATGAATACATAAAGTATCACACTGTGACATATGCTCTGTCCGAGTAGACACTGGGGAAGCTACTGGCCCCCCAGCTAGAGTGCTGGTGTCCGGCCACCCTAGGGAGGTGACAAATGGCTTTCCATACACCACTCCACCCAGAGGATAGGCCCTCCCTTCCCCAGGCAGGCAGCCTGCTACCTGAGCAGTCGTTGTGTCTTTGTGTCTCAAGTTACTGGCTGATTGCCCCCACCCCAAAGAAGCCTCTTCTCTCAGACTTTTTCCAAGGGGCAGACCTGGGCTCAGCCCCTGATTCTGCTGCCAGCTTTGTTGTGAGTATAAATTCTGGCAGACCTGGGAGACACCAATTCCCCCTCCCAAAGAACTCCATGTCTGGTTTCCCTGCCTCTTTCAAATCTATTCAGATGTCACCTCTCCCAGGAGGGCTTCCCTGACCACCAGTTCTAAATTAGCCAGTCTCACACATGACCCCCCCGATCCCACTTTTCCCCATCCTGACTACCCATCTCCTTAGCCAAAACTAACAAGTGAGTTCATCAAGGTCACATTATATTAAGTCAATATACAAAAATCTATTGTATTTCTAGTATTAATTTTTGAATTAACTTTTGTATCGGAGAAGGCAATGGCACCCCACTCCAGTACTCTTGCCTGGAAAATCCATGGACGGAGGAGCCTGGTGGGCTGCAGTCCGTGGGGTCGCTAAGAGTCAGACACGACTGAGCGACTTCACTTTCACTTTTTACTTTCATGCATTGGAGAAGGAAATGGCAACCCACTCCAGTGTTCTTGCCTGGAGAATCCCAGGGACGGGGGAGCCTGGTGGGCTGCCGTCTATGGGGTCGCACAGAGTCGGACACGACTGAAGTGACTTAGCAAAAAAAAAAAAACTTTTGTATAAGAAGGTGTGAGGGAAGGGTTGAAGTTAGTTGGATATCAGGTTGTTCCAGCACCATTTGTTGAAAACGCTGTTCCTACATAAAATAACCTTGGCACTTCTGTAAAACATCTGACTGTTTGTATATGTATTGGCCTATTTCTGGCTCTATAATGTTCCATTGATCTATAATCTATAGCAATACCACATTGTCTTGATTATGTAGCTTTGTAATAAGTCTTGAGATCAGATAAAGTAAGTCTTCTAATTTTATTCTTTTCTTTAGCTGAACTTTGTTCTTACTTGTTGGCCGCACTGCACAGCTTGTAGGATCTTAGTTTTCTGACCGGGAATTAAACCCATGTCTCAACAGTAAAATCACAGACTCCTAATCACTGGACAACCAGGGAATTCCCTGTTCTTCTTCTTTTTTTTTTTTAATTTTTGGCTGCACTGATCTTATTTCCCAGACTGGGGATTGAACCTGTGCCCCTGGGCAGTAGAAGCACAGAGTCTTAACCACTGGACTGTCAGGGAAGTCCCTCCATGTTCTTCAATGTTTATAAAATTGTTTTGGTTATTCTAGGTATTTTCTATTCCCACATACATTTTCTATTTATTTAATTTCTAAAAACTTTTAATTGAAGGATAATTGCTTTACAGTATTGCATTGGTTTCTACAAAACATCAACATGAACCAGCCATAGGTTTACCCATGTTCCCTCCCACTTCTTAAATTTTTAATTGATGTAAAGTTGATTTGCAATGTTGTGTATGTTTCTGATATACAACAAAATGATTCAGTTATTTGTGTATATTCTTTTTCATTATGATTTATTACAGGATATCGAATATAGGTCCCCGTGCTATACAATAGGACCTTATTGTTTACCTATTTTATATACAGATGTAGTCAGCTTTTTTTCAATTTCTTTTAAAAAAAAAAGAAAAAAGCCCACTGGCATCTAATTGGGGGTTTTGTAGAACAATTTGCTTTTCAAATATAGCTTAATTTGAGGAGAATTGATATTTTAACAATATTGAGGCTTTCAATCCATAAACATGGTGTATCTGTCCATTTAACATTCATTTAATTGGGTCTTAAAATTTTCATAGGAATATTTTATAGTTTCCTATATAGAGTTCCTCATATATTTTGTTAAATTTATCCCTGAGATACTAGGTTTTTGTGTTATTGTGAATGGTATTTTATATTTTTATTTCTAACTATTTATTGCTAATATACAGAAATACATTTGATTTTTGTACATTGACTTTGTATCATGTGACCCTGCCAAACTTATTTATTAGTTTTGATAGCTTTTTGTAGCTACCTTAGGACTTCCAAAGTAGACAATCATGTTGTTTTTGAATAAAGATAGTTTCCTTTTCATCTATATGTCTTTTATTTGTTTTACTTTCCTTATTGCACTCTCTAGGGCCTTCAGTACAATGTTGAAAACAAGGGCTAAGGTGGTCATTTTTGCCCTTTACCCAGTCTTTGGGGGAAAGCATTCAGTCTTTCACCATTAAGTATTATGTTAGCTGGAGATTATTCATAGATGTCCTTTATTAAGTTATGAAGGTTCTGTCTATTTCTTGTTTACTGAATGGCTTTTGAATTTTGTCAAAAAACTTTGCAACTCTATTGAGATGATCATATAGTTGTTTGGTTTTTTTTTTTTTAAATTGTGCTAGTATGGTGAATTACACTGATTAATTTTCAAATGGTAAACAAACCTTCCATTCCTGGGATAAACCTGATTTGGTCATACCTCATTTCCCTTTCTATCTGTTGCTAGATTTGATTTGCTAAAATTTTGTTAAGGGTCTATGTTCATTAGAAATTTATTTCTTTTCTTGCAATCTTATAATCAAATTTTTTTCTGATTTGGTATCAGAGTAGTGCTTGACTGAAAATATGAGTTGGGAAGTGTTCCTTTTTTGTAATTTTCATTTTCTGTGTAGAATTGATACATGTTCTTCCTTAAATATTAGGTAGGATTTACTACTGAAGCCATCTGGACCTGGAATTTTCTTTATGGAAAGATTTTTTTTTAATCAACTTACTTAAGTTTTCTTATATTGAGATAAATTCCACATAACATAAAATTCACTATTGAAACCATTTTAAAGTGTATAATTCATTGGGTATTTACTATACTGACAGCATTGAGCAACCATTTCCACTACTGAACCCCAGAATGTTTCCATCGCATCAAAAAGAAACCCCACACCTCTCAATTCCCTCTTTCCCCATCCCCTGTTAACCAGTAATCTACTTTCTGTTTGCATGAATTAGCCTATTCTGAACATTACATATAAATTAAATAGTACACTGTGTAGCCTTTATGTCTGGTTTCTTTCACTTAGCAGAAATCCACATGTATCATGTATCAGGACTTCATTCCCTTTTATTATTGAGTTAATACTCCATTGTATGGACATACCACAGTTTGTTTATCCAGTCATCAGTTAATGGGAACTTGGGTTATTTTCATTTTTTGGCTATTACAAATAATGCCACTGTGAACATTCATGTATAAGTTTTTGTGTGAACATATGTTTCAATTCTCTTGTGGAATTGCTAGGTCATATAGTAACTCTATGCTTTAACTTCTTGAGGAACTTCAAGGACTGTTTTCCAAAGTGGCCATACATACCATTTTATATTTCTACCAGCAATGTATGGGGCTTCTGAATTTTTCATATCCTTGCCAACACTCATTATTTTCCACTTTCTTTCTTTAAAACAAAAGTATTACAGTCATTCTAGTAGGTGTGAAGTGGTATCTCATTTTGGTTTTGAATTGCATTTCCCTAATGATTACTGACATTGGCCCATTTTTATATCCTTTTTGGAGAAATGTCTATTCAAATCCTTTGGCTATGTTTAAAGCGGGTGGTTTGTCTTTTTATTGTTGAGTTTAAGAGTTCTTTCTGCATTCTGAATACTAGACTGTTATTAGATACATGATCTGTAAGTACACTGTCCTGTCCTGTTCTGTGGCTTTTCATTTCACCTTTTGATGGTTTTTTAATGTATTATAGTCCATTTTTTTCCCCCTTTTTGGTTGCTTGTGGCCTTTTGGTGTCATAATTAAGAAACTACTACATAATTCAAGGTCATAAGCATTTACATCCAAGACTTTTATAGTTTTATATTTAGATCTTTGACCCTTTTTGAGTTAATTTTAAAATAAAGTGTGAGGTAGGGGTCCAACTTCATTCTTTTACACGTGGATGTCCAGTTGTCCCAGCACCATTTGTTGTAAAGACAGTTTTTTTTACTGAATGGCTTGATAATCTTATAGAAAACCGATGGACCATAGATGTATGACTTTATTTCTGGACTCTCTCTGGCCCGTGTAACTGTGGTTAAGTGAGGGAAGAGTGATGGGAGATGAGGTCAGAGGGGTCAAGACCTGGAATGTTTAGGGTCTTATAGGCTGTAGAAAGGACTTTGGCTTTTGCTCTGAGATTTTGTCCAAAGGAATGAAATGATCTGACTAACATTTTAGCAGAATCATCCTGTGTGTGCTACTGTGTAGACAATAAGCAGAGGGCAAGGCCTGAAAAAGGAAGACCAGCTGGGAGGCTGTAATAATAATCCTGGCCAGAGAAGCAGATCAAGTGTGAAAGCAAAGTACATGGCCAGTAGATGCCTAACGCATGGACTCTGTCAGGACTGGGTTAGTTTCCAGGAGCAGAAACCCATCACCTAGTTGGGGGTGTGTGTGTGTGTGTGTGTGTGTGTGTGTGTGTGTGTTAGTTGCTCAGTTGTTTTTGTGACCCCATGGACCGTACCCTGCCAGGCTCCTCTGTCCATGGGATTTCCCAGGCAAGAATACTGGAATGGGTAGCTGCCACTCCCTTCTCCAGGAGATCTTCCCAACCCAGGGATCGAACCCATGTCTCCCACTTTGCAGGCAGATTCTTTACCACCTGAGCCACCAGGGAAGCCCTAATTGGTTGTAGCTGGTAGTTAATAGGATGGAAGGGAATCTGGATTGGGGAACCAGCAAATCAGTGGATGACCCGCCTTCATAGATCTCAGTGGTCCATCGTCTCTCACCTGCTCTCTCAGTGGACCAGCTTTCTCTGCTTCATCAGCACTGGGTTGGAGAGGAGCTGTCCTTCCCCAGTGTCCAAGGATGGTACCCCTGCCCCCTTTAACTGGCCTAACTCACTTCATTAGACAAAAGCAGCTCCTGACAGTTCCAAGTCTCAGCCTCTCAAAAGGCCCTCTGTCTAGTGCTATTATTAATAATGATACAAATATTTTGCATTCATGTCCATGCTTCACAGGGTTTAAAGCCAGAAGACAGCATATTCTAGGAGGGCAGAAAGCATTATGGTTAAGCTATGATTCTGGAGCCCAGTTACTAGAGCTGGAATCCCAGTGTGCCGTCACTTACTAGTTCTGGGACCTTCATAAAGTTGCTTGACCTCATTTACAAAAGCCATTTAATGGGATTATTTGAATAGTTAATCCATGCATATGTATAACATTCAAAAGGCATAAAAGAATATAAAGATAATCGTTCTCCTACCCCTCTCTCGTAAGTCATCAGTGCCCACAAAATCAATTTCTTACTTAATCTTGGAAGCCTCAATTTCCTCTTCTGTACAATGGAACAGTGACACTTGCCCAGCCTCCCACTCAAAGTTTTCACAGATATCAAATTAAATAACCTGTGCAGAAATGCTTCATTAGCAAGCTCTCAGCCTATACAAATAGAAGACAGTTTATGTAAGCCAGGGGCATAGCTCAGACCTTCAGAATGGCTACAGCATGTCATGCCTTTAAACAAGCATAGTGCAGTGAACAGAACTTGGATTTTGATGTTGCTACCCAGGGACAATGTGACCCAGGCAAGTGATTTAATCTCTAAATCTCAGTTTCCTCAGCCATAGATTTGGTTAATAATTTTACCTTGAAGGCAGCAGTTTTGGCCTTAGGACCTGTGACTTCCAGGAAACAACAGTATGAACACAGAGTATGAAAGACCACAAAGAGCTTGTATTTGTTTGGTTTATAGCCATATATTTAGATATCCACATATTTACCAAATTATTTATTATTTATAAATATATTTATTTACTCATAGATTTACCACATTAAACATTAAAACTGAGAAATGAAAACATCTTTATTCATTTAAAAATAGCAATAGCCATGTTGTACACCTGAAACTAATATAATATTATAAATCAACCATACCTCAATAAAAAATAACAAAATAAAATAAGCATTTTACAATCCAATCCAGGACTTCCCTGGTGGTCCAGTGATAAAGAATCCACCTGCTAATGCAGGGAACACGAGTTCGATCCCTGGTCCAGGAAGAGTCCACATGCCAAGAGACAGCTAAACCCGTGTGCCAGAACTACTGAGCCCATGTGCCCTAGGGCCCATGCTCTGCAACAGGAGAAGCCACCACAATGAGCAGCCCACTTGCCACAACTAGAGAAAGCCTGCTCACGGGAACAGTCGCAGTGCAGCCAAGAAATAAATAAATAAAATTTAGAAAACAGTCCAATCCATTATATGTGAAAATTATTTTTAATTTTTCAAGGTTACTTGAACTTTCCAAAACAAAAAAATTTACTGAGAAAAACTATTCAGTAATCTTTTCATAGTCTGTCATATTAAAATCCATGGGTCTATCTTATAGTTTAAGTGAATCTTTTTTTTCCTATGCATGATTGTATAATTTTGTGCATTAGTCATTTAGAGAGTACTTTTTATTGAATATCCAAATCTTCCAAAAGTTGACACATTTTTTTATCAACCTAAAAAAACCACATGGCTAACAACATCCCTGATTTCATCAGGGAAGTCTTTAAGCATGAGAAGCTGTCGCGATCATAGTGGTAAATACAAGTTTTACAAAATTCTACTACACTGTTGTTTTCCTGCAAGTAGCAGGCTCATTTTTGTCTATTTTCAACAAAACGTGTGCCAAACATTCAAATATGAATAACCGTGGTTTGTCTCTCAGGCATTCTTTTGAATAAAAATGATGTTCCATGTAAAAGGTGGGTGATATAGCTCACAATGCAGTCATATGAGTACTTTTCCCTGAGACAATGGTTGTCCTTGGAAGGCAGTAGGGGTGCTTTCTGTGAGTTTCCCATTTTGTCACACAGAAGAGTAAAAAGACATGTACTCGGGGAGATTTAATAAGATTAATACTGTTTACTGTTTCACCAAGGACATTCTTTACTGAAACTGAAATCTTTCCTCCACAGCTGTGTGGCGGTGCAGAAAACAATGACCGTTAGTACAGTTTGGTGCCGCTGCCCTGATTTACGCTGAGGCAGCAATAGTCTCGTTCACCATAGCTTTTGTGCCATAAGTGCACAGTAAAAAAAAAAAAAGGCAAATAATATCTTAGTATTATAATGAAAATACTCTAAACCTTACAGGATCCCTTGAAAGAGTCTTGGGACCCCCAGAGGCCAGCAAAATACACTTTTAGAATCACTGCTAAAGAATTGTTGTTAGGATTTGGAGAAGGAAATGGCAACCCACTCCAGTATTCTTGCCTGGAGAATCCCAGGGACGGGGGAGCCTGGTAGGCTGCCGTCTATGGGGTCGCACAGAGTCAGACTTAGCAGCAGCAGCAGCAAGCTATGACAAGTAAGAGGACTCAATAACACTGTGATAAAGATGGTGGTTAGGGTAATGAATCAGTGAATCTGTTAGGGCAGAAAGGAACTCCAGGTGTCAGGTAAGCCACCTCCTTCTTTATTAATTAAGGACCAAGGCTCAGAGAGCTTAAGGGACCTCATCCAGACCACGCCACTCATTAGAGTCAGAGTCTGGATAAGAAGCTCCTCTTTGCACTATGTGGTACACTGAGGCAGAGTCTCTAGAATGGTATGGATGATTCAGGGGCTGCTGAAATGTCCGTCTGGGATCTCAGCTGGAGATCTAAGAGACTTTTAGTGTTTTAGTCAGCTTCATAGTTCATCTTTGAAACTTCACGGTTCTGTCAGGAGGATGTGGAAGTAACTCAAAGGAATCTGTCCCAAACCAAGAGGTCCAGCACCCAGCCCTACTGGGCTGGGGAGAATCCTGAAATCCCCCTCTCATGAGTTCTTCTGCACTGATCTATGGTCCGATCCACAGGGATGATTCTGAGTTCTCTCTTTGTTATTCTGTAGAAGGTACATTAGCTTTGAACAAAGGACTGCTCACGTAAACTCATATAATTCAAGACTGATATTCTATAATACTGAATTCAAGACATATTTGGTCAAGACCAAAAAAAAAGGGTATTTCTGTTTTTTGTTGCTTAATCATGTAACAATTCAATTCAAGCCTGGTTTTCTATAGCAGTGACCAAAAAAGGAGGATATTTCTGTTTTTTATTGCTCGATCATATAGCAGTTATGTTTACAGAATTTACAATTTGATTTGGCTTGGTATCCCTCTGAATCTGCTGGATTAAGCTGTTAAATGTCAACTTTTAATGACTTAACTCAATAAAGAGTTGTTTCCTGCAAAAATCTAAAAAAAAAAAAAAAAAAAAAAAAAAAAAAGAATTGTTGTTAGGATTAGATAAAACAATGTATGTAAAGCAGTTGCTATGGTGCCTGACACACTCTAAGTGCTTAAATGCTAGCAATTCTATTTATTATTCAAAATGACTTCATGTATTTTATCTCACAATGACTTCTCTGTACCCACCACCTCTAGCCAAGACTGCCTTCGTAGTATGAGCCTCACAGGATTATACTTCTCTCTGTCTAGTCACTAAGTCGTGTCCAACTCTTGCAACCTTATGGATTGTAGCCGGCCAGGCTCCTCTATCCATGGGATTCTCCAGGAAACAATACTGGAGTGGGGTGCCATTTCCTTCTCCAGGGGATCTTCCGAACCCAGGGATCGAATCTAGGTCTCCTGCCTTGCAGGAAGATTCTTTACCGACTGAGCTGCTTACCTGTGAGCTTTTCAAGGGGGTTTATCTCTAACCCTGTCTAGTGTTCAGTTCACTTAAATGAATAAAGCTACTCACAGTGATTACGCCAGTTTCCATTTTATAGATGAAAAATGCTGAGTGTCTGAGATGGAATGACTTTTCACTAGTGACTGAACCTGTCCTGGTAAGGTTGATGCTGAGGGTCAGAGGAGAGAGTTACACAGCAAAGAGGGGAACCACTGGAGAGTAAGGGGTAAAGGAAAGGCAGAGGAAAACTTTGCCATGTGTAGAGATCGCAAACAGACTTCCCCAAGGTCCAGCTTACCCACTGCTGCCTGCATGGTGCTTTAAATTTTAAATCCCTGAGGAAAATGATAAGCGTACAAATAGAGAAAGAGAAAATCCCCAAACTAGAAAGCACTTGAAAAGATGTTTACTCTCAAGAGTAATCAGAAAAATGCAAGCTAAAACAATAGTGAGATTTCCCTTTACACCTAATAAACTGGCAAAATTAGAAAGCTGAGTGATGCCCAGCATCAGTATCCAATATGAGTAACCAGGAACTCCCATGAACAGGTGAGCGCATCAGCTGATGCTACTATTCTGAAGCATAACCCCATGGTGTCTAGTTAAATGAGGTACAGACCTACCTAGGATCTGCTCCTGGGCAAGTAGCCTATATACATTCTCAAACTGCTGCATAAGTTTGTATAACACTGTATGAAGCAGTTCGACATAGTAATGTTTAACAATAATGGAGAACTGGGAGCACTGAAGGTCTGTGTCAATGGAATAAGTAGGTGAAGTGTGGTTTACACCATAGATGATTGTATCAGTTGGGTCCCTGCAGGAAGCAGATGCAGGCTTCAAAAGGGGTGACTCAAGATGGTCTTCAGTCAAGGTATGGGCATGGTTCAGGGAACCCAGGAAGGAAGGAATGGGAAAGCCCCAGTCTCTAGCAAGAGGGACGAGTGGAAAGAACAACCTGAATCAACCAGAACTGGAGCCCGAAGGGAGGGCCACCTGACACAGCTCTGGCTTATGTGGAGGATTGCAGCTAGTGACAAACTGGACTAGCAAGAAAGGAGTCAGGCAGCAAACACCCGACCGCTTCCTGCCATCTGATCTCTTGATAGTGCCCCCTGTTGGCCAATCCAGTGGAAATTTGGAGGGTAAGGGAGCACAGAGCAGGAAGGAGGAAGGTGAAGGGGCAAACAGAATATCAATCAGACATATAATGCAGTGGTTGCAAATAGTGAACTAAACTTACATACAGCAACATAGCTAGATCTTAACATAGAGGATGGAGAGTAAAACCTAAGAAACTAAATGAGATCCATAACACCATGACATTTAGGTTATGTAAAAATGCATGCAACCTAAAAAAAAAATATATATATATATATATATATATATATATAGACAGAGAGAGAGGGAGGGAGGGAGAAAGACATAAAAATGAAAGACGTGTAAGACCTGTACACTAGAAACAACAGAACATTGCTGAGACAAATTAAAGAACTAAATAGAGTGATATGCCACGCTCATGCATTGAAAGAATCAATACTGTAAAGAGGTCAGTGTTCTCAAATCCAATGCAATTCTAATCAAAATCCCATCAGGACAAGCTAACTCTAAAGTCTGTATAGGGATGTAAAGGACCTATAAGAAACAAAATAATCTTGCAAAAGAAGAAAAAAATTGTAGAACTTACACTGCTGATTTGATGACTTTTGATAAAACTATGATAATCAAGACAGTGTGGTATTGGCAAAGGATAAACAAATACATGAGTGGAACAGGAGAGTCCAGAAACAGATCCAGACAAAACACAGTCAACCGATTCTGGAAAAGACATCAAGGCAGTTCAATGGGTATATCAGCAGATTGTGCTAGAATAACAGTTTTGTTGTTCTTCAGTTGCCAAGTTGTGGACTCTTTGTGACCCTATGGACTGCAGCATGCCAGGCTCCTGTGTCCTCCACTATCTCCTGGAGTTTGTTCAAATTCATGGCTATTGAATCTCCCGATCTTGTACCACACACAAAAATTAGTTCAAAATGTATCACAAATCTAAACATAAGAAGCTAAAACTTACAGTTTCTGGAGGAAAACATAGACTATCTTCACAAGCTTGGAGCAGGCAGATTTTGTTAGATAGGGTACAGAAAGCAATAGCCATGAAGGGAAACACTGATAAATTTCTATCTCCTTCTGGAGGGTCCCTGAGTCTCCCTCCACGGCTGGCACGCCCCCGCTCCCCACATACTTTGAGCAGAGCCCTCACCCTCTACCCCCATCTCCACCATGTTTCCAAGGCTTTGGGGAATCATTCACGCAAATTTTGCCATGATTTAATCAGCATTTCCCTTTAGAGCAACTCACTCCCTTTTACTTAAATCTTTTCCTATCTTCTTTAGCTTCGTCCTAAACAATCTGTGCTGTGAAATCCCTAGCTTGATAGGTTTGTTGTTTTTCTGTTACATATTAAAACAAACCCCTAACATGCTTTTTTAAAAAATGTGCAAACAACCTATTTCATGTACTGCATTTTTTTCATGTCCTTGTGAATACGCATGTGAGTGTAACATATGCAGATGTGTGTGCATCTGAAGGTGTCTGTGGGTGGGTGAGTATAAACATGAATATGTATGACTGTGTGTATAAGTGTGGGTGCATGGAAGTTGGGTGTAGGTGTGTGTGTGTGTATATGTGTGAGTGTATATGAATATGTGAGTGTTTGAATGTAAGTGTACGTGTTCCTGACTGTATAGTGTGTGTGAGTGTTGGGGTGGGAGGGGGCTGGAGGAAGACTAGACCCACTACGCAGTGATGAGTCATAGTGGGAGGTGACCACCTTTCCCTGCCCCCCGACAATGAGCCTCGATCACCAGGAAACAGGCAGGGCAGAGAAAAGGCATGTGGGCCACCAGCGCCTCCAACTGCTTCCTGCTTATTATCCACAGGCTCTCAGAGGAGGCAGGGTGGGGTGGGGGTGGCGTGGGGAGTCTCTTCTCAGCCAAGGGAGCACCTGGATACAGCCGGCGTCCTGGTAACCATCACCAGGGACTGGTGGTACATCTGGGAACCGCAGGAGCCAGCAGGCGGGGGCAGTCCTCTGCTGCTATATTTACAGGTCTGGATTTAGCATAGGACCTTGAGGCGGGGGGCCGAGCTCCTAAGTTTTCAATATGCTCGTCTCCTTGGCAACCTTGTGCAGTGGATATTTTGTAGGAGCTCAGAGAGGTTAGATAAATTGCTTAAGATCACACCGCTAGAATATTCAGAACCAGAGCAGGAACCAGGGCCAGGGTTAAAGCTCAGGCAGTACCGTATCCCCCATACCCCACCCCAGCCATTCCCGGCACAGGAGAACTTGCATAAAAATGCCAAGATTTCACCGTGGCTGTTATCATATGGGTCAACCCTGCAATCTTAGCTAAGTGGATTTTTTTTTTTTTTTTTTTTTTTTGCCAATTCCTGTGCCAAACCCCTCAGCCAGGAAACAGCTGGTGTCTTGTGTACGGAAAGCCCATGAGCAGGCTGACACTCCATACAGGAACTGGCACGCAAGGGCAGTGATCAAACAGAACTGCAGGGTCTTGGAGGTGGAGGAGGGCCTCTGGGGAGGGACAGGGGCAGCCAGAGCATTGAGGGTGTTTGGGGAGCTCAGGTCTGTGGCTATTTACCAACCAGCATGGAAGCATCTCAGTATTTAAATAATTCTGGCACATTCTGGCTGCGTGTCAGCCTTGTACAAAGGATCCCAGTGTTTTCAGTCTTCTCAGAAGTAGAAGGTAAGGAAGCTCCTCTCTCTGTCCTTCCTGTATACCCTGCACCCTTGCGTCGTGGGCTGAGCCTTAGTGTCAGGGACAATGCCAGAGGCTGAAGACATTAGATTCCAGATCCCTGCCTGCACCCCAGGAGCGCCTGTCCTCCTTTCCTGACCAGGGGTCGAACCTGTGCCCCTCGCAGTGGAAGCACGGAGTCTTAACCACTGGACCACCAGGAAGTCCCCTGTCCTCCTTTCCTAAGAGACATTCTCTCCAGAATCCAGCCCCAGTCCTAGGCTGTAGAGGAGTCAGGTTGGTACTGGTCAAGGGCACTGTGCCCTGAGGATCTGGGACCCAGACCACTGTCACTGCCTGGGGTCCAGGGCAGAGGCGCTATGTACATAGGGCCCTCAGGTCCGCTCCTGGACTCGGCAAATGGCAAATGTTTCATAAACTCTACAGGCTAAAGAACCCTCACTTCAAAGAATGTAGAGTCAACCCTGTGGCAAGGGAGATGGTGGTCAACTCAGAGTGGGTGGTATTTGGAAGGCCCCAGACTTCCGCCTAAGGACCTGCCTTCCTCTCATTCAGCGATTCTCAAACTGAAGAGAATACAGAATCACTCCAGGGAATTAATAGTTAGGCATGTAATTTAATACGAAACGGAGGAAAACAACAAGCCTATTAAACTAGGGATGGTACAGCGCTCTCCACGGCAGGTCCTTTGGGACAGCGCTGGGCCCCACCACCGCGGGCAGGGAGCTCCAGCCCCGTGTCCATCTTTCAGTCACTCCACTCCGGGCTCAAAGTCCTGGGGGAGGGAGCTGGACTGAGAGCCCCACCAAGACGCCCGTGAGGAGAGGAATTCCTCCTAAAAAGAAAATGTGGGTGCTGCTTTCAAAAGCAAGGCAGAATATATGCTGGACAGATGTATAACAGCAAATGTCCTCAACTGGTTTCTGTGAGAGGAGGGTGGTGCTATAGAAATTTCGACATGGACTCTGGGGCAGAGACACCTGGTTAAGACCCCAGCCTTGGCACGTCTGCCCTGTAACTGTGGGCACCCACCACTCATAACTGCACCCAGACTTTGGCTGCCCCTAGGAAAAAGCCCCAGATATGTTCAAGGTTTGGTGTGATCATGTTTCACGTCTCTCATCTGTCCCTGGATGCACGGCCTGGGCCTGAGCCGTCACTTCTTCCTGCAAAGCTCTTCCTCTCCCTCTGTCCCTCTCTCGTGTAATTAATGTGTCCTCAGCCTTCAGACCCACTCAAACACCCAGCTGCCTGAGGAAGCCCTCTGTATGAGTCAGGATTCTTCAAAGAAACAGAGTGTCTCTGTCCTCCCCATCTCTATCTCTATAGATATATAGAGAGATTTAAGGAATTTGCTCACATGGTTGTAGAGACAGATAAGTCTAAAATTTGTAGGGCAGGTCGGCCAACTGGAAATTCTCATAAGAGTTCACATGGCAGTCTTGAGTCCGAAATCCACAGGGAAGCAAGTTGGAAACTCAGACAAGGAAGGTTTCTATGTTACAGCCTTGAAGCAGAATTCCTTCTTCTGAAACCACAGCCTTTGCTTGTAAAGGCTTCAGTTAATTAGACGAGGCCCACCCACAGTGTGAAGTGCTGCTTTCCTTAAAATTCACTGATGGTAAATGTTTTTTTTTTTTCTTTTTGGGCCACACCTTGTGGCCTGTGGAATCAATGTGCCGACCAGGCATTGAACCTATGCCCCCTGCAGTGGAAGTGTCCAGTCTTAACCACTGAACTGCCAGGGAAGTCCCTGTAAATATTAATCACATCTTCACTGAAACATCTAAGCTGATATTTGACCAAACAACTGGGTACCATAGCCTAGCCAAGTTAACATGTAAAATTAATCATCACGCTTTTCCTGACCTCTAGGCAAGATCAGCACCCTCTGCCCTCTTCTACTTCCTACTTACATGCTATTCTAGGACTGTGAATTCCTCCTTCAGAGAACTATGACATTTTCTAATATTATCTGCTTAGCTTTGCTGTTCTCTTCATTTTCCACTGTGTGCTTAAGGTGTGAATTTGTGTTATTCTCAGAAATTGGGTTGGGGTGCTTATCTGAATTTCAGGTTTTTCTTCAATTCTGGTCAATTCTCAGCCATTGTTTGGGCTTCCCAGGTGGCTCAGTGGTAAAGAATCCACTTACCAAGCAGGAGACCCATTTTCAATCCCTGGGTCAGAAAGATGCCCTGGAGAAGGAAATGACAACCCACTCCAGTATTCCTGCCTGGGAAGTCCCATGGACAGAGGAGCCTGGCAAGCTCCATGGGGTTCATGGAGTTGCAAAGAGTTGGACATGACTTAGCGACTAAATAGCAGGAGCCATTATTTCTTCAAGCATTGCTTGTCTCCCATCTGCTCTGTTCTTCTGAGTATGCTAGCTAAGGTGTTCTAGATCTTGTCATTTTCCCCCTCTGTGTCTCTTAGCCATGGCTGGTTCTCTATTTTTCTTTTTCTCACTGTAATACTGTCAGAGTGATTTTTTTCCAAAGATCATCCAACTTGCTAAATGTCTTTTTAGCTGTGCCTTACTCTGATGTTTAATCTACCCATTTTAATAAATGATTTGTTAAAACTGTGTTTTTCATTTCTAAAACTTCTATTTGGCTTGTGTTCCATCAATTTTTTTTTCCCCATAGTATCCTATTCTTTGTAATTATTTCTTTTCTTTAAAAAATTCTTAATAATTACTTCAGATGTGTATGTTTTCAAGTTTTTTGTATTACCATTTCTTAGGGGGTGAATTTTTTTTTTAATTTCTTTTAATGTTTTTGTATTTACTGTGAATTTCTTATGGTGGCTTGTTTCCATCTGGGAACTGTAATTTTTGAGTGGGATCTCATCTTTAGTGGGAGTTGTTTTGTTGTGGGATGTCTGTGAAAATATCCTCAAAGAGTACTTTAGATTTTACTTCTGTCAGGGCCCTAAGTTCTGGACTAACCTTTATGTTAACTTTTTGGCACAGGAGTCCCAGGACCAGGGCACACCAAGGAGGGGATACAGTGGGAGCAGTCTGGCTATCCCCGCTATGTGGGGCACGCCTGGACCTTCCATCTTTCCCAGGAACTTTTCTCCCACCCAAGCTCATGATGATGAGAAAATTTTGTTGCTCCTCCTACAGGCCTGGTTGCTAGAGTTTTCCCAGCCTTCTTTTTTCCTGACTGGTTCTCCCTTTAAGTCTCTAAGCCTTTAAAGGAAAAGTTTAAAGGGATAAGTTCCTGCTTTCCTGCCTCAAACAGCCTAGGGCTGCCTCCTATCTTTAAATGGGCCTTAGAAGTCCAGGCTCCAGGACTTAAATGGCCTTTATCTAGTCAAAAGCCCATGAATAGGCTTGGCTCTCCCTCCTCAGGCTGGCTTGGAGTTCTCACACTATCTCTGGAATTCCTTTCTTCTTTTTGAAATCAGCTGTGCATTTCCAAGTGTTTCACTTATATTTTATGCAGCTATTTTATACGATAGCAAGAGGAGGGGTGCCTGAAATCCTTCAATCTGGCATGAGGCCAAAATTGTTCTAATACATTGATTTGTGTGTTATCTATGCACTATCAGTCTGTCTCCCAACTAGATGGTAAACTCCATGAGATAAGGATTGTGTTAGATTTACTCTCAAAAAAAGACTGAGCATATGGTGGGAGTTCAATGAAGTCTTGAATGGGACTTCCCTGGTGGTCCAGAGGTTAAGATTCCATGTTCCTGATCCCAGGGTCATGGGTTCAATCCCTTGTCAGGAACTAAGATTCCACATGCCATACGGTGTGCCCTAAGGGGAAAAAAAAAAGTCTTAAGTGAATGAAGATACTGTCTCTCGAGACATTAGTACCTAATTCATAGGGCTGTTGGGAGAACTTGGCAAGACAAAGTATGTCAAACGCTTGGCATATCTTGGGAGCTCAGAGAGGTTATTTATTAGTCATGTCTGTTAAGGCAAAGGTTCTACCATGATGTGATGTGTGAAAGTCACTCAGTCGTGTCCGACTCTTTGCGACCCCATGGACTGTCCATGGAATTCTCTAGGCCAGAATACTGGAGTGGGTAGCCTTTCCCTTCTCTGGGGATCTTCCCAACCCAGGGATCGAACCCAGGTCTCCCACATTGCAGGTGGATTCTTTACCAGCTGAGCCACAAGGGAAGCCCTCTACCATGATGGTTTCCCTGTAATTCAGCTCTCACCCCTCCTCAGACTCTAATCCTGGCCTAGGATGGCAGACAGGTTCTGTGGGCATGACTTCCTGATTTCCTCACAGTACAAAGGTCAGCCCTTCCCATCAGAACACCCCTAGGAATGGGTTTTAACCTGAGTCCTGAGGCCTGAATATGAATTAGGTCAAGTCCTGTCTTGTCCAAGGATTGTCTGACCACCCATTACCAGTGATCCCCTGTACAGCTGATTTTCTCTGGAAATCTCAGCTTTGAGAGGTTTGTTGAAGAAAAATGCACTTAATAGGTAATCATTAATTGATTTCTGCATTTTAATTAACCAAAGGCATTCAACTGCCAGGGCTTCCAATCAGCATGATAGGGTGAGATAATTTTAGCTCAAAGCAAAGAAACAGAGTATTGATATTTTAATCAGACTATGCTGCTTTTCCTGGGTGAAAGCATTGAGGACACTCTCCTCCCATTTCTAAGCCAGGAATTTGAAGATTCCAAATGAGGAAGTCCTGCCCCATTGGAGCCCACCCACAGCAGCAGCGCCTTGCAAATCAGAACCAAAAAGGACAGGCAGGGACTTCTAAGATGGCACCCAAGGGCAACCTTTTAAGCATTATAATTTCAAAAACTAGGTGACCATGGTGAGACTCAAGAGGGGAACTGACAAGGCTTACAGTACAATTTATGTAGCCTCAGAAAAGTAATTAAAAATGTGATGTGGGTTGGGGGTGGGTTCCACCTCCTTGGGCATATTGGAAAGTGTACTCAATCAATAAGGGTAACTTTGAGCTATGGACTAAAAATAATAAGCTATATTAAGTGCTATATTAAGCTATATTAAGTGATATTACATATCAGCCTATTTAACTTAATGAAATTCCTCAAAACCTCACTGTGAGCTTGAAACCATCCCCCACTTTACATGTGAAGAAACTGAGTCAGCAGGATCTTGAGGAACTTGCCCAAGGTCATGTAGCTGGTAGGTCAAGAGTCAAATTGGTTTGAATCTCATGCCGAGTCTCTGGCCACCAGACAACTGCCTCTCCTGTGCATAAGGAATGAGTTTCAAGCACTGGTTCGCAACTTTAGCAGCTTGCTGGAATTTCAAAAAGTTCCCCAGGAGATTCTAACATGCAACCAAGGCTGGCTTCCTGGGTACCATGTTTTCTGGGTCATTGGCTATAAAAGTCACCTGCCTGACCCTCCCAGAACTAAGAAAGGGCAAGAGAAGTCCAGGTCAAGAGCCTAAGCTCAGAGTCAGGGCTGGCCCAGAGCCTAAATGGGCAATTGCTATGTTGCTGTTGCTAAGTCGCTTCAGTTGTGTCCGACTCTGTGCGACCCCATAGACGGCAGCCCACCAGGCTCCCCCGTCCCTGGGATTCTCCAGGCAAGAACACTGGAGTGGGTCAAGATGACAAGAACAACAGCAATGACTAGAACAAAATTTTGATAGTTTATTGTGCTGCTCCAGTCTCTCTACATGCTTTATCTCAGAGCAACGCTCCTCATAGAAATGACATAGTGCCATTTTACAGTCTCCATTCTATAAACAAGGATGCAAAAATCCCTGGCGGTCCAGTGGTTAGGACTCCATGCTCTCATTGCCAAGGACCTAGCCATCCTTGATCCAGGAACTAAAATCTCACAAGCCACGAAGGGCAGCCCCAAAATAAAATATATAACTAGATGAGGATGCTGAGACACAGACAGGCTGAGTCCAGGGTCATTCAGCTAATCTGGGTTGGGCTATTTGCTCCTGGCTTCTCTGTTTTTGTTGTTGTTCAGTCACTAAGTCATGTCTGACTCTTTGAGACCCCATGGATCATAGCACACCAGGCTCCCCTGAGGTGTCCCTGGTGGCTCAGATAGTAAACAATCTGCCTGTAATGCAGGAGACCTGGGTTCAATCCCTGGGTCGGGAAGATGCCCTGGAGAAGGGAATACTACCCACTCTAGTATTCTTGCCTGGAGAATTCCATGGACAGAGAAGCTTGGTGGGCTATAGTTCCATGGGGTTCAAAGAGTTGGACATGACTTAGCGACAGAACAACAGGCTCCTTTGTCCTTTACCATCTCCCAGAGTTTGCTTAGATTCATGTCCATTGAGTCCATGATGCTATCTAACTATCTTATGCTCTGCCGCCCCCTTCTCCTCCTGCCCTCAATCTTTCTCATCATCAAGGTCTTTTCCAATGTCAGCTCTTCACATCAGGTGGCCAAAGTATTGGAGCTTCAGCTTCAGCATCAGTCCTTCCAATGAATATTCAGGGTTGATTTTCTTTACGATTGACTGGTTTGATCGCCTTGCTATCCAATGGACTCTTAAGAGTCTTCTCCAGCACCACAGTTTGAAAGCGTCAATTCTTCAGCACTCAGCCTTCTTTATGGTCCAACCCTCACATCCATACACGACTACTGGAAAAACCATAGCTTTGACTATATGGACCTTTGCCGGGGACCAGCCCCGGCTGATCCAGGGTATTCGAAGGAGAGACGGCTAGGCGAGGGTCAGGGAACAACTGCTTAATTACACTTTAATTAAGGATACAAAGAGTAATAGAATAAGGATAGCTCAGTGAGGAAATTCAGTGGAGAAAAGCGGCTGAAATAAGGATAGCTCAGTAGGAAAATTCAGTGGAGAAAAGAAGCTGAGTGGCTTGGTTTACGCGGAAAATCAATATAACCCGTGACACCAGGTTAGCTCTGACCACGGAGGCCGCAGGCACCCTCTCGAATAGCGGAAGGTGCCCCACCTTAGACACCTTCTCGAGTGGGTCTTAGAAGCCCAGGCAAATAAATGGTCGCAGAGGACATCCGCGCTCCAGATGGACACTCAGCTGGAATTTGGGAGAGAGAGGACATGGGGAGACCAAGTTTCAGTGAACAAGGCCCGCAGTTTATTTTCCAAAGTAGTTTTTATACCTTAAGTTATGCATAGAGGATAATGGGGGAAGGGGTGGAGTCATGCAAGGACAGCAGTTCCTGGTTCTAATCGAAGCCAGGCTTTCAAACTTATCATATGCAAAAGTTCAGGTGATTGACATCATCTTCTGGCCAGGAGGCCTGTTAACATTTTAAGAAACTTATTTTTCTCTAAAGGTGATTATTCCAAAGTCAGGCACCAGCCTTCCAAAAAGCATTGGACAAAGCTGCATTTTACATTTCTATACACCCATTATATCAATCAATACACTGCCAAAGACACAGTAGGTAAGGAGTATGGAGACTTAGCAGCAAACATTGGCCCAACAAGTGAAAAACCCTTCACCAATACATTTTCTAATCAATCTTTTAACTACTCAAAGGAATCTGTGTTTAGGCAGTTTAGAACATCTCCTGCCTCTCACAGTTGGGAGGCTCTGAACAATCACATGTGGCCGGAAAAACCTATTCAGGCAGGCTAGAGGATTTCCAAAGGAGTTTGTAGGTTAAACACTGTCACACCCAGGAATTATTAACTGGAGCTGTAAGCTAACTCTTTTTTCAGAGAGAGGTAGTGGGAGACAGCCCCCCATAAAGTCAGAGGTGTAGGTGAAAGCACAAAGCAGAAAGTAGGCAGACTCTGGTTTTGGGGGTAGATGCTCGAGAATTTCCAGGGGGACTCCTGAGGCTCGATCCCGCCTTTGCGTATGCCGAGCCTCCTTCCTCATGACCTTTGTCATGGGCTGAGTGTCTCACGCTGGCTCCCGGCAGTGATAGAATTCCAGTTGAACTATTACAGATCCTCACTCAATATGCAATATGCCGGCTCCCAGCAGACCTTTGTTGGCAAAGTGAAGTCTCTGCTTTTTAATATGCTGTCTAGGTTTGTCATAGCTTTTCTTCCAAAGAGCAAGCATCTTTTAATTTCATGGCTACAGTCACCATCAGCAGTGATTTTGGAGCCCAAGAAAAGAAAATCTGTCACTGCTTCCACTTTTTCCCCATCTATTTGCCATGAAGTGATGGGGCTGGATGCCAAGATCTTAGTTTTTTTAATGGTGAGTTTTAAGCCAGCTTTTTCACTTTCTTCTTTCACCCTTATCAAGAGGTTCTTTAGTTCCTCTTCACTTTATGCCTTTAGAGTGGTATCATCTGCATATCTGAGGTTATTGACATTTCTCTCAGCAATCTTGATTCCAGCTTGTGATTCATTTAGCCTGGCATATCACATGATGTGCTCTGAATAGAAGTTAAATAAGCAGGTGACAATATACAGGCTTGACATACTCCTTCCCCAATTTTGAACCAGTTGGTTTTTCCATGTCCAGTTCTAACTGTTGCTTCTTGACCTGCATACAGGTTTCTCAAGAGATAGATAAGGTGATCTGGTATTCCCATCTCTTTAAGAACTGTCCACAGTTTGTTAGGATCCACACTGCCAAAGCCTTTCTATACCACCCCTCCAATAAGGGCCCACCTCCAACTGTGAGTCCCCAGGCCCCCTCAGAACTCCCGCACCACCAACAGCTCTCTGGTGCCTGATGTGGTGGGGCTTGCTCTGCACTGGGGATGTGCAATAAAGTGCATAGGGGGGATCCTGTCCCCTACTCCCATCAGGTCTCAAAGTCTGGTAGGGGAGGTAAGCCAGAGCACCCAGGCTCTTAGAGCAGGTAGAGAGCAAGGGTCTTAGGTGGATAGGAGGGCACATGGACCCAGAGAATTTGTTGGGGTGGGAAGTTCTCCCCCTCAACCCCCAGATGATGGAGGGATTCTAATTCCTGGGTAGCAAGTATCCAAGGCCTCCTGAGCCCTCAAGGGGCTCCCTGGGCCCTGTTTCTGCACCTATATAGCTCTTAAATGGAGACAGTATAGTACTTAAGATTTGGGTTCAAGGCCAGACACTCCAGCTCTGTGAGCCTCACTTCCTTACCTGTAACAAGCCTTACTGGTAGGTTTGCCAGGAAGACTGAACCAGCCTGACACAGTCAGCTCCAGAGCTGGCCTGGTTCTGGGTAATGCCCCTCATCAGCAGCCACTTCCTGCCTTTCATCACCAGAGCCCAGCATGAGGCAGAGGGAGGTGAGAGAGGAGGGGTGATTGGAAGAACTGAGTGTTTTGCTTGGAAGGAAGACTTTTTTTTTTTTTAATTGAAGCAAAATTGCTTTACAGAATTTTTTTGTTTTCTGTCAAACCTCAACATAATCATACCTAATATTAGGTATACATATATCCCCTCCCTCTCATCACCCTCCCCATCCCATCTCTCTAGATTGATACAGAGCCCTGTTTGAGTTTCCTGAGCCATACAGCAAATTCCCATTGGCTATCTATTTACATATGGTAATGTAAGCTTCCATGTTACTCTTCCATACATCTCACTCTCTCCTTCCCTCTCCCCATGTCTGTAAGTCTATTCTCTATGTCTGTTTCTCCATTGCTTCCCTGTAAATAAATTCTTCAGTACCATTTTTCTAGATTCCATATATATATGTTAGAATATGATATTTATCTTTCTCTTTCTGACTCACTGCACTCTGTGTTATAGGTTCTAGGTTCATCCACCTCATCAGAACTGACTCAAATGCATTCCTTTTTATGGCTGAGTAATATTCCACTGTGTATATGTACCACAACTTCTTAATCCATTCATCTGTCATTGGGCATCTAGGTTTCTTCCATGTTGTAGCTATTGTAGATGGTGCTGCAGTGAACAATCGGATACATGTGTCTTTTTCCATTTTGGTTTCCTCAGGGTATATGCCGAGGAGTGGGATTGCTGGATCATATGGTGGTTTTATTCCTAGTTTTTTAAGGAATCTCCATATCGTCTTCCACAGTGGCTATATCAATTTACATTCCCACCAACAGTGCAAAAGCACTCCCTTTCTCCACACCCTCTCCAGCATTTATTGCTTATAGACCTTTTGATGCTGGCCATTCTGACCAGTGTGAGGTGATAGCTCATTGTGGTTTTGATTTGCATTTCTCTGATAATGAGCGATGTTGCACATCTTTTCGTGTGTTTGTTAGCCATATGTGTGTCTTCTTTGGAGAAATGTCTGTTTAGGTCTTTTCCCCACTTTTGGATTGGGTTGTTTGCTTTTCTGGCATTGAGTTGTATGAGCTGTTTGTATATTTTGGAAATTAATCTTTTGTCAGTTGTTTCATTTGCTATTATTTTCTCCCATTCTGAGGGTTGTCTTTTCACCTTGCTTATAGTTTCCTTTGCTGTGCAAAAGCTTTTAAGTTGAATTAGGTCCCACTTGTTTACTCTTGTTTTTATTTCCATTACTCTAGGAGGTGGGTCGTAGAGGATCTTGCTTTGATTTATGTCATCGAGTGTTCTGCCTATGTTTTCCTCTAAGAGTTTTATAGTTTCTGGTCTTACATTTAGGTCTTTAATCCATTTTGAGTTTATCTTTGTGTGTGGTGTTCTAATTTCATTCTTCTACATGTAGCTGTCCAGTTTTCCTAGCACCGTTTATTGAAGAGGCTGTCTTTGCCCCACTGTATATTCTTGCCTTCTTTGTCAAAAATAAGGTACCCATAGATGCATGGTTTATTTCTGGGCTTTGTATCTTGTTCCATTGGTCTATATTTCGGTTTTTGTGCCAGTACCATACTGTCTTGATGACTGCAGTTTTGTGGTATAATCTGAAGTCAGGAAGGTTGATTCCTCCAGCTCCATTTTTCTTTCTCAGGGCTGCTTTGGCTATTCAGGGTCTTTTGTGTTTCCCTATGAATTATGACATTTTTTGTTCTGTGAGAAATGCCACTGGTAATCTGATAGGCGTCACATTGAATCTGTAGATTGCATTTGGCACTATAGTCATTTTCACAATATTGATTCTTCCTACCCAGGAACTGGAATATCTCTCCATCTGTTTATGTTATCTTTGATTTCTTTCAGTAGTGTCTTATAATTTTCTGTGTACAGTTCTTTTGTCTCCTTAGAAAAGTTTATTCCTAGACATTTAATTCTTTTTGTTGCAATGGTGAATGGGATTCATTCCTTAATTTCTCTTTCTGATTTTTCATCGTTAGCACATAGAAATGCAAGTGATTTCTGTGTATTGATTTTGTATCCTAACACTTTGCTAAATTCACTGATTAGCTCTAGTAATTTTCTGATACTATCTTTAGGGTTTTCTGTGTACAGTATCATGTCGTCTGTGAACAGTGAGAGCTTTACTTCTTCTTTTCTGATCTGGATTCCTTTTATTTCTTTTTCTTCTCTGATTGCTGTAGCTAGGACTTCCAGAACTATGTTGAATAATAGTGGTGAAAGTGGACACACTTGTCCTGTTCCTAATCTTAGGGGGAATGCTTTCAGGTTTTCACCATTGAGATTAATGTTTACTATAGGCTTAACATATATGGCCTTTACTATGCTGAGGTAGGTTCCTTCTATGCCCATTTTTTGAAGCATTTTAATCATAAATGGGTGCTGAATTTTGTCAAAGGCTTTTCCTGCATTTATTGAGATCATCATATGGTTTTTATCTTTCAATCTGTTAATGTGGTGTATCACATTGATTGATTTGCATATATTGAAGAATCCTTGCATTCCTGGGATAAACCCAACTTGATCATGGTTTATGAACTTTTAGATGTGTTGCTGAATTCTGTTTGCTAAAATTTTGTTGAAGATTTTGGCATCTATGTTCATCAGTAATATTGGTCTGTAGTTTTCTTTTTTTGTGTTGTCTTTGTCTGGTTTTGGTATCAGGGTGATGGTGGCCTCATAGAATGAGTTTGGAAGTGCTCTTTCCTCTGCAATTTTTTGGAAAGAGTTTTAGAAGGATAGGCATTAGCCTTTCTCTAAATGTTTGATAGAATTCTCCTGTGAAGCTATCTGGTCCTGGGCTTTTGTTTTTTGGGGAGAGATTTTGGATCACAGCTTCAATTTCAGTGCTTGTAATTGGGTTGCTCATAATTTCTATTTCCTCTTGGTTCAGTTTTGGACGATTGAACTTTTCTAAGAATCTGTCCATCCTTGCAGGTTATCTGTTTTATTGTCATATATTTGTTCATAATAGTCTCTCACAATCCTTTGTATTTCTGCATTGTCTGTTGTAACCTCTCTTTTTTCATTTCTAATTTTGTTCATTTGATTCTTCTCTCTTTTTTTCTTGATGAGTCCGGCTAAAGGTTTGTCAATTTTGTTTATCTTCTCAAAGAAACAGCTTTCAGTTTTACTAATCTTTACTATTGTTTCTTTAATTTCTTTTTCATTTATTTCCACTCAGATCTTTATGATTTCTTTCCTTCTACTAATTTTGGGGTTTTTTGTTCTTCTTTTTCCAGTTGTTTTAGGTGTGAAGTCAGGTTGTCTATTCAATGTTTTCTTGTTTCTTGAGGTAGGATTGTACTGCTGTAAACTTCCCTCTTAGAACTGCTTTTGCTGCATCCCATAGGTCTTGAGTTGTCGTGTTTTCACTGTCATTTGTTTCTATAAATGTTTTGATTTCCCTTCTGATTTCTTCAGTAACCTGTTTGTTATTTAGACACGTGTTGTTTAATCTCCGTGTGTTTGTGTTTCTTACAGTTTTTTTTTTTTTTTCTTGTAATTGATCTCTAGTCTCACAGCGTTGTGGTCAGAGAAGATGCTTGATACGATTTCAATTTTCTTAAATTTACTGAGGTTTGATTTGTGACCCAAGATGTGGTCTATCCTGGAGAGTATTCCATGTGCACTTGAGAAGAAGGTGTATTCTTCTGCATTTGGATGGAATGTCCTAAGCATATCAATGAGATCCATCTCATCTAATGTATCATTTAAGTCTTGTGCTTCCTTAATTTTCTGTTTGATGATCTGGCCATTGGTGTGAATGCGGTGTTAAAGTCTCTTACTATTATTGTGTTACTGTCCATTTCTCCTTTTATGTCTATTAATGTTTGTCTTATGTATTGAGGTGCTCCTATGTTGGGTCATAGGTATTTACAATTATTATGTCTTCCTCTTGGATTGATCCCTTGATCATTATGTAGTGTTCTTCCTTATCTCTTGTAATAGTCCTTATTTTAAGGTCTATTTTGTCTGGTATAAGGATTGCTACTTCAGCTTTCTTTTGCTTCCCGTTTGCATGGGATATATTTTTCCATCCTCTCACTTTCAGTCTATATGTGTCTTGAGGTCTGAAGTGGGCTTCTTGTAGATAGTATATATATATATATATATCTTGTTTTTATATATATATATATATATATATATATGTCTTGTTTTTGTATCCATTCAACTACTCTGTGTCTTTGTTGAAGCATTTAATCTATTTACATTTAAAGTAATTATTGATATATATGTTCCTATTGCCATTTTCTTAATTGTTTGGGGTTGATTTTGTAGATCTTTTTTCTTCTCTTGTATTTCTTGACTATGTAAGTCCCTTTAACATTTGTTGTAAAGCTGGTTTGATGGTACTAAATTCTCTTAACTTTTGTTTGTCTGAAAAGTTTTTATTTCTCCACCAATTTTGAATGAGATCCTTGCCAGGTACAGTATTCTTGGTTGTAGATTTTTTTTTCAGTATTTTAAATATATCCTGCCATTCCCTTCTGGCCCACAGAGTTTCTGCTGAAAGATCAGCTGTTAAGCCTATGGGGTTTCCCTTGTATATCACTTGTTGTTTCTCCATTGCTGCTTTTAGTATTCTTTCTTTGTGTTTAGTCTTTGTTAGTTTGATTAGTACGTGTCTTTGGTGTGTTTCTCCTTGGGTTTATCCTATATGGGACTCTTTGCACCTCTTGGACTTGACTGACTATTTCCTTTTCTTGTTGGGGAAATTTTCAACTATAATCTCTTCAATTATTTTCTCATACCCTTTCTTTTTTTCTTCCTCTTCTGGGACCCCTATAATTTGAATGTTGGTGTGTTTGATATTGTCCCAGAGATCACCAACATTCAAATTTCCTGGCAGTCTACAGGGTCGCAAAGAGTCAGACAATACTGAAGCGACCCTGCATGCATAGATGCAAGACTATTTTTGCTAGTGGCAGCTCTGCTCCAGTGAGAGTTGAACATAAAGGTGGCTCAAGCTGCTTGGCTTGAGGGGACTCTGGTGGCGCCTGGTGTGCAGGGACACGGACTGCCTCCGCCGCAGGAGTTATGGCCCTATCAGAGTCTTTTTATGAGCCTCTTGTAGCTGGTGATCAGAAGGCCTCTTTGGCCAGCCTTTCTCCGTAGCTCTGCCCATTCAGGCAATTAGACGGCTCCCTGGCCTGGACGGAGAAGGCAATGGCACCCCACTCCAGTACTCTTGCCTGGAGAATCCCATGGACGGAGGAGCCTGGTGGGCTACAGTCCATGGGGTCGCGAAGAGTCGGACACGACTGAGCGACTTCACTTTGACTTTTCACTTTCATGCACTGGAGAAGGAAATGGCAACCCACTCCAGTGTTCTTGCCTGGAGAATCCCAGGGACGGGGGAGCCTGTTGGGCTGCCGTCTATGGGGTCGCACAGAGTCGGATACAACTGTTGCGACTTAGCAGCAGCAGCAGCTTGCCTGGAGTCCTTCTCTGTTGTTCCGCACATCAGGCACATAGAGGGGGCCCCCTGGCTGGGGTCCTACTCTGTAAATTGGCAGGTCAGGCACTTAAAGGGGCACCCTGGGTGGGGTCCTGCTCTGTAATTCAGTGCATCAGGTGTTTGATGGGCCATCCTCTCTACTGTTCAGCTGCTGATGCTGGCAGTGATGGGAGAGAGAGACTATGGTGGTGGGTTCACCCCCAACACGTGACTCAGCTGTATCGCCTTGCTTCCATGGCTGCTGGACTTTTCTCCACAGATATTTCCCACCACCATCTCCTCCCTCACATCCCCTAGATCCGTCTCTCTGCAGTCAACAGCAGCCCTTGCCCTGGGATCGCTCCACAATTCCTAAACTCCAGCTCCCAGCCACTGAACCTTCCAGGGGACCAGCGTCCCTGTCTGGGGTATGTATGGCTGCGGCAAGGACTGTCTGATTCTCATTCCATTTAGGCTGCTACAGATCAACCATTTCACTCTCAGCCGTAAATGTTTCTCCTCTAACTCAGACAATTGCCCCCATGTGGGGATCGGACCCCTGCTTCAGTTCCTCCACCCTCTGAGGGCAGGTCCAGTCTTACTAACACTCCTGTTTTTCCCCCTAGTTCCTTCATCCTACCGAATTTTGCATGGTTCTGTATGTGCTTTTCCACTAGTCAGATACTCCTGTCCGCTGTCAGCTAGTGTTCTGCATGCAGTTCTGTGTCTGAACGTGTATTTCTGATATATCGTGAAGAGAGATGTACTCCACGTCCACCTACTTCTCCGCTATCTTGTTATCCAAGCCTGTGGAGGAAGACTTTTAAAGTAGGGGAGGGGACTTCTCCGGTGGTCCAGAGGTTAGGACTCAGCGCTTTCACTACCATGGCCCTGGGTTTAGTCTCTGGTTGGGGATCTAAGATTCCACAAGCTGCATGGTGTGGCCTAAAATAAAATAAAGACAGTGAGCAGAAGCCTGAGGGAAAGAAGTGGGCCATGCGGATCCGGGGAAGGTGTGGAGGTTCTGCCAACAGAAGGAATTCGGCATGTCTGAGGCATAATGAGGAGGCCAGGATGGCTCCAGCGGAGGGAAGCAGAGTGTGGTAGCCCATGGGGGTGGAGAGATAGTCAGGGCTGCGTCACTGGGCATCTGGAGCCTGACCTTTTTCTGTGTGTCTGTCCAGAGGTTCTGGACAGAGGAGTGCCAAGAGCTGGCTTAGGTTTGCAAAGATAATTCTGGCTGCCATTTAGAGAACAGACGACTGGCAGGTACACCCTGCCAGGAGGCCACTGTTGCAGGTCAGGGATAGAGAGGTTAGAGTAGGGAATTCAATTAGGTCGTGCTAGTAAGAATGCATTGGAAAGTTGCTGATGTATTTTGAAAGTTGAGCTAACAGGATTTGATAGTAAAATGGAGGTGAGCAAGAACAAAGGGTCCCATCACTTCATGGCAAATAGATCGGGGAAAAATGGAAACAGTGACAGACTTTATTTTCTTGGGCTCCAAAATCACTGAGGACAGTGACTGCAGCCATGAAATTAAGACACTTGCTCCTTGGAAGAACAGCTCTGACAAACCTAGACAGCGTATTAAAAAGCAGAGATATAACTTTGCCAACAAGGATCTGTCTAGTCAAAGCTATTGGAGAAGGAAATGGCAACCCACTCCAGTATTCTTGCCTGGAGAATCCTGTGGACAGTGGAGCCTGGTGGGCTGCTGTCCATAGGGTCACACAGAGTCGGACACGACTAAATCGACTTAGTATGCATGCATGGATTGGAGAAGGAAATGGCAACCCACTCCAGTATTCTTGCCTAGAGAATCTTAGGGACAGAGGAGCCTGGTGGGCTGCCGTCTATGGGTCGCACAGAGTTGGACACGACTTCATGGGAAATAGATGGGGAAACAGTGGAAACAGTGTCAGACTTTATTTTTTTGGGCTCCAAAATCACAGTAGATGGTAATTGCAGCCATGAAATTAAAGACGCTTACTCCTTGGAAGGAAAGTTATGACCAACCTAGATAGCATATTCAAAAGCAGAGACATTACTTTGCCAACAAAGGTCCGTCTAGTCAAGGCTATGGTTTTTCCAGTGGTCATGTATGGATGTGAGAGTTGGACTGTGAAGAAAGCTGAGCGCTGAAGAATTGATGCTTTTGAACTGTGGTGTTGGAGAAGACTCTTCAGTGTCCCTTGGAATGCAAAGAGATCCAACCAGTCCATTCTAAAGGAGATCAGTCCTGGGTGTTCTTTGGAAGGACTGATGCTAAAGCTGAAACTCCAATACTTTGGCCACCTAATGCGAACAGTTGACTCATTGGAAAAGACTCTGATGCTGGGAGGGATTGGGGGCAGGAGGAGAAGGGGTCGACAGAGGATGAGATGGCTGGATGGCATCACTGACCCGATGGACATGAGTTTGAGTGAACTCCGGGAGTTGATGATGGACAGGGAGGCCTGGCGTGCTGCGATTCATGGGGTCGCAAAGAGTCAGACATGACTGAGCAACTGAACTGAACTGAAGCGCCTTAGCAGCAGCAGCAGCAGCAGTCAAAGCTATGGGTTTTCCAGCAGTCATGTATGGATGTGAGAGCTGGACCATAAAGAAGGCTGAGTGCCAAAGAATAGACGCTTTCGAACTGTGGTGTTGGAGAAGACTCTTGAGAGTCCCTTGGACAACAAGAACATCAAACCAGTCAATCCTAAAGGAAATCAATCCTGAATATTCAATGGAAGGGCTGATACTGAAGCTGGACCTCCAATACCTTGGCCACCTGATGAGAAGAGCCGACTCATTGGAAAAGACCCAGATGCTGAGAAAGATTGAAGGCAAAAGAAGTCGGTGGTAGAGGATGAGAGAGTTGGATAGCATCACGGATACAATGGATACGAGTTTGAGCAAATTCCAGGAGAGAGTGAATGACAGGGAAGCTTGGCATGCTGCAGTTCATGGGGTTGCAAAGAGTCAGACACAACTAAGCTACTGAATGATAGCAAATGAACAAAGAGAAGGCAATGTGATTCCTAGGTCTGCCACGTGAGCTTTTAAGTCAATGGTGCAGGTGAGGGGAAGTTAAAAATTCTGTTTGGGGGGTTTCTGTGGCAGTCCGGAGGTTAAAACTTCACCTTTCAATGCAGGAGATCTGGGAGCTAAGATCCCACATGCCTCATGGCCAAAAAATCAAAAACAAAAAACAGAAGCAACAAATTCAATAAAGACTTTAAAAATGGTCCACATTAAAAAAAAAATAATTAAAACAAAAAAGAACTCTGTTTGGCACACATGAAGTTTGAGGTGCCCATTAGCTAGCTACCCCAGTGGAGATGTCGAGTGGGCCATTGAAGATAAAAGGCTATGAGTCTGGACCAGGGGCGGGAGGTAAGGCTGGAGATAAATTTCATCAGCTGTAGATGGAACTGACAGCCATGGGAGAGGTGGGATCCTGGAGAAACTTAGAAGGGAGGGAAGGGGAGTGAGGACCAGGGCCCGGGCTTCTCATGCAGAGGTCTCTAGGAAGAGGAGGCTGAACCAGCCTGGGAGACTGTAAAAGAGGAGCCAGTGAGTAAAGGTGAAATCTGGTAAATGAGGTGTGCTGATGTGAGTAAGCTCAGACAGGCAGGAAAGAGGGAGGGCTTAACTGCGCCACAAACTGTGATGATTGGCCGGTAAGATAGGGACCAACCTAAAATTCTTAGATTGCTAAATTGCAGGTCACGGGCAACCTTGGCAAGAGAGCTGAGAGGAGTGATGGGGGCTTAGGCCTCATGAAAGTGAGCTGGGAAGGAGATGGAGGTGCAAGGGTAGGCCAATATACCTAGGGATTTTGCTGTAGAAGGGAATAGAGAAACAGGATGACAAACTAGCCCACTGGACCCGCAGGGAGAAGAATTGGAACGGTCACAGATGACCTTGCCGAGAGGTTTCAGCGCAGCAGAGGTGACAGATTGGGGACTGCTGTGTCAGGCAGGAGGCTGGCATGTCTTCCCTGAGATTGGAAGGAAAGGGTAAACACGTAGATAACCTGCAGGAGATGGAGGGCTTCTGCCAGCATTCTTTCTCTGTGGCCTTGACTTTCACCATCACTGTTTTCAGAAGCCTGACTTTAACAACCAAAGACAAAGATGTTACCTGAACAGCAGAGCCACGATGGCAGCAGGTTGAGGAAGGTCCGGAAAGAAAGGGTGAGCTCTAGTTACAGCCCCTCTTTCTAAGGCTGAATCTGTCTAGGTGGGTCAGTCAGAAAAGCCTGTTTGACCAGGACAGCAAGTGCAAGACAGCACATCTGAAAACAGTCCACAGCTTCAGGTCTCAGGACTTCACTCCTGGATGTTGCATTAATTTAGGAACCCTCCAGTCCTGACTGAGAAGCTTCAGAGGGGCTGAGGTGATTCAGAGGGGCTAATGGACCCTCAGCAGGAAAGAATTCTTCCTTCCATTTCATTGTTTCCAAAGTCAGACCTGTGAAATAATGAGGGTAATCTTTGAACCCAGAAAAAGGATGTACCAATTAAGAAGCCTCATGTCAATAAAATGGTGATGCTGTGCTACTCAAAGTGTGGTCCCTGAACCAGCAGCATCAGTATCAACTGGGATCTTGATAAAAATACAGAATCTCAAACCTATGGACTCAGTCTTACTTTAACAAAATTCCCAACTGATTCTGATGTGCTAATCTAACCACTAATGTTGAGAACCATTAACTTAAGCCAATTATATCAGGGAGGCTGTTGAATATACCCTAGATTTAACTAGATTTAATTGGAGAGTTAAATCTAGGGTATATTCAACAGCCTCCCTGATATAATTGAGGACCAACCATTATTAGAGTTTTTTTTTTTTAATTCTGATGCTATTTGCCTCATGGTTATAAAATGGCTGCCGCAGCTCCTAGAGTCTTATGCACCAACATGACAATATTCAACAACTGGGAATGGGGTTCAGGGCCAAGGTGATAAGAGCTTGTTTCGTGAACTCTCTCCTTTTGTCAAACAGGGGAAAAACTTTCCCAGATCCCTGCAGGAGATGTCTCTTTGGTTCTTACTGGGCAAAAATTTGTCACCTTATCCTGCTACGGAGTCTGGGATGTTTTAGCTTTTTCATTGTCCATAGTAGGAAGCAGAAAATAAGAAGGAGGTTGGAAAGAGCTACTGGGCAACCAGTCATCAGCGATGCCATAAAAGGCAAACATGAAACATAAATGCACATATGGCAAAGTTAACACATTAATTAAGTAATTAGTTAAGTAATGAGAGAAAACAAGGAAGATTAGGGCCTCCCATTAATTTTCTGTCTTTAATTTATCTGATCAATTAATAAATCCTTTTTTTCTGTTTAATTGATTTGCTTCATGTTTGTCCAGGTCAAAAACGAAAAGGTTTTCTTTAAAATATAAGTTCCTTTGAAGACAGAAATTCCCATCTGAATGTAAACTTTGTGTACTGTTCCTAGCTCACTGTCACTACATTCTGTAAAAATAGAGGTGAAGAGACCAAAAATAAGGCAGTCAACCACATTTATTAATGCTCTTCAACATATAAATGTACTGTCCACAGCAGTTGTGTATAAAAACTCTTAGAATTTTACATACCCTTTAACACAGAAATCCCACTTCTGGGAATTAGTCCTAAGGAAATAATCAAGGATGCATTTCAAAAACAGCCATTAACAAGCCTCCTATAAAAACAGGGGACAACCTAAATCTCCAATGACAGGGTGCTGGTTGATGATACAGTCATACAACGAGATACTAAATAGCTGTAAAAAAAAACAAACAAACAGTGTTGAGTAGTATTGGATGTCATGGGAAAATGTTCACAATATATTATTAAGTGAAAAAAGCAGTTTATAAGGCAGTAAGTATATAGCATAACCACATGTAAGTTTTTTAAAATATAATTATGCTAAAGAAAAAAAAAACAAACACCGCACACTACAAAATATTGCCTTTCTGGATGGCCCGATTATGTGAGGTTTGATTTTTCTTTTGACTCCTCTATAGTAAATATGTTTTACTTTGCTGTGAGAAAAAAAAGGGTTTGTGGTACTAGATTAAGACCTAGGCTTCCCTTTCTCACCTCTTCTCCCTACCTCCCTACCCCCAGGCTAAGCAAGACATTCCACCCCCCACCCCCAACTCAGAATGCTGTGGAGGCTTCTGGGGCTCCGTCCCACTTGGCCAACTTTCTGTTTTTGTGGAAACTCTTAATGTTTCCATTGTCTGATTTGAGAGTGTTCAAATTATTCATCTTAATTAAGTAGGACTAGGTGTTGTTTTGACAGAGACTCTCACCCTGCAGATTTTCTTTACAACTTGTTTGTTTTAGAAGCCAAGAATGAACAGGATTGAGAGGGAGGGCAGATGGCCCACCATGCACTATCTACATCTGAAAGGCAGCCTTTCTGATGCTGGAAGAAAGGACAGGATGGCCCCTGGCTGGTGCTTCCCACACTGCTAGTAACTTAAGAGTCTTGAAACCCCCTGCAAGGACTGTTTCTTTGCAGAAGTGGCTTGCTGGGTTCCAAAGTGAGTCAGGTAATACTCCCTACCTAAGTAGTCTGGTGGTGGCTTCATGACTGCACATTTCTCCTCTCAACTCAAAATGTACGTTCCTACTCTGTGCCACTTGATTCTGCGGAGTGATGGAGCCAGTCTAGAGAGTGACCACCAGCAACCTGTCAGAGGCGTTGACATAAGCGGAGACTTGAAGGGCTTCCAACCATGAGCAAGTCTGGAGGGACCGGCTTCCAGACAGAAAATAACAAGGGCAAGGACTTGTGTGGGAATGAGCTTGGCTGTTTCTAGGAAAGAAGGGCATCCTGAGAGGTCTTTTCCTGAGATAAGTGCCTACAGTGGGGTGATGGGACCAAAAGTTAGACATTTTTATGACTCTTGATATATATATATGGATTGTTTCCAGAATGAATGTAATTAAGATTTTGTGTCCAATTGTTGACAGCAGTTATCCTTGGAGAGTGGGATTCAGAGGTTGACAGGATGAGAAAAGAAACTTAAAAATTTCCATCTTCTGGGTGATTTAAATTTTGAGCCAAGAGTATGTCATTTTTATAGCTTGAAGCGACCTATTGTTTTAGAACACTGGACATAAGCAGGGTGGTAGATACAGTGTTTTATTATTCTAAATATCATATATGTGTATTTAAGCTCCATTATATGTATGAAGTATGTCATACTAAAAACCTGATTTTTATAAAATATATTAATTTATAGACTGCCAGCTAGCTCTAAATGTGATAGTTTCACCATCGTTGCACAAATATCAACCATTATTCCTCTTTAACATTTTTGCCTCTTTGAGTTCAGGCTCTGGCCTGCTCTGATGTTTTACAAGTCACTTCATCTTCTGTAGGTTTCAGTTTTTTGTCCAATGAGAAGGAAGATCTGACTAAGTTCTCAATTCCCTAATAGAATTGTTCAGGAAGTTAAATGAAATAGTACATGGAAAGGCACTTAGCAAATTTTGTAATGTAATAGACTAGTGAATTCCCTGGTGGTCCAGTGGTTAACACTTCATGGTTTCACTGCTGAGGGCCTGTGTTCGATCTCTGGTCTGGGAACCAAGATCCCACAAGCTGTGCAACTCGGCCAGAAAACAAAACAAAAGTGAAATGGATTAGAACAAAGGAATGAGAACTAAAAGAAAGAATTTCCATCTGAAATGAATTCCCTCTTTATCCACATCTCAAACAAGCTAGTGGCTTCTCAAGACAGATTTTCTAGACTCTCTCATTCACCCTGCTCTGCCTGTTATCTATATTTTGTCTCAAATGTTGCTCACTTCGGCAGCACATATACTAAAATTGGAATAACATAGAGAAGATTAGCATGGCCCCTGGACAAGGGTGACGTGCAAGTCTGTCAAGCGTTCCATGATTTTAATGGGCATCAAGAGGGAAGAGGGGCCCTGTAGGCGAGACAGCAAAAGAGACACAGATGTATAGAAGAGTCTTTTGGACCCTGTGGGAGAAGGCAAGGGTGGGATGATTTGAGAGAATAGCAGTGAAATATGTATATTATCATATGTGAAACAGATCGGCAGTCCAGGTTTGACGCATAAAACAGGGTGCTCAAGGCTGGGGCACTGGGATGACTCTGAGCGATGGGATGGGGATGGAGGTGGGAGGGGGGTTCAGGATGGGGAACACATGCACGCCCGTGGCGGATTCATATCAATGTATGGCAAAAACCACTATAATATTGTAAAGTAATTAGCCTCCAATTTAAATAAATTAAATTTTGTTTTAAAAAGAGGGAAGAGGGGAGTGGGAGGAATTGGGCGATTGGGATTGACATACATACACTGTTGATACTATGTATAAAATAGATAATTAATGAGAACCCGCTGTATAGCACAGGGCACTCTACTTAATGCTCTGTAGTGACCTAATGGGAAGGGAGTCCAAAAAAGAGGGGACATGTGTATACATACAGTTGATTCACCTTGCTGTACAGCAGAAACTAACACAACATTCTAAAGCAACTATACTCCAATGAAAATTGAAAAGTTAATTCTGTCTCAAATGCTCTTAACCCTAAGTCTGCACAGTGTGACACATTCATTGTCTCGCATGCATTAATGACAAAATCCCCCAGAGGAGGGTCCAGTGAGGGTGTGGTGTCCTGAGAGCGGCATTTTAGAGGAGAGGAGACAGTCTGGATGGAGAGGAGGCATCTTTCCAGACTGAGGTTACAGAGAGCAGGATGGGTTGGGAAGAGCTTCAAATGAGCTTGTATATAAATTAAGCTCTAGTCTGGGTTTTTCAATGACTAGCTCTGAGTATGTCCAGTTTCTTTCTGGTTTCAGTTTCTTGAAAAGTGGGGATACAAAAATTTCCCTTTTTGTTTGGTTATGTTGTTTTAAGGATTTGGTGAACCAACATACTTTAAGAAGGCTTGAAAACCGGGAAGGCTTTGTACAAATACAAGGACCTATTACTGCTATTTAAGGCTATGGTTTTTCCAGTAGTCCTGTATGGATGTGAGAGTTGGACTGTGAAGAAAGCTGAGCACCGAAGAATTGATGCTTTTGAACTGTGGTGTTGGAGAAGACTCTTGAGAGTCCCTTGGACTGCAAGGAGATCCAACCAGTCCATTCTGAAGGAGATCAGTCCTGGGTGTTCTTTGGAAGGAATGATGCTAAAACTGAAACTCCAGTACTTTGGCCACCTCATGTGAAGAGTTGACTCATTGGAAAAGACTGATGCTGGGAGGGATTGGGGGCAGGAGGAGAAGGGGACGACAGAGGATGAGATGGCTGGATGGCATCATTGACTTGATAGACGTGAGTTTGAGTGAACTCTGGGAGTTGGTGATGGACAGGCAGGCCTGGCGTGCTGCAATTCATGGGGTCGCAGAGTTGGACACGACTGAGCAACTGAACTGAACTGAACTGAATAACTGCCTTTGGGCATCCCTTGTGGCTCAGCTGGTAAAGAATCTGCCTGCAATGCGGGAGACCTGGGTTTGATCCCTGAGTTGGGAAGAAAATCCCTGAGTTGGGAGAAGGGAAAGGCTTCCACTCCAGTATTCTGGCCTGGAGAATTCCATGGCCTATACAGTCCATGGGGTCACAAAGAGCTGGACACAACTGAGTGACTTTCACTTTCACTTTTGTCCCCAGCAGGTTATGCAAGGGTGCTCACACAGGCCTGCTTGCTAACTGGGCCTGGAGGGAAGGAGTTCTCTTACTGGCTCCAAGTGTTATGGACAGAGTTTGAGCTTTGATTCCAGGCAGAGCTCACTTGATACCTGAGTTCTGCCAGCTGCTACCCTGTGCTTGGTTGCTCAGTTGTGTCCAACTCTTTGTGACCCTTTTGACTGCAGCCACCAGGCTCTTCTGTTCATAGGATTTCCCAGGCAAGAATACTGGAGTGGGTTTGCCATTTCCTCCTCCAGGGGATCTTTCTGACCCAGGGATCAAACCCGCATCTCCTGTGTCTCCTGCATTGCAGGCAAATTCTTCATCTGTTGAGACATCAGGGAAGCCTCACTACTTCCTGCTAGGTATTAAACCTCTCTGTGGTCAGTATCACCTACGCTCACCACTATCCTGTGCGCCTCCCCTTCTTGGCACATGGAAGACTCAGTAGGCGCATGGGGACAAGGTACTAGTTCTGGCAAATGAACTGACAGCAGAAGTTCACTTCTGGGCTGAAGGGGAAACTCATGCACAATCTTCCGGTCTCTCTCTTCCCCTGCCATGGCAATTGCAGTGGAGGCCTTGAGTTACATGGTGGGCCAAAAGATCAAAGCAGTCAGCGTTTTGGAGCAACTGCATGGAAGGCTTCTGTGAGTGGCAAATACACTGTAATTGCATAGAACCACTGAGATTCTTGGATTGCTCGTTACTACAGCACAGCCTCGCCTCTCCTGACCGACACGCAACGCGAGTCTCGGTTCCCCTCCTCTGTCTCACATGGCTGTGGCGAAGATTTAATAAGAGAACTTGTGTCAAGTCGTTAGCTCAATGTTGGCTCCTGGAAGGGACACTCTAAATGTTTGATTCTTGCCCACCCCTAGCAAGATGGTTATTCTTGGCAAAATCACACAAGGCTACCTGACTAGGCCTTCCCATGGACCTCTGGAGCATAGCCGTGATGTCAGTAGTTTCGCATGGAAGCACACAATCCTTATTAAGCAGCAGGTATTATGTATTTTGAGTTCTATCTCTCCGCACTTCCCAGTTCTTTCCATGGCAATCCTAGGGTGGTAACATGGGTTTGTTGGGAGATACGGCACCGACAGCCCCTGGCATCCACCTTCCGCTTACAAGCTGTGAACTCCACTCTCCCTGAGCCATTCCACCAGCAGCCCATCCACAGCAGAGAGAAGGGGAGAGCTGGGGCTTGGGGTGGGGGTGCTGGGAGGAAACTACCCTTGCCTCTCAGTGCCAAGCGGCACGAAAGAAACCTTTGGGAATATCAACATGCAGTAGCACCTCTGAACCTCACTTGGTCTGTGCTTTGACTCTAACACAGCAAAATAAGAAAACAGATTCCAAACAAAATTCTGAGCTGTGGGCGGCCCCCCCTTTTTTTGAGTGAATTTTAATGAAATGATGGTGGTTCTAGAAGCAAAACATGAATCTGAATGCTGAAGGAGGAGAAACAAAACACCTGTGGAAAATCACCTTTCCCTTCTCAGTGTTGGCTGGGTGTGTTTGGGGGGTGGTTTTGTGTGGGGGTTTCTGCAACTAGGCTGATACTTTTAGCTCCATCAGGAAAGCAGTTTCTTGAATCCCACGATGAGAGAGAAGAGCCTTTAGAAAGTTATATCCGGGCTCTGGTGGTATTTTCCAGAGCCAATGACTCAGGATTGCTCACCTGGACACCTTCCCCAGCAGTATTTCCCCTACACACATACTGTGTTTCACATATACACACACACGCACGCATGCACTCATCCAGTTATGAAGAAGAAGATGGGAGCAAGCAACTTGGAAATGTTTTTAGCCTAACCTTGGAAAACACAAAAGATATGCAAGTCCATTTTCAAAATCTAGGCCTGGTTGTGGAGGGCCCTGGTCCTCCCTCCGCCCCTCTCCTGACCCACAGGAGCTGTGCAAGAAAGTTGAGGAAAATGGACTCCGCTTCACCACTTCATCTTATGAGAAACTAATGACTCCTTCCTCAGAAATGGCGAGTGCCTCCAGAAACCCATCCTTGTTCCTTCTTTGTTCCAAAGCAAACACTTGCCTTGGCTTCTGTTCTCGCACTCAGACAAGATATACAGGAGTAGAGCTCCTGAGCCAAAGGCCTGGGACTTGAATGGAAATCAACACACTTTCCGGAAGCTGTGACCACAGAGAGGTGGGGCAGGTTTTCTAACAAACCTTCCAAGACTTACACATCCACGTAAGCCTGGTCCCCTTCAAAACAGTCAAAATGTAGGGATTTACTTCAAGGGTGATAATGATTAACAAGGTATCAATGTGTACGGAGCATTTGCCAAATGTCAGACTTTGTGCTAAGATCTGTGTAAGTATTTCCTGGTTGATCCTCCCAATTCCATTAATAGATGAGGAAACTGCGATGCAGGGAGGTCAAGTCAGGTCAGTATTGGGCGATGATGCTGGAGTCCAACCCAGGCCCAGAGCTCTCCAGTCCAGGCTTAGAACTACTTTCAGAACCAGGAATGAATGCCATTTTTCAGATCCTCACCGATGGCATGAGGATTCACCTTCATTTAGTTTCAATCAGCAGAATCTGGAGCATTCACATTCCTTTCTTATTTCACTGAAATCTCACCCAGGTGAGGCAAGTGGGTGAGCCTCCCAGTCCTCTTAGGGCGGGGAGCCCCGGACACTCGGAGTTAAGGAACTTGTGGGAAGTGACTCTGTGATCGCTCTTGGGGATGGGTTTGATTTTTTGGAAACAATCAAAAGCTATTTGGAGTAAAGTCTGCTAAGCTAGCTAATTTATCTCTGCAAAATCAGGCATGTTCAATATAAATTTACACACGGTGGATCATCTTATGTGGTTCATAGACTAATCATTATGAAGCCAATTCCAGAAAAGGCATTTCATGAATGGTCAGAAATTTCTTCTGAGTCTCATCCTAAATCTGCCTCCTTGTAATCTGCTCCTGTGACTCCAATTTGAATTCTGGAGCCACGTAAATCCGTCTCATCACTACCCATCTCCATGCCACTCCATCCTAGAAGCTTGGCTATCTGATTGCCAAACCAGTGGATTAGAAACTGGGAAAGAGAAAAGTTGGGCGTGCACATTAGAATCACCTGGAATGTTTCTAACTTACCGGTTCATGGGTTCTACCCCCAGGGAGTCTAATTTCATCCATCTGGCTTGGGGTCCAGGTGTGGTTGTCTTTTTGAAGTTCATCAAGTGAATTTAGCCAAGGATGAGAAGGGTTGTCTTCAGAATAGAGGATAAATTAGACCCTGAGAGGCTGGGGAACTAGCCCAGGGTGGCACAGGAACCATACTCTAGAGCTGAGCGTTAAGCCCCTGCCCACCTGCCCCTTGCTTCCTCTGGTCATGCTCACCCGACCTCACCCAGATGGCTTTCCTGAGCGTGGGGTCCCAGCAGGGACAGCAGGGGAATGACAGTGTTTGCCTTCCGCCCAGTTCTCCAGCGTTTTTGTTTTTTTGGCTGCACTGGGTCTTTGTTGCAGCATGCCGGGGCTTTTCTCTAGCTGAAGTGTACGGGAGCTTTTCTAGTTATGGTGCACAGGCTCACTTGCCCCGGGGCATGTGGGGTCCTAGTTTCTGATCAGGGATCCATCCTGTGTGCCCCCTGCAGCCCCCTGCACTGCAGGCGGATTCTTAACCACTGGACCACCAGGGAAGTCTCCACCCACAATAGTGTATGATTTCTTGTGACAAAGGAATGCTGGCAAGCCAGGCACAGGTGAAGCCTGGGGACTCCTGGGTGTTGACTCTGCTCAGCTCCACATGAGGATGTGGCCTTGGGGCTGTGGAGTCTGGTCCAGAACCAGGAGAGGCCCGTCCATGTTTGTGAATATTTCTCTTGACTTGCACTTACATTGTCAGAAGTACATGCTTCTGGAACCATGACCCCAGCCCTACTATAATGGAGTGAGAAATCCAACCTTATAGGGGATCCTGCCTCCCAGGGATTGAGGCAGGTGCCCTGTGCATCTCCTCCAGAATTTTGAGGAAGCTTGTGGAGTGAGGCTGCCTCTGTGGCTGGCTAGCTTCTGATAAGAAGGACTTTGTATCCTCATCTAATTTAATTTACTCTAAACTAAACTTATAATCTAATCTCACAGGGACTGTGTAAGTATGATGATGACGTTTTATGGAGAACGTGTGGAGGTTCCTTAAAATAACTGAAAATAGAGCTATCATACGACTCTGAAATTCCACTCCTGGATATATCCAGAGAAAAATATGGCCTGAAAAGATACATGCATCCAAGTATTCATTGCAATACCATTTACAATAGCCAAGACATGGAAGCAACCTAGATGTCCATTGACAGATGAATGGGTGAAGATGGGTGCATACATCACACATCTCCTTTACCCATTCACACACACACACACATATATATACACGCACACACACATATGAATATTACTCAGCCATTAAAAAGAATGTGATAAGGCCATTTGCAGCAACGTGGATGGACCTAGACAGTGTCATACTGAGCGAAATCAGTCAGACAGAGGAGAAAGATCATATGACATCCCTTATATGTGGAATCTAAAAAGAAAAGATATAAATGAACTTGCAAAACAGAAAGAGACTCACAGACTTAGAAAGTGAACTCATGGTTGCTGGGGGGCAGTGGTGGTGGGGAAGGGATAGTTAAGGACTTTGGGAACGTCATATACACGCTATATTTCAGTTCAGTTCAGTTCAGTCGCTCAGTCGTGTCCGACTCTTCGTGACCCCATGAATTGTAGCACACTATATTTAGTACATGCTATATTTAAAAGGATAACCAACAAAAACCTATTGTATAGCACATGAAACTCTGCTCAATGTTATGTGCCAGCCTGAATTGGAGGGGGGTCTGGGGGAATAGACACATGTATATGCATGACTCAGCTCCTTCTCTGTTCACCTGAACTATCACTACATTGTTAATGGGCTATACCCAATACAAAATGTTTTTGGTGTTAAAAAAATTTAAATTAAATATATATATATATAAAACCTTATAGAACTGTGTGTGTATGACGCTGATGTTTTATATAATGTTAAAGGTACTGTGTATGTATGATGCTGATGTTTTATATAACCTTAGGGGGACTGTGTATATATGATACTGATGCTTTGTATAACCTATAGCTGGGGATATGAGCAGAGGTTGCCCTCCTGGCTGGCCCTGGCACGGAGACGGATAGAACAAGCAGGCCTCAAGGAACCAAGGCAGGGGTTGTCGCCACTGGGTCTTCCTGGGGGAGAGTCCACCAACTTGCCAAGGCCTGACCTCAGTCCCCCTCCCTAGGAGCCCTGTATTTCAGCTTCTCTAGTTGTCTCTTTTTCTGTTTAAATATTTATTTGGTTGCACTGGGTCTTAGTTGCAGCATGTGGGATCTTTAGTTGCGGCACGCGAAATCTTAGTTGTGCCATGCGAGATCTAGTTCTTTGATCAGGGATTGAAACCCAGCCCCTTACATTGGGAGCACAGAGTGTTAGCCACTAGATCGCCAGGCAAGTCTCAAGTTGTCTCCCAGATGCTGTGGTCCCAGATCTGTTACCCTCTGCCACTAACAGAAACACTTCCCTGGTTGCTATTCCCCTTACCTTTCCCTTCCATGACTGTTTCCACCCACGTCCCTCAGTTCCAGGATGTACTTTACTTAGGAAACAACAGAGAATTTCAGGTCAAAGAACAAGGCACAGTTGTAGTGATTAACTCAATTGGGTACCATCTATGCACCTGAATACAAATATATTGATTCACAGATGCAAGTTCATTTGGTTCAGCCTCAAGGTAACCTTGTATGATGGTTAATTTATGGGTTGACTTGAGTGGGCCACAAGTGCCCAGACATTTTGTCAAGAATTGTTCTGGAGATGTCCGTGAAAGTGTTTTTCAGATGAGATTAACATCTAAATGACTTGACGAAGTGAAGCAGCTTGCCCTCTTTAATGTGAGTAGGCCTCTTCCAGTCAATTGAAGGCCAAATAGAGTAGAAAAACCTGACCTCCTCTGCATGAGAATTCTTCCTTCCTGATGGCCTTCAAACAGCAATGTTGGCCCTCTTTTTCTGCCCTTGGACTCACGCCGAAGCATCGGCCCTTCCTGGATCTTCACCTGCTGGCCTTCAGACTGGAACTACACCATCATCTCTCCAGCTTGCCAACTCACTCTGTAGATCTTGGGACTTGCTCTCTTCCTTAATCACGTGAACCAATTCCTTGTAACAAGTCTCTTTCTCTCTATATATACATCTTACCGGTTCTGTTTCCCTGGAGAACCCTGACTCATCACCACCTTGCCTCAGAGATATTGCCAATATCCCCATTTTGCAGATGGAGAACGTGTGTGAGAGTCAGGGCCACCACCAGCCCTCTCTGAATCTTGATCATACTAGCTCTGCTCACCTCCTTTCTCCCTTTCTCCCCATGTCATGCTCTCTTCTGGCTCATTCTAGTTCTGCTCACTTCTTTTTCTCCCTTCCTCCCCGTGTCATTCTCCCTTCTGCAGCTTACCTTGTCCAGGTGGCAGCTCTGTCTCTAATCCCTTCCCCATCTGGGCCAGCAGGTACCTCAATCTCGGAGCTGTGATTCTTTTTCTGGTTCTTTCACAGGGAGTTGAGCAAATCGATATTTATGGGGGAGTTAAACACACATGCTGGTCTTCCCTGATTCTGCAGTCACTTCTTTTTTTAAACACTTGAAAATATCTCAGAACCCACATTATTCCATTTGGTTGTCAAGCCACACCATGGTTTTGTAGAGAAGGCTGTATTTCCTGGAGACTCTAATCTTCATTTCTTTTCCTACCACTTTGCCCTTTCCTTTCTCACTTCAGATAATATTCTCCTGCAGGTTTATTTTCAAGATAATTCAGGGAAAGGTGTTTGGCTCATGCATTTTGACCTGCTGTAGTTTCCAAAATATTTTGGAGAGATCTAGGGGGTAGGTCGGAGAAGGCAATGGCACCCCACTCCAGTACTCTTGCCTGGAAAATCCCATGGATGGAGGAGCCTGGTAGGCTGCTGTCCATGGGGTCATGAAGAGTCGGCCATGACTGAGCGACTTCACTTTCACTTTTCACTTTCATGCATTGGAGAAGGAAATGGCAACCCACTCCAGTGTTCTTGCCTGGAGAATCCCAGGGACGGGGGAGCCTGGTGGGCTGCTGTGTATGGGGTCGCACAGAGTCGGACATGACTGAAGCTACTTAGCAGCAGCAGCAGCAGCGGAGGGTAAGTTAACTTCTTTTTGGCCTAGTCTGAGTAGTTTTGATGTGACAGTGAATGTATTCTGACTTGCAGATGGTAGAAAGAAAGGAAGGAAGAATAAAAGAAATGAAAGAAAATAAAGATATCAATAGCAGTGCCCAACAGCTAAATTTATATGAATAATTCTCTAAGGATAACTTGTACTTTACCTTGGGCCCCTGATAGCTCAGTTGGTAAAGAATCCACATGCAATGAAGGAGACCCCAGTTTGATTCCTGGGTCAGGAAGATCCCCTGGAGAAGGGATGGGCTAACCACTCCAGTATTCTTGGGCTTCCCTTGTGGCTTAGCTGGTAAAGAATCCACCTGCAATGCAGGAGACCTGGGATCAATCCCTGGGTTGGGAAGATCCTCTAGAGAAGGGAAAGGCTACCCACTCCAGTATTCTGGCCTGGAGATTTCCATGGACTGTATGGTCCATGGGGTCTCAAATAGACATGTCTGAATGACTTTCACTTTCAGCCAGAAGCAGGGGGAACCAACAGCCACAGGGAGGAATATACTAGCTTCAAGATTACATTCACCCTAGGTTCTTTTTCCATCCTTCATTTGCCCCCCACCTACTCACCCTTGAGCGGCTTGTGGGATCGATCTTAGTTCCCCAACCAGGGATTGAACCTGTGCTTCCTGCAGAGGAAGTATGGAATCTTAACCATTGGACCACGTTGGAAGTCTCTATTTTTAGTTTGAAAACACTTCAACACATTCACTATTAATAATTCTTCTTTCTTCCGAGCATCTAGAGAAACAGGTCAGTAAGAGATTTATGTGGGATGATGAGGCAAATGGGAGCCCGGAAGATCTTTGAGTCCTGGATAGTGTCCTTGATGAGGCTTCTCCTCCAGACTGGAACCTGGGAACATGGTATTAAGCTAGAGCCAAAATAGAGTGAGAGGGAATGTGGAGAAGGGCTTCCCAGAAGACAGAATGTGGAAGAGAGACTTGAAGAAAAGGCTGGTGGGAAGGTGCCAGGAGGGCCATGAGGTCATGGTTTCAGAGTCCTCCAGCCCTCTGGCTAAAGAACCATTTCACTGTGAATTGTTATCCCTATTTGTTTGTGTCTTTAATAATAGCCATAACAATGGATGCCACAAAGGTCAACCCTGGGGCTCCTGCTGAGCTAATGCATTTAGTAAGGGTTGGAGACAGAAATAAATTGATGAAATTGTTGTTGATCCAAACACAGTTTGGCTGGCCAAGGCGGCGGAAGCCTGTGAGAAACTCCAGATGGACTTCATTTCCTCTGGGGTCCTAGGCAAGGACAAGAATGGCAGCTAGAATTTAACTTGAACACATTTAAGGTGAGGCATATGGGATGAAAGCTTACCTCAGCTTCTTATATGAGATGGAGGACTCTGAGTGGTGCCCTGAGAAGCTGGGCTGGCCCACAGGCGGTGGATACTCACTCAGTCCAGGGCAGAGGCCCACCTTGGTAGCCAGAGCAAGCATCATGCCAGTTGTAGAGGAGTCCTGGGCCCCACAGGAGTCTGGACTGCCCCTTGCTGTGTGGGGTCATCTCAAATCCCACCTGGCATGGCTTGCTGGGATCTTACCACTTTCCCTTCAAACGACATTAGGAAAGGAGGCCCCATGGGGTGGAAAGACCCACCCAAGGTCACTTGGTTGGATGGAAGCTGAGTCAGCACCAGAATCTGGCCCTTGGCTTCCTGTTGGAGTATATCCACTTTTCGTGTCTGTAAGCCCCCGACTCCTTCAACCCCAGCTCAACCAGAGGCAGGTAAACAGCAGCCTCCCAGGCCCTAGCTGGAGATGGTGGGGGATGGGGTGCCTGGGGGCTGGCCAGTTTTCAGTCATGCCCTCCGATGAATGCACACCAGAAGCTTTGCCTCATGCACTGTTATCTGTAAGGGCATGAATCCTAGAGTCAGACCTTAATCATTTAATTCCTCTGAGGCTTTCTTTCCTTATCTGGAAAATGGACAACATTAATAAGTGTGTCTAACACATAAAGTGAAATGCTCCATGAAGGATCACTGTACAAGATGAGGGACCCATGACCCCAAAGAAGTTCATGGTGTCTCAGGAGAGCCAGAGTCACCTATTACTGTACTCAGGGTATATGAACATGGTGGTTTAGGAGCAGGGGAAGGAATAACTAACTAACTAGAGTGTACCAGGAGAAGGCAATGGCAACTCATTCCAGTACTCTTGCCTGGAAAATCCCATGGACAGAGAAGCCTGGTAGGCTGCAGTCCATGGGATCGCTAAGAGTCGGACACTGAGCGACTTGACTTTCACTTTTCACTTTCATGCATTGGAGAAGGAAATGGCAACCAACTCGTGTTCTTGCCTGGAGAATCCCAGGGACGGGGGAGCCTGGTGGGCTGCCGTCTATGGGGTCACACAGAGTTGGACACGACTGAAGAGACTTAGGAGCAGCAGCAGCAGCAGCAGGGTGTACCAATGTCTGTCCTACTACTTATCAGCTAGATGACCATAAACACATTTCTTAACCTCTCTGGAGGTGACTGAACTTCTTATGCATAATACGGGAAGATTGAAACAGCACATACATTCAGGGTTATGGATTTAAGAACTGGATATAACAAATACGGAGCACCTGACACTTGCCTGGAGAACTCCATGGACAGAGGAACCTGGTGGGCTACAGTCCACGGGATCACAAAGAGTTGTAAATGACTGAGCGACTAACACTGACATCATTTAAGTAATACTATCCTTTTGCGGAATAAAGCCAAAGAAATCTTCACAGAGGAGGTGATGTTTGAGTTGGGTTTGAGAGATGAGCAGAGTTCTACAGGAAGAACTTAGAGCAGCATGGACAAGGGCATAGAGACATGGAAATATGGCTTATTCAAAAGAGAGCAAGCAGCCTGGAGATTCTGCGGCAGGGAGTTTGTGGGCGTGAGGACACAGGGACAGGTTTTTGTGGACTTTATGCCTGATGTAAAGAAATTTAGACTTTAGGACAATGAGGGCCTTTGGAGATTTTTGAGCCTAGGTAGGACAGGATCAAATTGGCATTTATAAAGATATGCTTAGCTGCCACTTTCTTAGATACTGGTTTTTTGTTGGTTTGTTTTGCCACAAGCCGTGTTACAACAGCACTAATACAATAGTGTTTAAGTCCTGAATGTCTATCAGAAGCCTATTGGTTGTAAGGGACAGAAAACCAAACTCAAACTAGGTGTGGTGGTTTTAAAATAGGTCCACAAATTCTTTGGTGGTCCTCCTCCCTTCCAAGAGGTAAAGACTGATACCCTCCCTTTGAGTGGGAGGGAATCAGTAACTTAGTAATGATTCTAACTGGATCGGACTTAGTAACTCACTGCTAACAAAGAGAATAAGTGGAAGTGACAATGTGCAGTTCAGAATTGAGGTAATAAAAAGCCCTTCTCACTTGCTCTTTTGAGTAACTCATTCTGGAGGAAGTCAGCTACCATGTTGTAAGGACAAGCAATCAGCCTATGGAGAGCTCAATGACAAGGAACTGAGGCCTCCTGCCAACAGCCACATGGGTGAAAGTCCAGTCAGGCCTTCAGTCTTTGCCAACATCCAGACTGAAATCCAGTGAGAGACCCTGAGCCAGAATCATTCAGCTTATACCACTCCCAACCCTCGACCTATAGAAACTGTGAGGTAGTTAATGTTTACTGTTTTCATCCAGTTTCGCAGTTCTTTATTATGCATCAATAAATAATCCGATAGGCCAACTCAAGCCAAAAAAAGGAAATTAATTAGTAAACACAACTGAGAAATCGGGAAGTAGTACAACTTCATACAGGGAATCAAGAGATGTCACCAGGACTCAGTTTTTCTTCACTCCTTAGAGCTGCCATCCTCTGCACTGGCTTTTTCGCTTAGGTTCCATGTAGCTCCTGAAAGCTCCAGGATGCAGTTATCCTCACTGCTGGGATCTCCAGGGGAAAAGACTGTGTGCCTCTCTCCTGGCAGTGCCAGCAACAGGTCATTGACAGTCATGCATTCTGATTGGCTCTCATGTCCAGCCCAAACCAATCGTTGTGCTCTGATTGGCCCTTTGTTGCTCAGCCTTGGTGGTTAGGGGTGTGGTCAACTCTACCTGCAGAACAGGGCCTGCTGTAGAGGAGGTATCTCCCTAGAGGAAAGTCAAGGTACAGTTGCCAGGAGAGGAAATGGTTTCTGGGCAGTGAAATAATGAATATCTATTATGCCCACACTTGCCCTGTACTTTTCCTCATGTGTCTCACACGCATTATTCCATGCCAGCCTCCTGGCTGTTCCTCAAATGCTTTCCCTTTTTCATGTTATTTAGGTCTTAAATATTCCCTACTCAGTTTCCTTCCCCAAACACCCCATTTAAAAGAGTAACTGCCCTCTATGTCTCCCCTGTGATGTTGTGATTTATAATAAGAAATATATATTTGCTCTTTGTCCTGTTTTTGGCACAGAGCTCCTAAACCCCTCAAAATTTCCTAAGTGGTAAGAGCAATAAAGATGTCTTTATATTCATAACAAACCCCTTTCAACCACACTAGAGTTTATGTTAATTGTATGGCTTTTGGAAAGCACCTAAGGATGGGGGCTGGTTGCCAGGGGAACCAACTATGTTATTGCAGGGTTGGAACTTTCAGCCCCATTCCCGTGACCTTCAGGGAAGTGGGAGCTGTTGGAGGTTGAATCAATCACCAGTGGCCAATGATCTAATCAATCATGTCTGTGTAATGAAGCCTCCACAAAATCCCAATAAGGACAGGGTGTCGGGGTGTGTTTCTGAACGGCTTCTGGGTTGGCGGACACATGGAGATTTGGGGAGAACGACGTGCCCCAAAGAGGACTTTAAAAACTCTGTACCCGTTCCTGCATACCTTGCCCTATGCACCTCTTCCATCTAGTTATTCCTGAATTATATCCATAGGGTCGCAGAGTCAGACATGACCTAGTGACTAAACGGCAAAACTGGTAATCTAGTAAGTAAAATGTTTTCTCTGAGCCACTCTAGCTCAGAGCGGGTTGTGACAATCTCAGAATTCATAGCCAGTGTGTCAGAAACACAGGTGGCAACCCAGACTTTTGTTTGGCATCCGAAGTCACGTAGGATTGAGCCTTGACCTGTGGGATACGATGCTGTTTCCAGGTAGGTAGTGTCAGAATTGAGGTAAATTATGTGGAGGACATCCAGCTGGTGTTGAAGAATTGTCTGGTAGTGTTGGAAAACCCATGTATCAGATCCCTACACTCTCTATTCCCCTTCCCTGCTTAATTTTTTTCCCCTGAATAATATCATATTATTTTCCTCATTTATCTTAGTATCTCCCTTTGGAATGTGAGTTTCATAGGGCAGAGATATTGTCCATTCTAGTTCCTGCTATATCCTCTGTGTCTAGAACAGTATCTGGCCCAGAGTGGGTACTCAGTACATAATAGTTGGATAAATGAATGAATGGGGTTCCCTGGTAGCTCAGCTGGTAAAGAATCCACCTGCAATGCAGGAGTGCAGGAGACCCAGGTTCGATTCCTGAGTTGAGAAGTTCCCCTGGAGCAGGGATTCTTGGGCTTCCCCTGTGGCTCAGATGGTAAAGAATTTGTCTGTAATGCGGGAGACCTGGGTTCGATCCCTGGGTTGGGAAGATCCCCTGGAGGAGGGCATGGTAACCTACTCCAGTATACTTGCCTGGAAAATCCCATGTCCAGAAGAGCCTGGTGGGCTACAGTCCATGGGGTCGCAAAGTCAGACATGACTGAGTGATTAAGCACAGCAAATGGATGTTCACAGCCATCCTGGGAAATAGGTGGGATGAAGGTGATTCTTCTTCTGTTAGAGGTAAGGACATTGAAACTCGAGAGATGGCTCCTGTTGGCAAAAAGATTAAAAAGAATTTTTTGGAAACGTTAATTGCAGAGTGTTAATGAGAAAACAGCAGAGGGGAACTTAGTGGATTACAGTGTGTTCCCACCAAATGAAGGTTAAATGATGCCCTGATCAGTGGTTCAAGTAGAGAAACTAGTAGAACTGAGTCATCCTCTGGCACTGTGGCGATACATGCCTCCTGAAAGCAAAAGAAACACCTGCTCTATCACAGTCAGAACTTACATCATGCTGGGAGTCGCAGTTTAATTTCAGCAAATAGCAACAGTCACATTTAAATGAAAATGGTTCGTTTAAATCTTATTGGTTTTGCCATTTCCGTTAAACAGAATCTGTTACCTTGTTTTGATTTTATCTTGGTGGTAAACCTTAAGAAGATTGTGCCTAGTTTTATATTTGTGCACATTTAAGGACCATTAAAACAAAAATTAAGTAACTTTGTGAAAATTTGTATCCTTTATAAAGGGACTTACTTTGTATTTCAGATTGTGAAACACTGTTTCCCAAGGCTCAAACCCTCTTGTCATTGAAGATCTGAAGGAGGAGCCTAAGGATGTTCTTAGCACTTAAAGACCATCTGGCAAAGTCCAGCTCTCTCAGTTTGCAGGCGAATAAACTGAGGAGCTTGGAGAAGGAAATAGCAACCCACTTCAGTGTTCTTGCCTGGAGAATCCCAGGGACGGAGGAGCCTGGTGGGCTGCCGTCTCTGGGGTCGCACAGAGTCGGAAACGACTGAAGTGACTTAGCAGCAGCAGCAAACTGAGGAGCTCAGGTCTTTTGACACCCCACCCCCACCCCTGGGGCTCTTCCTCTGATGTTATCCTGTGCTCAGTTAAGGACACCTGCTCCCCAAAAGCTATACCATTATTTCCACGGAGTGACCTGAGCAGGCTTCTAAGGATGAGCTTCTATGGAAGACCAGTGGGGCAAGCTGGGATTGATAAGACCCCTGAGGAATTCACTCCCCTAGCCTGGGGTCTGCCTGTCCCTCCCAAGGGGGTGGGGGTGGGAGGGTACTAGTCACCAGGAATTTCCCAGTTGTGACTTGGGTGTTTCGCTCTGGTAGTTGCTGGGAACTAGAGGCAGCTGGGGAGAGACCCGCACCCTCCTCAGAGGGCTCAGGTTGGGGAACCCACCAGGCACAACTGTCCCCTGATTGGAGCTGACCTCAGGGTGATTCTCTGAGGAGATTTCTGAGGTTTCTATTTGGATTGACCCCTGGACTTTGGGGTAGCTCCCATGTAGCTCAGTTGGTAAAGAATCCACCTGCAATGCAGGAGACCTGGGTTCGATTCCTGGGTTGGGAAGATTCCCTGGAGAAGGAAATGGCAACCCACTCTGGTATTCTTGCCTGGAGAATCCCATGGGTAGAGTAGAGGAGCCTGGTGGGCTATAGTCCATGGTATTGCAAGGGTCGGACATGACTTAGCAACTAAAACACCACCACCTGGACTTTGGGGGAGAGATATATGCAAAAAAAGGTGAAAACAAGGGCACCAAACCAGCTAGATGTTCCATCACCTAAGATCTAAAACCTGAGAGCTGGGCAGAGCATGAGAACCAAAGAAACATTTCTGCCTGCTCCAGGTCAGTCTTTTAGTAAAGATTCTGCAAGAGGGACCCTGCCCATCATCTTCTTTCCTCCCCTGATGAGCCTGTGGTGGGAGGGCCAGGAACTGGGTGCGGGTGGCTGAGGACTTGGGCCTGAGGGCTGAGAGCTGCCTGCAGGGATGAGAAGGATGATGACCTGGTCAGTTTCTCCAGCGCTGGTTTCTGGGGGAGGTCCAGGACTGACGAAATGCTTCTGTGGATGATGATGGCAAAGCCTCCCACAGGTTGAAGGGGGAAAGGGAGGCCCAGAGATGAAATTTGACTCAGGTCATTTTTCATTCAACAAAGACTGTGTTGGATCTTTTGTGTTCTAGGTGCTGTGGTAGGCTGGGGGTGGGGGCGGAGTAGAAGGGTAAGACTGTATAAGGGCTGTAGGAGATGAAATGTGGGCAAAGGACTACAATAAAGCAAAGCAAAGCAAAAAAGAAAAAAGGCTCTTTTCAGTTACAAATGATGTGCTGTAGAAGCTCAGGGGAGAGTGACTTAATGCATTCAATTGCTGATGAGTGATTTCCCCTCTTCTAGCCTTCTACAAATACAATCATTCCTTATGAGAAGCCCATAAGGAACCTTAGTCTGTAAGTCAGAGGTTCAGGACACAGTGAAGGAAACCCCCAGATCTCTGGGATTGTGAAATCCGTGGTGCTTTTGGTTTCCAGAATCTTACAGATCCTACTTGCGTGTTTCCCCACAGGGCCTTGTGTGGTCATTTCCAGACTCAGGAGAAGATGGGCCTAAGGAGCACTGGAGTGGTTGTGGCAGCAGGACAGGCTCCCGGCTAGAACTCTGCATTCTTTACATTCCTGGCATATGTCAATCCAGTTCATTTTTATCCGAAGACTGTGTTATTGGTAACTATCTGTTGGATGGATGCATTTTAGGGGAGAAAGCCTATGGTTTGGTCCCAGCTAGACCAAGAGGCTTGGGAATGCCAGGACTCTTCTTGAGTCTCTTAGTGTGCTGCCTGGCACAAAGTGGGGGCTTGGTAAGTACTCCCAGAACTCATAGACATACCATTCCTCCCTCTTTCCAAAGGTTCTTTCAGCTACAAAGCACTTGTGGCTTTCTGGGTGACTCATCACTGGCTGGAGTGGGGCTGCCTGCAGCGCTGGTAATGGACTAAACTAGCCTCTCAGAGCTGGTACTGAGCCAGGAGTTCCATTCCTCGAGGAGCTGGGGAGAGAAAGCCCCAACTGGTGGAAAGGACCTGAGTGTTTTCCTGACCACTGACCTGAGACTCCTTCAGTCTCGATTCACACCCACTGGCCTATAGAATGGCAAGACCTCTGCCCACAAGCACAGTTCCTTTGTCATCGCATCCAGAGAAATCCAAAAGGACGGAAAAGGGGCTGGAAAGGCTGAGCCTCTGGGGAGAAAGGAATCAGTGCTGTTCCAGATGAACCCTCCCATTTTCCTTCATGATCTTCCCTTACTCTAACTGGGTTGCTGATGTGACCCCAGGGATTATTTCTTTTTCGTTATTAAAAAAATATTTATTTATTTGGCTGTGCTAGGTCTTCTTTGATCTTTGTTGCAGCATGTGAATTTTTTTTTTTTTTTTTTCAGTTGTGGCATGTGAATTCTTAATTGCAGCTTGTGGAATCTATTTCCTTGGCCAGGGATCAAATCTGGGTTCCCTGAATCGGGAACATGGAGTCTTATCTGCTGGACCAATGGGAAGTCCCTATTTCTTTTTAAAGGAGCTGCTTTTCTTAAACATTTTTATTGAAAAGTCATAATGGACCTGCTCCAATGCAAAACAAAACAGCTCCCACAAGGGGCCAAACAGTCTCCCCAAACAAGCATTTCTGGAATATTTGCTAAGCATCTTCTACTGCCTCTAAGAGAGGACCACATCTTTCTTCTTTGCTTTTATATCTTCATAGAGCAATTGCTTGATAAATATTTGTTGAATGAACTAATTAATTAAATTTGGGGAAATTAATAAAATATGCATGTCATCATCTGTTATCTCAAGCAGCTAAAAAATAAATTGCTGGGACTTCCCTGGCAGTCCAGTGGTTAAAACTTCACCTTCCAATGCAGGGGGTGTATGTTCGATTCAGGGCCAGGGAGCTAAGATCCCACATGCCTTGCAACCAAAAAACCAAAACATAAAACAGAAACAATATTGTAACATATTCCATAAAGCCTTTACAAATGATGCACATCAAAATCTTTAAAAAATATAAATAAATTGCTATTATCAATGGCAGTGGGAATGAGAGTTATTGATTCAAATGGTCAATAGGTATATGACAGATTAAACCCATAAAAACAGACCACTACTCACCAATCTTCATGACTAAAATTTAAAAAAATAACACTGAGTGGTGGGAGAACATGGAGCAACTGAAATTCTCACATTCTGCTGCTTGGAGAGTAAATTCTTAGTTTGTTTGAAGAATTAGCAATATCCACTAAAATGAAACATATCTCTACAATAGGATGACATAATTCTCTTCCTAGGTATATATGTATAATTTCTCTTGGATGTGATATATATGTAATATCTCCAAGAGAAATTATTTTTCCAAGAGAAATGTGTTCACCAAAAACACACATAAAAATATAAAACTGTTTATAGCAGTTTTATTCAAGTTTCAAACTGTAAACAATACAAATGACAGGAGAGTAGGTAAATTACTTAGCATGTACTTATACAATGGAATACTGCACAGGAAGAAAACAAACAAACAAAAATCAACTGCTGATACAAGCCACGACATAAACAAGTCTCACAGACATTAAACTTAGTGAAAAATCCAGAAACCAAAGTATGCATACTGCTTGATTTCAGAGACAACTTTTCAGGCCTTACTTTCCAGGCCTTTCGGCCACGTCTGATGTTGCTGATGCCCCTCACTTTGATGTTTCATTCTGGATTTTCAGAACGCCATGTTGTCCAGGCTCCCTGCGCTTCTTCGGACCATTTCCTCTCTGTCTCCCCCAGGGGTCCTTGTTCTTTACAGTTCCTTTCTGAGTCCTGCTCCTCTGGGCGCTCTTAGCTCCACCGAGGCATTCTCCCTGGAGTTCCTCATGGTGTCCATGCTATCCGTAGGCAGATGACTCTCAGATTCTGTTTCCCCTCAAGTCAGGGCTGTGCCATCACCTGCTTACTGGACAGCTGACTCTGGACAGAGCACTTCTGGTTCCAGCACTACCTGGATTATTCCAACTCCTTTTTTTTTTTTTTTAATTTCATTTTATTTAATTTTTGGCCACACCACACAGCATGTGGGATCTTAGTTCCCTAAGGACTGAACCCACGTCCCCTGCATTGAAAGTGCAGAGTGTTAACCACTGGACCACCAGGGAAGTTCCCTCCAACTCCTTTGCAACTGGTTGTCACAGCTTCCAACCAGCCTTGCTCCCCTCAGAGAGGCATGTGGCAGAGAAGGCCTTCACTGCCTGGCTGCTGTCCACCTCTCCAGCCCTGTCTCTGGTCCCTCCTGGCCTTGAATTTCTAGTCTGGCCATGTTGAAAGCTAGCATTCCGTTTATACCATGCAGCTTCCTGCCCCCATGTATCAGCTCACACTGCTCCTTCTGCCTGGAATAATCTCCCACTCTCCTCTTTGGCTGGCTGGCTCTTGTTCTTTAAGGCTCACTTGAATTCCCCCTCCTCCAAAAAGTGATACCTGGAGCTTCCTTTCCTACACTGGGCTCAAAGTCCACCCTCTCTACCTACCCTGCTACAGTCCCCTGGCTGGGGAAGTATCTATCTCCTTGTAGTATATTTTTCTGTGTGTCTCTGCTGGACTGCCAGAGGCAAGGAGTGTCTATACATAACATCTAGCACATCCCCTGACACATGGATGCGGCTCCACAAATATTTATTGAGAGAATGAATGGCTGCCGCACCATCATTACCCTCGATATCAGGTTTAGAGCCAGAGTTTAGAAGTGGATATAAAATAGTCTATAAATCTGCTGTCTCCGTGGCTCAGAAGCAGTGCTTCCTCAGCCAGGGACTTGTAGAGGGCACACTGCTGACCAGTGACACTTGTATAAATGTGCGAGATGGACTAATGGTGCAGGCAGTGACACATCCCCCGTATCTGCTGACGACAGCAGCGGCTGGCTCTCCTGGGAGTCACAGGCACTTTTTTCAACTTTCCCATCTGTTGGCCTTTCAGGTAACCTAATTCATGGCCCTTTCTTACTCCTTCAGTCACCTCTGAACTGACGGTTGTTTTCACAGTAAACCCAGCCATCCTTCAGGAGCATACATGGATTAAGCACTACTCTGTGCAGACGCTACTGGAGGCCTCTGGCTCCCGTTCTTGAGTCCCGGAGCTCTCAGAGGAGCCCACCAGGGTGTGAGCCCACTGGGGCGATCCGCCACTTACTAGGACAGGCGTAGAGCAGGCAGGCTCCACGAACTTAAAGGTGTTTCTTCGCTCTTGCCCTCCTTCCTCCAATAACAATAAGGCTTTGTTTGTCAGGCATAGGGTTACCGGGTTGGCTTGTGGAGCTCTGAGAACCCGATAAATCCCCGTTTTAAGCTCATCTTTGGGAAATTCAGTTTCTCCGTCGGGTCAGGGGTGTGTATTGAGGGGCCGTGGAGTAGGTAGATCGCTCAGAGCTATTAGGGTGCTGCCCAGGTGTGTATAAGGATAGTTTGGCCCTGCCAGCCCGCGGGAACCCTCAGCGGAACCCGGGAAGCTGGGCGACTTAGACCCTGAGCCCAAGGGAGGGCAGCAAAGGAGCCCGCGGCGAGGCGGGAAAGCTGTGTGGCTTCGGAGGCTGATGGCTGGTCAGAAACCTGGCTCCAGCAGGGCAGGGGTCCGCCGGGTCGCGCCGCGCGGGGCGGGGCCGGGGGCGGAATCAGGAAATTCCCAGGAAATTCCTTTCCATTCTGGCACTCCCCGCCCCCCTTCCCCGGGTGCCGATCTCTCCGGACCCTGGGAAACAGAAAATGAAATGCTTTTCGGGTTTCTTCGCGTCGGTCCTCCAGCCCCTGGCAGTTGTGGGCTTTGGAGCGCGTGGGAGCGCAGGACGCCGCAGCAACGGAGTACTGGGCCTTCCTGCGGGCTGGGAGCGTGTCCAATGCCCCGGCGGTTCCTCCTGGGGCTCCCGAGCGCGCGGCCGCTCGGTCCCCGAGCTCGGGGAGGCGTCCGCCGGCTTCGGTCCCGTTCAGCTTAAGCTGGTGTCACATGAGCCGCGCGGGGGAGTGGGAACCCGGGGAGTGGGCGGGGGCGTGTGCGCCGGGAGGGGGCCGCCCAGTCCACCTATATGCGCCGCGGCCCGGCTGACGGATGCCAGGAATTCCCAATGAGAGGCAAAGGGGGGAAGTTTGGGCAACTCGGCCTGGCCAATGGAGAGCCTCCGGAGGGCTCTGCCCCTGCCCCTCGCCCCCGCCCGCCTCTGCGCCCGCAGCGCGAGTGTGTCCGCCTCGCTCAGTGTGCGTGGAGATTAGGTCTGAGCGCCGGCGCTAGGTAGGCAGTCCGCGAGCTCCAGCCGCCGCCGCCGACGCCCCCAGCAGCCGCCTTCGCCAGCAGCGCCGCGGCGGAACCGGGCGCAGGGGAGCTAGCCCTGCCCCGCCAGCCCAGCCCAGCCCAGCCCCAGCCCCAGCTCAGATCGTCCCGACTCCCTCCCCACGCCGGGGCAGCAAGCCGCAGCCGCCGCCGCCCGGAGAGAAGGTGGAGGAAGAAATCCAGCCCCTAGCACGCGCGCACCATCCATCATGGACCATTATGATTCCCAGCAAACCAATGACTACATGCAGCCCGAAGAGGACTGGGATCGAGACCTGCTCCTGGACCCAGCGTGGGAGAAGCAGCAGAGAAAGGTAAGCAACCTCCCCGGCCCGTCGCAGCCCCGCCCGGGGCAGCTCGGCTCGCGGGGCTCTGGGGTTCTGGGCTGCGAACCGGTTCCAGGCGCGCACGAGCGGGGGCGGGGGATGCGCGGCCGCAGCTAGGTGGGGTGTTGGGTTACAGGCGCGGGGCGGAAGGGGGAGAGCCCCGGCCCCAGAGCCCGCGAACGCCGAGGCTGAGCGCTGGGAGGTGGGGCCGCCCGCGGGCAGGTCGCCTTGGGGCGGGCTACCCAGGCCGCCCGGCTGTAGTCGCCGCGGCCCCGCGAGGGCAAGGCGCGGGGGCGGTGCTCCGGAGGCTGGGGCTGAGCCCCGGGCTCGGTGGCAGTTAGCTCCGGATCGATTTTCCCTTTCCTTCCCCGCCCCTTGACCGCCTTTCCATATGGCGTGCGGTGGCAGCGCGCTTCCTGGGTCGCCTTGGTACCTGAAGGGGACAAGCTGCATGGGTCCTCCCAGCCTCAGTCCGCCGGCCGAGGAGGCAGCGGGCGTGGCGGGATTGGCACCCACCTCCGGGTCTGTGTGGATGTGGACCTGCCGGAGTGGGGTTAGGGCCGAGAGAACCCGGGACCAAAGCGGGCTCCCCAACGGGCCCTGTGGAGGCGGGGTCAGGGCGGCAAACCGTTTTATTGCTTAACTCGGTGCTTGGTAGCTGCAAACCGAGATGAGCTTGCGTCTGCGTCCTGCCTCTCCGATCCCCGCTCATTCCTGGCAGATGGCGAATTTGGGCAACTTGATCTGAGTTGAGGGGCTCGGTAGGGCAAGGCATTGTCTCTGGGGATATTTGGGGTCAGTCCTTGGGGTTCCATGCTTAGCCACCGAGGCGCGTCCCAGTGCCGGGTGCGCGCTCTCCCACGGGCGCCGGGCTCAAAGCTGGCGAGGGGACCCGGGCACAGCGGCCGGTGGCAGGAAGAGGTCAGAAACCACTCTTGTTGGGGGGGAGGGCGCCCCAACCGTGCCTTTGCTTCCTGCCTGCGCGGTGAGCTCTTGCCCCAGGCGGCCACGTACCCTGAACACCCTTTTCCCTCCTCCCCCGCGGCCCGCTCCCATCCGGTCCCTTCTTAACCCCCACCCCCACCTCCACCCCTCCGCTGATCTGGGAATGGGGTGGGGGGGACACACAGGATGGCGCGTCCCCCTGGATAGTGCGGTTAGGGCTGGGCTGGAGGGAGAACGCTTATGTCCAAAAATGGTAACATTCATTCCCTTTTTTAAACTTAAAAGGGGGGGGAGTTTAGGGAGCCGACTGAAGTTTTTTTTCAGCCAAAGGCATCCTGTATTAGCTCACTCAGGAATCCTAAGCCCTGAAACTGGCGCCCTTTTACTCACTTCATCAGACAAGCAGAGGTAATTTAAAACAGCGCACAAAAGGCTTCCCAAAGCAGGGCGACCTGAGCCCCAGGGTCTTGGCTTCTGCTGGGCCCAGCCCTCTGCAGCCGCGCCAGAAGGTTGCCCTGCTTCTAGCCGACTTCTTTGCCTTGCGGCCGTTACTTAAACACCCCTCCCCCTCTACCTGTCGGGCCCCTCGGGGAGGGCTGGGGGAGAGGTGAGTCCCTCCCTCACCTGGTTTATCTCCTGGGTCAGTTGTACTGTTGGGGAGTTGAGAATGGAATAATCTGGAGATTCTCATGGGGGTAAAGGTTGGGGAGTTTCAAGGTGCACCTTTCTTGAGAATAGATTTTAAATTGGACAGGAGGAGTGGGATTAGTGTGTGGTGGATATTTGGGGGCCTTCTGTGGCGGGGTGGGTAGAAGAGTAGAAATTTCTGTTTGCCTAGCACCTACTGTGTGCCTGGTGGGGTGGAGTGACAGGACTGCCCAAGAATTAGGAATTAGGTCCTTTTAAGGACTGTGGGACTAAGCATTGGACCTACACATGGTATTCAATATTATCAAATGAATGAATGAGTATATTAAAAGCAGTGGGGGAGAAAAATTAGTGTCTCTCTTTCCCTACACACACACTCAGAACTCTGACCTGGGTAGTAATGGGTGTGTACCAGGATTTTGGGCAGCCAGGTGGGAACAGGGTCACCTGGGAAGGTTGGTTACCCAGGGACAAACCCCACAGTTCCAAGAGCTTGGGATTGGCTGATGTATGCTGGGCACTGTTCTAATCGTATATATTGTTTCAGTTGTTACTCCGAGCAGCTCTGGGAGCTGGGCAACAGGAGGATGAGGAAATGAGGGGCAGAGGTGGAAGTAACCAGCCTAGCGTCCAGACAGCTGCATGGTGGGGCTGGGTTGCAGCCGTGCTCCAGCAGACAGCTTCCCCTCACTTGTTCCTTAGTTGGTGAAGGAGGCTGGAAAGCTGGGTCTGGCACCCAGAGCCTGCAAAGATCTTGGACCAAGGGGAGCCAACCCCTGCTTTGGTGGGGTTGATGGAGAAGGCCCACAAGCTCTGGGCCTTGATTGAATCTGGTCCACAGCTTTTTTTTTTTCTGGGCCATTAAGTCTCTGTAACTTCAGTTTCTGCGTATTTCCCCTGGTTCTCAGCAGGCTGGTGGGGATCTAAATTGGTATTATAACGGGAAGATCAGATTTAAAGTAACTTGGTGCTTTTGACAGTCTCCCTGCTGACCCTGGGAGGTGAGGGTTGAGTGGGACAGAGCCGACGGTTCCAGATGGAGGCTGAAGAGTGAGGGTGGGGTGAGGAGGGGCAGAAGGAGGTCACGGTGCTATGAGATACAAAGGCCACTGGGCAGGAGGCTGAAGACCCCCGTGTTCTGTCCTAGACTAGACAACCTGGACTGTGGGTGAGACTTCGGGCCAGTCATTTCGCTTCTCTGAGCTTTTATTAGTTAGTTCAGCAAGTACTTTTGGAGCCCCTACTCTGGGCCAGGCTGGGATCCTGGTGCAGAGGGTGGAGCGTGAACTAGGCAGGCCAGGTCTCTGTCCCCGAGGCCCTTCCATTCTGTTTCCTCCTCCGGCCTGCCCTGCCCACCCCTCAGGGCTCCTTACAAGCATCAGATTAAATGACTTCTTGGGTGAGGCCAAGGCTGATGCAGATTCTGGTAGAAGTCTGTGCAGGTAGCAGGCATGACTCAAGAGCCTGCCTTGGGTTGGCCACGGCTTGTCCCTTCAAAGAGTGCTTCAGTGCAGAGTTCATCATGCTGGGCTCCTTGCCTCAAGACACAAAATGCCGTGGCTTGGGGGAGTTTACTGGATTTCGCAGTCTTTCCGATGTTGGAGGCTGAGAACTGAAGCTGTCTTTTCTAGGGGCCCCAGCTCTGAACGTCCATCTTTGGGGAATGGCCAGAGTCCTCAGTTTATTCCCTTACATGACTCTCACACACATCCTCGTGTGTGCTCATGTGTGCCTGGAGTCAGCTTGGCTAGATTTTGAGTAAAATCCTGGCTCTACACTTGTATGCTTGCAGCCCTGGGCAAGTTACTTATCCTTTCTCAGCCTCCAATTTCTTATTTATAAAAAGACGCTAATACCTACTCCCCCCTCCCCCCCTACCCTCTTTACTGCTAGGTCGACAGCAGAGGATATGTAAAAGGGCCTCTTCTGCTGTTCAGTTTTATTCTCTCTCTTCCCTCTAAATCTGGGAGGCTCTGGTGTACTGTGTATTCCCACAGGTGCCAGCCCTGCGTTTTTGTTCTGTTTTTCACATGAAGGACCTTAATTAATATTTGTTGAGCTGATGGATGTTCAAACAGAGAGATGGCCCTGGCAGGTGAAAGAAGGTAGTTGTAAATAAGCCCAGATCCTGATTCCATGTCTACGTCAAGCCAGGTTGTCAAGCTATGTGGCAGGAAGAGAGGCTGCTTTATTTACATTTGCTTCTGGACTTTGAGGGGCTTCCTGGTGGCTCAGCGGTAAAGTGTCTGCCTGCAATGCAGGAGCCACCGGAGACATGGGAGGAGAGCATGGCAACCCACTCCAATATTCTTGCCTGGAGAATCCCCATGGACAGAGGGAGCCTGGCAGGCCATGGTCCATGGGGTCACAAAAAGTCGGACTGAGCATGCACGCATCCATGTCCTGGACTGAGAGATCATCATCAGAGGAGCTACCAAGGTTACCCACCAAGGTGGAGGATTGCAAAAGGGGAGAGTCTGCCATAGGTGGGTTTATCTGGGGAGGATCAGGATGTCTGCCTACCTGAAGGCAGGAGGTTAGGGTGAGTGATGCCTGGTAGCGATAAAGCCTGAGAGAGGAGAGAATTGGCCCTCATCTCCATCCTCATACCTCTAGGGTTCTTCCCAATTCACTCCTTGTCAGTGTCCATGGGGGCAGGACCCAATCTGTCCTGTGCTCTGCAGAATCCCTAGTGCCTAGTACAGAGTCAGACCTATTGCATGTGGTCCAGAAATGATGATGAAATAATTGGATAAACATCATGCATGGCTCCTAACTCCAAGCCAGGGCAGTAGAGATTGGGATGAAATGCTTTACATTCCAGATAAACCATCCCTTTCTGGGACTGGATTCTGGCTCCAGCCTCTGCAGGTGGACATGCTCTGGGGACCCTGGTTCAAGTCCTCACCCCTCCACTGGCTAGCAGTGTGATCCAGGGTGAGTCACTTACCTGCTCTGTGCCTGCTGATGCCAAGAGGGAAATGGGGATAATAATTGTTCCTGCCTGAAATAGCTGAGTAGAAGCTTAAAAACCAAGTAAGGTATATAGGGAATTTAGCATAGCACATGGGGTATAGTGAGTGCTCAGTAAATGTTAACTATTTTGAGGAACCAGAGCTGCTATGGGCTTTTTAACGTGATGCTTTGAGATAAGATGCAGTATATAAATCTGCTTCCGAAGGAGGCCAGGAGTGTGTTGGAGTTGTGTTGTCCTTGACCTTTGACCCCAAATTCAGCGCTGGCTCATTGAGTGTATCCCGACCTTTCCGTTTGCTCAATCCCTTGACCTATAGAATGGTATAGAATCCTTTGCCTACCCTTTTCCTACTTCCTGGGAATCCAAGATGAAGAGGTGAATGCTGAAGTGCTTAAAAACATTGTCGGCTGGTGGTAATACAGGTAAAATGACCTCGGAGTGTCTTCAGGCCCCTCTGATAATTAACTGATGAATGCCAAAGTGCTTAAAAACATTGTCGGCTGGTGGTAATACAGGTAAAATGACCTCGGAGTGTCTTCAGGCCCCTCTGATAATTAACTGAGCGCGTTCTGCAGGCCCTGCTCACACTCCCAGCAGCTCACCCAGCCCTGCTTGGCTCCAGATTGCAGCTGCTTCCTCTCTGAAACCCGGCCCACGTGGGTGCTCTGAGTGCAGGTGCTCCGCTAGTTGGTGAAGTGGTGGACAGAACCTGGAAGAGAGATGGGAGAGATGGATGGGCTGGGAGCCTCAGGGCTGCCCTGGAGAGAGAGATATGAGAGGGCCTGGGGCACAGGGCGGGCCAGACTTTCCAGTTCTGAGCAATGATGAGACCTTGAGGGGCTGCTGAGATGGGCTTTAGGATTCAGCCTCTTCAAAAGGAGGAATCCCGCTTCCTGAAGTCTGACTTCTTGAGGACAGCTGCCAAGGCCTCCTTGCTCAGTGGGATGGGGCCTGGGAGAGGCCCTGACCCCTGGGACCGTCCCTGGGGACGGTGGGCGGTTCTGTGCGAGGAGGTCACACCAAATGGGCGTCCTGTCACCTGGGATTTGTGGTTGGGATTTGGGGCTCCTCTTTCCAGCTTCTCGAGGAAGGCCTGGGGCTGGGCGCCTGGCCAGTGGCCACAAACCATAAACTTGGCTTGAGGACTTGTCACATGAGACCTGGCGCCTCCTGCCCTGCCAGGGTGGGGCAGCCTGAGACGTGGCCCGGCCACAGACCTGCTACTGTGTGCCTGCTTCTCACCTTCTAGCCCCTGCACAGTGTGGGAGCAGCGGCGATGTCTGCTTGTGGAGGCAGCCTGAGCGCTGGTTGAACCCCCCGTTAGGTGGCAGATGCTCCATCCAGGTGGGGCTGTGACAATGACAGGTTAGATGCAGAAAGACAGAAAATCCCCCCAGGCCATACCGGTCCCAGCCAGGGGCATGGCACTGGCCACTGCGGGGCAGGACGTGACAGGGAAGGTTCTGCTGGGAAGCCTTCCTTTCCCTGGCAAATATCAGGGGTGATGGTGGTGGGGTGTGTGTGTTTGTGTGTACAGGGGGGTAGGGCTTCCCCTACTGGAGGGGAAAGACTGGGAGGAGCAGGGGTGCCAGTGAGTCCGCCTGCCATTGTTTCCCTCCTTGTCCTCCTTCCCCATTCCCTCTGCCCCTCCCAGAGCTGACCTCTGACCTTGCTAAGAGGCCAGGCTGTTTGTACAGCTCATAGGTTGGACCCTGCAGCCCCACACCTCCGCACAGGTGTTGTCGTGCAGGTGTTGGGACTGTCCAGCACCTGAGCTGCCGCCATGTGTGACCCACCCCCACTTTTCCTGGGGCCTGGTGTGCAGCTCAGGGTTGAAGTGTCAGGGCATGTTTCTGGGACCCTGCTTTTATCCCCTGAGTGTGGTCAAAGGGCCCATGTTGCTGCAGGATCTGGGGATCCAGGCTGAGTTACTCACCTGGGGTACTGAAAGGGTCCCAGAGCCCACCAGCAGCTGGATATGGTTTGGACAGTCCAGTCAGCAGCTCCCCAGAGGGGTCACAGCTAAGAGGCGGCAGGCAGAAGGACCCTGTAACCTGGGTTCCGTAGTCCTGGTCACACTGGGTCACCCTGCTGGGACTGGGGATTTAGCCCAGGGTGTGCTGGCTCCTTTGGCGATGGCACAGTATCCTAAGTCCTGATTGCCCAATCTGAGGCAAGACACCTGGGGAGTGGCCAGGGCAGGGGGTCCAGCAAGGCAGGGCTCAGCCATCCTGGGAGCCCCTAACACAGGGCCAGGATTCCTGCTGGTTCTTGGGCTGAGCATCAGGTCGGGGAACCCTCCCTCCTCAGTGGGTAGAGGGTAACCTTGGGGAGAGGGCTAGTCCTTCGCTCTCCTGCTTGTCCCTCCTGGTCTTCCTTCACCCACATCACCCCCATCCTGGCTGGGGGTTACTGGCAGGATCTTGCCGTGCAAGGCACCTTGTGAGTCTGGAGTAGTCACACTTGGCTGCAAAGATACGTAGACCACAGTCACAACCTCACCCTGCCCCCTCCTCGTGCTTGTTCGGCCACCCCACGTGGTGCCATTGCTTGCAAAGGGGTTGGGTGGGTGTAGCAGGGCCTCCAACCCTTCCCAGACAGAAACTGGCTGTCCCAGCTGCCTGCTAGCAGAGCTAGGAATGGGACTGGATTTTTTTTTTAAGTTGAAGAAATTCTTTTTCTTATGATAATCACAGTGGCTCACCCTTTCTGAGCATGTGCTCAGCATTCCGCCCTGTGCTAAGGACTCCACATGCATTAACACATCTAATCCTGCGAGAGGGATACTCTGACCCTGTTGCACAGAGGAGAGAACCGGCTCAGAGCAGTCACATAACTTATCCAAGAACCCACAGCCTGCAGAGGTGGAGCTGGGGTCTGAAGCCGTTGCCTCCTCAGATTTTGCTCTGCTGCTTATAAAGCAAATGCTTGCATTTCTAGCAACATTTAACCAAAGCCAAAACATATACAAAACAAAACCCGGTGATGAAAGCGTTCTGGAATTAGATAGCGGTGGCGGTTGCACAACCTTGTGAATATACTAAAAACCGCTGAACTGTAGGCTTTAAACTGGGTGACTGACAGTTTAAGAATTATATCTCAACTTTAAAAACCCTCAGCTAATGCTAATTTAGGAAGAGAATGACAGTCGCCTGTCAGCCCACCTCCCAGAGGTGAGCTCTCTCCATCCTCGCCCCTCTTTCTCTCACTTGGGAGTCCACCTTTTCTCTCTCACTCACTGTTTATGAAAAGGTCAGGGATCCTGGTTCATTGCGAATGAATGGGAGAACAGAAGAGAAAAATAATCAAGAAGGATAACTTTCATAAAAAGCCTGATGTGGCCCTTTTCTTGGGAACTGCTTAAGACTAGAGCCCAGATAAGCACAGGCAAACAGAAGCCTGGGCTGGGGGTGGAGGTGTGTCCTTCCTCATTGATCAAAGGCTGAGCCAGTCCCATGGGACCTGCCTGCTTGGCCTGGGATTACTTCCCACCTTCTGCCATCCCATGGTTAACAGGGAGGGTCTAAGTGGGGCAAATTTCCCTAAGTCCTGAGGCATGAAGAGGGGAGGGTAAGGCCAGGGTCCTCCCCCAGGAGACAGCTGCCCATTCTCAGAGGTTGCCTAGCAATAGTGGGAACAGGTGACTTAGCCCACTACAGAGGTGGGAGGAGAATAAAAGGCAGCTGGGATGGAAATCGGGAGTAGATGCAGAGGATGCTGTTACCCTGGAAACCGCCTGCTTGGTCCTTGGCTGCAGTGGGCTACTTCTGGGCTGGGATCCATTCTTCATTGAGAGATTGCGGGGACCTCTCCAGGCCTGTCACCCACAGGGTTGGGGAGGGGGAAGGATATGTAGAGAAACCTCTTGCACATGGCCTCTGTGGGGGATATGTTCTCTGCAGCCTCGTTTAACATTCACAAGAGCCTTGTAAGGCATGTCGGATGATCGCACTTGATAGATGAAGATGCTGAGCTTAGAAATATAGAATAACAGGCTCACACCCAAAGGCTCACAGTGAGAAGGGGCTGGTACCCTTGGTCCTTAAAACAAACATTTCATTTTGGCTTAAAGCATTTCACGTGCCCAAGATCTGGGAAGGAATGTAAACACTATCCACCTTCAGGGAAGGGAAGAGAAGAAGATGAGAGAAGCGAAGGCTAGAAAGATGAGTTGTCTGTTTTATATCCAATGATCAACCAATAATATTTATTAAGATGTCTTGGTTCTCCAAATAAGTAAAAAAGACTGTAGTTTACACTGATTGAAGTTTGCATGGTTTAGATTATCTCAATCTTAAAAAAAACCCTTTGAGAAAGATACTGTTAACTTCCCTTGTTACTATAGATGGGGAGATTGAAGCTCGGGGGGTTTAGGTAGGTTTCCAAAGATTGACCAGCTAATAAACCAGTTTATGAATGAACCCAGGCAGACTGACCTTGAAATGCCATCCTTCACCAGAAGTACAGATGCACCCATTGCTATCTTGGAGTTTATGTTTTAATTGAGACAAGGCTTACATATATAAAATAATATGGAATAGCTTAAGATGGAATATAGTGATTCCCTGGTGGCTCAGACCATAAAGAGTCTGCCTGCAATGCGGGAAACCCAGGTTTGATCTCTGGGTTGGGAAGATCCCCTGGAGAAGGAAAGGGCAACCCACTCCAGTATTCTTGCCTGCAAAATCCCATGGATGGAGGAGCCTGGTGGGCTGCAGTCCATAGGGTTGCAAAGAGTTGGACATGACTGAGCGACTTCACTTTAAGATGGAATATAACCGAATACTCATTAGATGGTTCATGATTTTTAACATTTATGCTTTCACATGTGTCCTCTCCTTTCACTGTGATAAAAAGACTTGTGAGGTCTTATTCCCACTTTATAGACAGAGAATGTAAGGCTCAGAAAGGGGGAGTGGTTTAACCAGGGTCTCTTGAAGTCCAAATGGGGCAGAGTTGGTTTTGAATCCAGGTCTTTGACTAGACGGTCTGTGACACTAAAGGGGGTGGGTGTAGGCCTTTCTGAAGTTCCTTTTCTGGGTTGAAAGGTCACGGAGGATTCTAGTTGTATTTCTCCCCACTTTTCAGTAGAAGGAGTAACTGCAGGGAATAGACTCCTGAGCCTGGTGGCCTCTCCTGGAGCTGACCCTAGCTGTGGGGGGCTGGCTTCCCTGCGATGAGAGTCATCCATGCCCCCTCCTTCTCTCCTCCTTGGGAGCCTTCAGCTTCAGCGGCTCCTGCGGGTCCCTCTGTTTGGTCTCCAGGGACACCTAGCACCTTTGAACCAGGTAGCTGATGCTCAGTGTTTATTTTGACTTTAGAAGCCTGTGCCTGTAAATACAAAGTTGCAGGTTCTGATTTGAGCCTTGAGGCTGTTAAGAAAGGGGGTGAGGGTGAGTCTGAGAGCTTAGGTTGGGGTGAGCTGTTTTGGTTTTCAGTGCTGCAGGCCCGGCCAGGGGACAGCATTGAGGGTGGGGGAAGACCCTGCCCTTTCTGTCCCATCCCATCACCTTGCAGCTGAGGCTCTAAATCAAAGGCCATGATGAGGGCCTAAATCAAAGCCATGATGGTGGAAAAGTGATGGGGGTGGGGAGGGTAAGGAGCCTGGTCTCTACCTTGTTTTTCCTGTTCTGTGGTGGTTGGTACTTGGGGGCTGCGGAGTGTGGTTGCAGGCCTGTGATTTGAGGCCAGGGCTTACAGGGGAGCATTTTTATGGGCCTGAAGATTTATTTTTTAAAAGTCATCTGCAAAGCTGATTATAACCAAGGGGAATAGAACAGAGTGGTGCCGGGCTCCGTTTTCAAATCGTCTGTAGGTGAAGTGACCAGAGGGGAGGGTGTGGCAACGTGGGTGGCCCCCTTCAGGCAGGTCTCCTAATGGAACTTGGCTTTCGATCTTGGAAGAGAGGCGGCAAGTCCTGCCTGTGGGTGGGAGGGGGCTTGTTACTGTCAGGCTCTGTCTTTCTCCTTATGTCCCATGTGGAAATGTGCACATGTCACAGCCTGTGGTTTGAGGATGGAGAGAGAAGTGGCACTTTTAATTCTTCTAAGTCCCCAAACCAGAAAATGGGATCCATGCCTCCCCAGTGTGGGGCTGTACTGGGGGCAGGGCCGGTAGCTCTGAGGTCCCGGGTCTGTTTTGACCTCCAGGTCTGTGAGCGAGGATGTGTGTGTTGGTGTGAATGGAGGTGTGTGTACGTGGGTGTGTGTGTATATATATATGTGTGTGTGTGTCTGTGTATGTTTGTGTATGTGTGTATGTGAGTGTGTGTATGTATACGTGTGAGTGGGTATGTGTATTTGTATGTCTGTGTATGTTTGTGTATATGTGTGTATAACAAGTGTGAGTGTGTGTATATATGTATATTTGTTCATGTGTGTACACATGTGTGTTTGTATGTGTGTATGTCTCTCTCTGTGTGTGTGTGTGTGTGTGTGTGTGTGTGTGTGTACATGTGTGTGGTGTGTGTCTGGCTCTGAGGAACCCCTCTGTTGTTTTTGGCCACTGCCTTGACTTCGGCAGGGGAGTGGCTCCCTTTCAAACACCACAGACATCCTCCAGATAATGTCTAATGGCACTTTCCAGTAGAGTTCCCGATATTCGGAAAGGCCTTTCCAGGAACCCAGAGTGCTTTTCCAGACTTGGCCCTGGGAGCTGGGAGCTGGAGGAGGTGGAGCAGGGGAAGCGGGGGTGGGGGTGGGGGCCCAGACCCCTGGTTTCCTGCCCTTCATCCTGGATGCTGTGCTAGCTGGGCTCTTTGGAGGTGTCTTTCATGAGTCCTGAGGACTCACTTTAGAAATCTGGATAATTTTCCAAACTCTAGCCACCTAGCTTTTCTTTTTTTTTTTTTTTTTGATAAGTTAAGCAGTGGTAAACTTAGAGATTCATTGTATATAATCAGCTTTCAGCTTTTTTACAATGAAAGAATTCCACATTGGGATTTTAATTCCCTGGGCCTGTCTGGATAACTGCCACCCCCCCCCCCCCCCACCTTTCCCTTTCCCTCTTAATGGTCTGCTTGGTGCAGGCAGCAAGGCCATATTGGGGCCCAGGGGTGTCCAGTTAGGGCACCTGCTCCCAGTCCCTTTCCATGGAAGCTGCTGGCTCAGGACAAGGCCAGCTTAGGTCCACCTTATGGCCCAGGGAGTGTGTTTGGAGTTACGGAGCTGAGCACCCACCCCCTCCCCTGAGCAGGAGCCAAGCCCGGGCTATGCTGTGGACCAGGCACATCTCTGAGTGTTTCACAGATATTAATTCATTTAATCCTCAGAACACCCGTGTGAAATGATTTGGCTGGGAGAGTAAGGAAATTTAGACCTGCAAAGGCTCAGGCGGTTACAGCTGTTATTTCTATATTTTCTGCTCTGAGGCCCGTTTGCAAAGAAGATGAACATAGCAGATTGGAGACCCTGGCCTTCTTCTCCCCAGTCCCGTTCCTGTCCCCCAGTGGAACTGATCACTATCGAGCTTGGTGGTTTTCATTCCTAAGCATCCATTTATACAGTTCCTACCTGTCTGGCTGTGTGCATGGCAGATGGTGTCACCCCCAGCGTATCACCGTGCACACCGCTGTTTCTGTGCTTGTCTGTCCCACACCCCACTTGGCAGGAGCTCTGACCCCATTCCATGGATGAGATGGCTGAGGCCTGGAGGGGCTGGAGGACTTGGGGGATGTTTACAGGTGGCAGGTGGGGCCAGAAGCCGGGCTTCCTGCCTTTGCGGGTGGCTCTTTGTGTTCACCTGCTGCTCCTGCCACATCGGAGTTCAAAGACTGACTGGTATTTGGTGAGGGAGGGCAGGGGCAGAGAGTCTGTTTTTTATTTTCTTTCCTCCCACGTGTGTTTTTGACACCTGGTTCTCATGCCCTGGGGCATGTGCTCCTTTGCCCGCTGCCCTGGACTCACAGTACTTTGCCATTTTTTTCTCTTCCCGGGAGGGAGCCCTTCTGCTTTTATTGTTCCTGGATGAAGTAAATATGCAATGACAGAAAAGCTACTGTGAATTAAGGCATGCTTCTAAATGAATTTGTATTGTATGTCTCACAGTGGCTTCTTGCAACATTTGGAAGTTAGTTGTTCTTTGCACATAGTTTTGGAAGAGGCGGGAGGTGGGAAGCCGTGGCTGGCTGAGTCCATCTTGGCTGGGTCCCAGGGGCAGCCAGTGGGATTCCAGTTATGTCTGTCTGTGCATGCTTGGTTTCCTGGCTCTGGCCCTTTCTTCCTTCTGCCCTGGCTCTGGGCCACTCAGCCCCTTGCCTTGCTCACTTAGCGCCTGGGTAGAAGATGGGTTGGAGAGAGCTGGAGAGGACAGACATGTTGGCAGCCTCTTGGCAGCCTTTGCCGCACTTGCTTAGGGCACTGTTGTGAGACTCTTAGCTCTGAAGACATTTGGAAGGTTCTCAGGGGGTGTCACTCATCTATGACTGAATGGGGACTCCTTGGATGAGTGAAGGTGAGTCTGTAGGGTCTCCTGGGGCTTCCTAGTAAGGAGTCCATTGCCTGGGGCTCCTGAAGCCTGCGGCACTGGCATCTGGACACTCATGCCACCTCATCCCAGAGCCTTGAAGCCTAGAAGGATAGGAGTGGTTTAACAGTGGTTCTCACTTAACGTGCATCAGAGTCACCTGGAGGATTTGTTAGCACTGGTTGCGGAGCCTCATCCTCAGGGTTGGTCATTCACTGGGTCTGGGGTGGGGCCTGAGAAATTGCATTTTTAGCAAATGAGATGACACTTTAAGATGACTTGCAGAGGGGGGTAGATGTAGGCAGGGGTGAGGAACTGGGGCTCCTTTTGCAGTCTGCTACGGAGATCTTGAACCAGACTGTGACTTTGCTGGTAATTTCTGCCTAGTACCTCCTGACTCTCCCCCAGAATAAAGACCACATTCTTTCTCTCTTTGGGAGGTCCAAGTTTGGGGAGGGAGGTGTGCTCTTGCACCCCCAGAAAAGGGGACTCCTCAAGGAGCTCCGGTGGGCACGTGGTAGTCGGTGGTCACCAAATGTTGGACGGACAGTGACAGTGGATGCCTTTCGAGGGGGTGTGGGAGCCACAGTCCAGCAAGAGACGTCTGCAGATGAGAAGGTACTGGGGGTGATGACCCTTTGAGTCACCAAGGTTCACTCCAGTGATGGGGCTGAATCCGGGGCACAGAGCAGGGCTGGGGAGGCTCCTGGGATTCAGAGGGGTGCCCTGGGGTCAGAGGAGGCCAGAGGCTGGGGAAGCAGGCCTGTAGCTCGGGATGGGCTCTGAGCCTGCCACGCCGCCTGGCACCCTTCCCTGCATGTCCTGTTGCGGGCTGGTGGGAGCCAGCACAGGCCTCCAGCTCCCTATTAGGTAGTCCAGCTGCGTTTCTTCCTCTTTTGGCCAGCGGCCCACTTCACATTCCTCTCCCGAGGTGCTGGCCCAGCTGACACGTCTCTCCATTCCCTGCCCTATTGCATTTGGCGGAGGCCTCTACTTCAGAAATTCTTAGGGAGTTTCTGGTCCTCTTGTGAGGGTTTGGGACCTCAAAGGAAGTCAACTTGGCCCTCAGTTTTCCTTCTCTTTCCAGTCCCAGGGCCGAGGATTCTCTCAAGTATGGACATGGGTGGCCTGCTCGGCTGTCTTTAGGCTCAGCCTCCTGAGGGTGTGGAACCAGACAGAACCTGCGGCTCTGCATCTCACCAGGATGTGGGTCCAGTAGGACCTTGGTCTGCTTGCCTTCTCCTCCCTTTCAGCTTGGACCTTGGAGGGGTGTCATTTAGGAGAAGAATCGGTATGGAGATACTCTCCTTTTTTTGCATTGTTAAGCCAGAGAGCTGCTTTGGGAGACCCTGTCCTCTTTCCTCGGAGCAGAGAGAACAGTTGTGCGTTAGGTTCCGGGGCTGTGGGAGACCCGAGGTCTCTTAGAGCTTCCTGTGGCCACTGTGTGACACTGGACAAGTCACAGCGGATTGTTACCTATAAAATGAGTTGTGTTAGTCGCTCAGTTGTGTCCGACTCTTTGCAGCCCCATGAATTGTAGCCCACGAGGCTCCTCCGTCCATGGAATTTTCCAGGCAAGAATAGGAGTGGGTTGCCATTTCCTTCTCCAGGGGATCTTCCCGACCCAGGGATCATAAAATGAGGGGACTGGGTTATAGGGTGACAGTGGGGCTCTGTTGTAAGTGTCCTGCTTGGATTATCACATGGAGATGATCTTGAGGGTCTGGGTCAACGCCAGTATCCTGTGTTCTTGTCCTCTTTGTGGGGACGGGTTACTCTGCAGTCTAATACTTCTTGAGGTGACCTTGAGGTCGATCCCTGGGCTTGCAGTCTGGCCCTGAAATAACCTGCTAAAACACTGTCTCATATCTGTAGGAGTCTTCTGTGTCCTCACCCTTCAGGAATTTGTTCCCACCCTCTAGGGAGGGTATGGGTGGGGCCAGGTGAATGAACTTCCCTTAGGGACCCGCAGTGCTCTGTGTCTTGGGCCCTGCATGGAATCTCTTGCTCTGGAAATGCCTGCTTGGGGTGTGGCCGAGTGGGAAGCCCAGGTGTCTGGGGAGGGGAGAGTGGAGAGCCTTGTTTAGGGTGGAGATGGGTTTCTTAGCTTTGCCTAAGGATGCGCCAGGTGTGGTCGGGGGTGGGGGGGTGGTGGGGGTGGGAATGCTGGGGGTGGCTCTGGAGGGGTGGGAGGGCATCTGTGCCCTCTGCAAGGTGGGCCACTCATAATCATCCCTTTGTGTGGCTTGGCTGACCCACGGCCTGGTGGGAGGGAGGCGGCCTGCCCGTGGGTTCTGTGGGTAGAAGAAACTCCAAACTCCTGCCGGAGCCAGGGAACAAGGGTTTCAGCCTGGAATCTGCCCAAGGGACTGGTGTCAATGGGCAGCCTTGTGTTTCACTTTGTTTACTCCCAGAACCCAGCTCTATGCTTTCCCTTGTAGCAGTCTGAAGAAATCAAATCACAGGAGGCCCAACCAGAAGGGAACCCGTACTGTCACCTGACCTTCTGCACGTCAGATAAAGAGACTGAGGCCCATGGTGGTGATCTGTCTTGTCCAAGGACACACTGCTTTGAGTTCATTCCTTGTGGGGCTGGTTTAAGTAAAAAAATGATTCTGGGGACATAGAAATCAACAACTGAAGTCCTCCTCGCCAGTGGGCTCCAGAACACCTGCCAACAGATAGGCGAGGTGAGCCTCTGTGCTCTGAAGGCAGGTGGGGCTGCTGGGGGTCTGTGTGGGTGGTCAAGTTCAGGTGGATTTCACACATGCTGCCAGCTGTGCTCTACTGGGTGGAGGTGGTGATGGACAGGCAGCTGGGCCCTTTGCATGGCTGCCCTTTCGCTCAGATGTTCCTGGCACCGGCTTCTGATTTTGCAGTTGAGGAGGGAGCCAGAAATGGTCAGAGGGACCAGTGCTGCTGATGCTAGTGGTCCTGATAGACGCACTTAGCCCTGAATCGTCATAACCACCCGTAAAGTCTAGGTGCTAATACATTTTCATCTCCACTTTACAGAAGCACTTAAGCATTATTGAGATTAAATAATTTGCCCAAGCCATAGACAGAGAGGGGCTTGGAGGGCTACAGTTCATGGGGTCGCAAAGAAGCACACATGACTGAGCACACAGCATGCACACCCAAGTTCTTGAGTGGCATTCTGGCCCGTGAAGCCAGAGTTGCCCAGCCACAGCCTGCAGTCCTAACCACCACTTTGACCATCTCCTTTCCTCTCTGCCAGGGCACGCTGCTTGGTGGCAAGTCGGCCTGATTGGAGAAGGGGAACCCCTCGCTAGAGAAGGAGCTGGGTCTCCACCCTCCCTAGGCCCCAAATACCTCTCTCCTGACACACACATTCCTGCGCATTCCTGAGGAGCCAGGAAGTGACTGTCTCTGGTCCCTGCAGGTCCCAGCGCTGAGGCAGCAGTGGAGGTGGGGCGGCTCAGCCCAGATGGGGGCTTTTTATGAACCCCTCCATGCTTCTCTCTGCCTCCCTCTTTTCTTCTCCTCGTCTGTTGTCTCTCCCTCCTGCCCCGCAGTGGCACCCCAGGCACTGGCCACTCCTGAGATTGGCCTTGGGAGGTAGGCTTTGCCAGAGGGATGGCTTTCTTTGCCTTTCTTGGGGTGCAAGGTGCTGGCTGCCTTTGCGGGCTGCCCTGGAGCAGGGCTCTGTCAGGGTTGGGCTGCTCCTGTGTCTGCAGGGGGCTCCAGGCTCCCACCCTCTGAAACAGCCACGGTCGTGTTTCCCTGGCTCTGTTGCAGCTACCGTGCTGGCTGTTACACATCCTGAATCTTATGTCATCCCAACAACAAGGTAGGAGGTATCAGCCCTGTTTACAGGGGAGGGAATCAAAACCCTGCAAAGTCAGAGACTGCACTGAGGCTAGTTTATGGCAGATAGGGGTTAATGCCCAGGTCTGTGGACCCAAGTGCCCACGTCCACTGAAGCCCAGCATGAGCAGAGAGTGGCAGCAGAACAGAACCCCTGTCGGACAACAACAACAGTAAAAAGCTTCCCAGCCAGGCTAGAGTATCCTGGGTCCGGGTGGGCTGGGTGTCTCCCTCATGAAGGCGCCTTGCTGGTCTTCTCTGAGAGAAGAGGCCAGATGGAAAGCATTTACAGGCTCATGGGCACCTCTTACTCATGAGTCTGTGGCTGGGGCATTGCTCAGAAAAACTCAGGCAGGAGAACACGTGATGCACAGGCAGCCAGAAGCCGGTCGGAGCCTGTCCCTCGCATCTGGCCTGGCTCTGTGATTCCTTCTTTTCAGAGAGTTTCAGTGCCCATTGTCATTGGAACTTGTTAATAGCAGCTGTGGGAGCCTGGTGAATAATAATAATAATGATATGATAATACTGTGAGAGCTATATGCACTAACTCTTCTAATGCTCTGCCTCGCACTGTCCTTAGCTTTTTACTTGTAAGCACTGGAATAAGGACTTTCCATGTATTAACCCATATATTCCTCACAACAACTTTGTGAGGTGGGCACTAATACCCCCATTTTACAGATGGGAAAACGGAGGCCCAGTGAGGTTTAGTTGTTCATCCAGGGTCCTACAGCTAGCAAGGGGCAGAGCTGGGACTTCAATCCAAGGATTTCCAGTCAGTAAGACTATACATGATTCCCTTGAGGTCAGGGACCTTCCCATGGCTTTTATTTCTGTCCTTTGGCCTAGTACCTGATACCAAGTGGACTCTAGGAAAGAGTCGTAATGATAGAATGAAGGGTGTTGGCATCCTGCCCTTTGAGGGGAAGTTGCCTTTAAGTTGCAGGGATCCCGGCATGGCTGGCATGACTTTCTGTTGAGGAGTGAGACCCTGAGCCCCACCCTTGGTCTCCTGAAGCCACTTACTTAATGAGGGGAGCCCCTTGTATGGGGAAGACTTCAAGTGCAGATGGAGTTGGCAGGGCTGGGAAGATAAGCCCAGGAGACACAGGGCCCAGAAAGCCCCTCATTAGCTACTTGTTCCTGTGGGGAGGTCTCCCCTGTCTTCATGTTATAAGTGCCATTAGGCCTTTAACTACCAGGGAGGGATAGCAAATAATTTAGAATTTAATAAAGCTATCCTCAATTCATAGGGGCAGGGGTGGTTTCTTCTTTCTCTCTTTATCCATGTTTCCTGGCATGTGGTGGGCACTTAAGGAATGTTAGTTGTGTGAATGAATGAATTAAAATAGAATCTTCATATGGAAAATTCAAGCACAGGAGTAGAGAAGAGTATAATGAATCCCTGTGTACCCATTACCCAGCTTCAGCAATTAGCAGTGGAACCTGCTGGTCATATGTGGCCACCTGGGACACTTTACAGTGAGATTAGCACGCTAGGATGGACGGCTAAGAGCTTCTCGAGAGGAAAAGGACACACAGATGAGATGCTGCTATAGGACTAGTAAGAACTCGCTTTCATGTCACTGCCATGAGACATGTGCCAGGCACGCTGGAGGTGCTTATTTGAAGGTTTGACCTGACTGCACTGGACCATGTGGCATTGGGCTCCAGCCCCAGAGTGGGAAGAAAGTTCCTGAGGGATGAGTTCAGCAGATCCATGAGATGTTCAGACACATACGCTGTGGCTAAAGGCCGTGCAGCCAACAATAGTTCATCCACTCAGTTCATATTTATTATGAGGTCTCTCTTTTTTTAAATGGTGTTCAAATACTTTCAAAGTACAGAATAGTAAAACACATAGCCAGGTGCTTGCTACCTGGATTTAAGAGATATTAAGCACCCGCTCTTTTCAGATCACGGCCAGATGATGCAGGACGTGTGTCTCTGAAGAGGCCAGTTGAGTGAGAGACCCACCACCTAGCATTTCCCTGTCATGTTCAAGGATGTCACAGCCTCTACAGTGAAGGGCACGCAAGGAAGGCCCCAGGCTGCCTTTGAGGAAACCAGTAAGACCTCCCACAGGAGGTGATACTGTGAGCTAAAATTTAAATCTAGAATATATAAGAGTGAGTCAGGCGAGGGGCGTGGTGGCAGAGAATGGGGGAGGTGGACCAGGCAGAGTGTGACCAAAAACATGAGACAGTGAGTGTCAAGTTCTGGGAAGGGAAGGGCAGGGAATGAGTGTGAGGTGGGGCGGGGAGCAGCTGGAGGGGAAGAGGCCTGGGGGCAGGTGATGGTGAGCCCAGAGGGTCTGTGGGGGCAGTAGCGGGCTCCGGGCCTGTCTGAACTGGACAGTGTGTGCTGAGAGGGTTAGAGACCAGTGTAATCTCCAGTGGAGGTTTGGGAGGCAGGGGAGGTGGGGGAACCACGTCAGAGGAGTATTTGAAGGAAGCTGGCTGTTTAGAGCAGTCACCAGGCTGGAAGAGGCTCTGCTGGACTTGGCATGTTGAGTGGGCCCCAGGGCTTGGAGGAGCAGGACTTGGGAGAAGTTGAGTGGAAATGGAGTCAAGCTCAGAATTTCTAGTAGTCATACTTTCCAAAGAAGGAATGAACTGTTAGGTTGGGAGTTACCTGGTCTTAAATGTATTTAGGTCTGCTGAAATGGAATTCCCTGGTGGTCCAGTGATTAGGACTTCGTGCTTTCGCTGTTGAGGGCTGGGGTTCAGTCCCTGGTTGGGGAACGAATCCCACAAGCCATGTGGCATGGCCAAAAAACAATACAAAACAAAAACCTTCTAATTGAGGTATTCAACTAACTCTAAGAGAAATGAGATGGGAAGGACATGGAGGAAGGAGGGCACTGGCCCTTCAAGGTCTTTTCTTACTCTGTGTTCTAAGAATATAAGCTGGGAGAGAGTTGGTTAAGTGACCCGTGGGCACAGACAAGTGGTGCTCCAAGGAAGGCGGCTATGGAGGAGGTGCTGGCCTGTTGCCATGGGAACCATCTCTGCTGTGGGTTTCCAGTTCCAAGGATGCCCTGGAAGGAATGAGCTCACTCCACCTGCAAGGTGATGAGTCAGCCTGCTCCGAAGTCCTGCTTGCCATCCAGGGCTGAGCAGGACCCTGCTTCTGCCCTCATGGACCACTGATACTTCTCTGCCTGATGTGGGCCGTTGTCATTAGACAGGAGATGGAGGCAGAAGAGGCAGCCACATGCCATTCTGGTAGCCCTCGGGATCCTGACTTCAGTAGAGGCAGGAGAAAGCCTCTATTCCACTTGGCCAAACCATGGTGCTCAGCAGGGCTGAACTATCCTATCTGCAGGCTGCTCACCTCACATTGACAGGGCACCAGCTACACCTGGGACCTTGTAGTCCCAGCACGTAGGCTAGACGGATGCTGTGTGCTGAGGGCGTTGAGGAAGTTCAGGCTGTTCGTGGATGTCTATTGGTCAGGTGTAGGGGTGGTTTCCGAGGGTGGATGAGGAAGCCTTCTGGGATTTGATTGCACACTGGAAGGATTAGGGGTCACTAGTTTGCCGATGGAGTCCTAGATATATTTTTGGAGGTCTGGGCTTGTGACTCATGGCCCTTGCCTCCCAACCACCCATGGGTGCAATTCGTTGTTCTTATGGGGGAGTGTGCAGAACTTGTCCACTGACTGCCAGGTGAGGACTAGCATCTCAAACAGCTGTGATTTCAGAGCACGAGGCATCTTCCTCAAGACCCTACTAAATGCAGACCATCATCTACTGGGTTCTAGTCCCTCAGAAACCAGATGGGCGCTGGAGCCTGTTCCCTCCCTCCTTGGGGCAGCCTGGGGATAACATTGAAAAGGCCAGGGGAGCTTGGCTTTTCTAGTTTCTCACTGCCTGCTTGCTTCACCTCCATGGACCTCTGTTTCCATCTGAGAAGATAAATGACTTTGGGGGAGTGGTGAATGACCACTTTAACCCTTTCACCCAAACACAACTACTTAAATTTCGAGAAGCCATTTTTGTTTTTATCCTCATGCTTAACGGTGGTCGCAGTGGATCCACCAGTGGATCTACTTTAGTTTACTTTTATATTTCCCCACTTGGCATTTTTATCAAAGATACCTTTTCTTATATAGCCACACAGCCTTTATCTTCCTTCCCTGGAGCAAGTGAGATCCGAGTATACAGACTGTTTCATGAATATGTATTTATTTGTACTTTCCTGCCTCTTTTTCCAAAAAGCATTTGAGGAAAGCATGAAAGTGAGGAAAGTACTCTGTGACATCCTAGAGGGGTAGGCGTGGAGTGGGAGATGGGAGGGAGGTTCAAGAGGGAGGGGATATATGTATGCCTGTGGCTGATCCATGAAGATGGATGGCAGAAACCAGCACAATATTGTAAAGTAATTCTCCTCCAATTAAAAAAAAACAAAACAACTTAATGCAAGTGTAGCGCAGGGAACTATACTCTGTATTCTGTAATGACCTATATGGGAAAAGAAGCTAAGAAAGAGTAGATATATGTGCATGTATAACTGATTCACTTTGCTGTATACCTGAAATTAACACAACATTTAAAATCAACCATACTGCAAAAAAAAAAAGAAAGATCCAGAGCTTTGTCAGGGTGGTGGTAGGTGGGTGAGGTAATTGAGAAAATAATGTTAAAAGAACTTAGTTTTTGTAAGCACTGACCCTAGTTTTGAGCTGCCCAGTAGCTAAAACAAAAGGAGAAATTGGAATTAGCATCTACTTCTTAATAAAGGGAAGTGCGCTGGTTCGTGAGAAAGAGACACCTTGTCTCTTAGCGTGAGCACCGAACACCAAGGGCTTTTCCATTTTAGGAGAGCAGTATGCTGATGATGCCGTCAGTGTTGGTTTCATGGAGCTCACAGAGACCTTTTTGTATATTGGTTCTTAAATCAACCTGTGGTAGAGTCAAAGGCATGGTGTTAAATCACACTGGTGTGAAGGCACTTCTGTGGGGAGCCAAGGAATGAAAGCTGGTTCCACTGTTTCTAGAGCTGCAGCCTGAGCGAGGCCCCGGTCCTTGGAGACGCTCGTCAGCGTTTCCTGGAAACTCACTTGCACTTGTCTGACAGGGGCTAGAGGGCGGTCAGTGTGGACTCCTGGGCTGTGTTCAGAGGTTTTCGGAGGCTTTTCTGAGATGAGAACTTGTGCTTGCAAGTGCTGGGCATCTGAGGCCAAAACTGCTATTTCATCAGGAAAACAAAGAGTTTGGCTCACACCACCTCTTTAGAAGGAGAGCCATTGAGGCCAAAGCTGTCTTCTGGAAGCACTTGGTGGTCTGCTCAACAAGGTGTTCCTGGCCCCTGGCTCTTGGCTGCAGAGCGGGGATGAGGCTGTCCAGTCAGGCCTGGGCCTGGACCACCACTGGCTGCCCGACTGTTCCGCCAGGTGACAAACTGCTCCTCTTAATTCTCCCATCCCTGGGCATTTTCATAGTGTCCAGCTTTGAGCGCTCATAGATAATTCCTCTATAAATACTCCTTTCACCGTGGACCTTTTCCTGCATTTTAGGATAATATCTAGGAGCTGAGTAAATTGGTCAAAAGAGATGATCATTTCTATAAGTGCTTTTACATACTAATCAGTTGCCTTTAAAAGGCAGACTAATAAAAAATAAAATGGTGCTCGCTTTGGCAGCACATATACTAAAATTAGAATGATACAGAGTAGATTAGTGTGGCCCCTGTGCAAGGGTGACGTGCAGATTTGTGACGCAGTCTGTATTTCTGTGCTCTGACAAACTAGAGGGGTGGGATGGGGCGGGAGGTGGGAGGGAGGTTCAAGAAGGAGGAGATATATGTATACCTATGGCTAATTCATGTTGATGTTTGGCAGAAACCAACACGATATTGAAAAGCAATTATCCTTCAGTTAAAAATAAATAAAATTTAAAAAATAATAAGAGAAATAGAAAGGGCAGGCTAGCTTAATGTGCCATCCGTAATATACAAGCTATTTTTTGTTGAAGTACAGTTTCAGGTGTACAACAAAGTGGTTTAGTACTTTTATAGGTTATACTCAGCCTGTTTTTTTAAACTAATTGAGATGAAAAGTAGTATTTACTGCAGCAAATTTAAAAAATACAGCAAAATACAAAGAAGAAAATAAGGATCACCTAGAATTCCCTCCAGAGAAGGCAATGGCACCCCACTCCAGTACTCTTGCCTGGAAAATCCCATGGACAGAGGAGCCTGGTAGGCTGTAATCCATGGGGTTGCTAAGAGTCGGACACAACTGAGCGACTTCATTTTCACTTTTCACTTCCATGCATTGGAGAAGGAAATGGCAACGCACTCCAGTGTTCTTGCCTGGAGAATCCCAGGGACAGAGGAGCCTGGTGGGCTGCTATCTATGGGTCGCACAGAGTCGGACACGACTGAAGCAACTTAGCAGCAACAGCAGAATTCCCTCACCCAAGAGCATGGAGGTGTGTGGTTTGATGGGCTGCTGCAGTGAATCTGTTACCTCTTATCAGATCTGCGACAGTCCCCCCTTAATGGCCATCCTTAGGGGACCCCTACCTGGCAGAGGTGGGGGTGCCTGGTTTTCCTTGGACCCAAAGTATCTTCTCAGGCATTAGCCCGTCCCTGACTGTAGACTTACATTTCTAAGGTTCTCAAGGGCTCGCTAACAATTTTTTCTAGTGCTAGATACATAAGAAGGTGACTGGGAAACTCTCAGGATTTAAACATTTGAGAGGAACATGTGAAATATTATCGCCTATTGGCAACTTAGCAGTAGCTGCCCCTTGCCAGGTGAGACCTAAGGGCCAGGGGTATGGCTGCTGAATGCTGAGGGGACAAGCAATCAAGAAGTGGAATCTGTGTCTGTGAAGATTCTGCCCGGTCCTGGCTCCTGACCGCATTCCCCAAGTTCCTGTGAGGCTTGTCAGAAGAGCCAGGGTGTTTGGTGAAACTGAAGGGAAGTAGGACGAGTTGTAAATGAGAACCTGTGCCTGCCGTCTCCGTGCGGGTTCTCACTTCCCTGTTCGCTTCTCTGAACCGAGTATCCTGTGGTCCAGGTGACCCTCTCCTCTACAGCCCCTCCTTAGGAGGCGGCCTCCTGGCGGCAGGAGAGACCGCTTCCTGATCTGGACTGGCCCTTGTTGACCTCTTGGCTGGGGTGCCGGTGTTGGGCTGAGGGTGGCTGACACCTCCAACCCACAGTGAGATGTCTGTGACCCGAGCAGTTACGCGTCCGCTCTGAATACTGGGGTGGGAGGAAGAAGAAGGTCTGTCCATGGAATGACTTAACCTCAAATTGGGATGGAGGCCTCAGTCCCCAGGAATTCCAAGAACTAACAGTTTCTTATGCGAAGTCTCTTCAGTCGTGTCTGACTCTGTTCAGTGTCTTAGGTGGCTTCAGATGCCAAAATGGGTGAATATACTGGGAGCGCTTGGTACTGTGGCCACAGTAGGGCTCACCTGGATGGTTGTGTTATTTTCGGTATGGGGGAGGTGGTGCACAGAAGCTTCCTTTTTCCTGCAACTTTGGCCTTGCCTTTGAGTTGGGTGGGATTTGGGCAGGACCGTAGCTGCCCTTCTTATGGGAAGAAGAGGTGATGCTGAAATGATGGCTGCTTAGAGCTGCCCATCTGTGGAATTGTCAGGCCCTTGAGGAGGTGCACTTAGAGGAGGCTTGATGTTCCTAGTGCTGTTTTTCCTATGGTCAGCTCATCTGACACAGTTGGGGAGAGTTTTCCGATGTCTGGGGGCTGTGGATGATCAGAACTTTGGAACCATGAGATCCACCACAGAGAGTCTTGGTGTTGGGACATTTCCTTGGGGGCGCCCTGAAGGGGGACACCACCAGAATGTCTCAGCTGCTGTTCTAGTTGTTTGGGTAAAGAGCTCCCGGCTGGAGCCTTGTAAGGCTCTAGCTTGTGGCCACGTGGAGAGGCTGGGATTGATTTATTCTGTCTGGTTGGTTAGATACTCTACCCTCTGCTTCCCCCCACCCAGAAAACCACAGTGAACTGTCAAGGCTGGTCCAGTTACAATTCATGGTAATTGGGAGGGGGAGAGGGACTCCTGAGGAGACCATGACTTGTGATTTGCTCTGTGAAGAGAGAGGATCTATGCTCTGAGGAGTGGAGGCAGGTAGCAATTAAGGGCCTCCTGCTGCTGCTGCTGCTAAGTCGCTTCAGTTGTGTCTGACTCTGTGCGACCCCAGAGATGGCAGCCCACCAGGCTCCCCTGTCCCTGGGATTCTCCAGGCAAGAACACTGGAGTGGGTTGCCATTTCCTTCTCCAATGCATGAAAGTGAAAAGTGAAAGTGAAGTCACTCAGTAGTGGCCGACTCCTAGCGACCCCGTGGACTGCAGCCCACCAGGCTCCTCTGTCCATGGGATTTTCCAGGCAAGAGTACTGGAGTGGGGTGCTATTGCCTTCTCCGAAGAGCCTACTACTTACACGTTATTAAATGATCATCTACTACTCCAGGTGGCCATGACTTCCCTGTAGAATTCTGGTTCCTGCAGGCACGTCCACCCTCTGCCATCCAAGTGGAGAGTTTCACGCCAAGGCTGTATTCCCTAAAGGGTGGTCTGTGGGCCACCTAGCATTCATATAAAAATTATAGCTTCCTGGGCCTTGCCTAGACCTGCTGAACCAAATACTCTAGGCTCAGAGCCGTGGAATCTGCATTTCTAGCAAGCTCCTGCCTCAAGTTTTAGACAACACTAGAACCCACTCCAGTACTCTTGCCTGGAAAATCCCATGGGCGGAGGAGCCTGGTAGGCTGCAGTCCATGGGGTCGCGAAGAGTCCGACACAACTGAGTGACTTCACTTTCACTTTTCACTTTCATGCATTGGAGAAGGAAATGGCAACCCACTCCAGTGTTCTTGCCTGGAGAATCCCAGGGATGGGGGAGCCTGGTGGGCTGCTGTGTATGGGGTCGCACAGAGTCTGACACGACTGAAGTGACATAGCAGCAGCAGCAGAGACCTCTGTGAAGGATGACCTGGGAATGTTGTTGCTTCAGGCTGAACGATAGGTGTTCAGCTAAATGAGCTCAACTCTTTCACTTCCCCTGGGACATCTTGGTGATGCTTTGTCTCCTCATAGACTGCAAATTCACTAGCTGTGCCCCGCCCCCGCCGCAAATGTGAGTCGGGTATCTCTTCTGGACCCCAAGCCCAGAGGGGAAGTATTGATAGGGGACAGGAGGGAAGATCTCCTCGTGTTTCCTCTTGTGACGGTTTTGGCTTTGGAGCAGGTGGACCGGTGGGCTATCTGCAAGGCTGCGTGCAAGCACTGTTGGGGTGACCATGGTGGGTGGAAGCCGCTTTTCTCATCCTGGACTTGCAGAGGGGGTGTCTGTACCAGACAGGCGGCCCACCCTGTCCTGGCCACTAAGCACAAACATCTGTGTCCTGCAGTGACCTGCCAGCCCTGTTGTTTGGTTTCCTGCGGAGGGAGGGCTTTTCAGCGTTGTGTATCCTGCTCTGCCCGCCTCCCCTCCCTGTCCACCTTAGTGACCTCTGGTCCTCTACTCTCAGTTGAGCCGGATTCTGACTGTGGGCTGTTGTCTGGGTTCTAGCTTTCCTCCAGACAGCGTGACAGGAGGGGTTTGGGTTGGCCCTAGACCGTGTAAACGCCTCCTCATTGTTAGGGCCCTGGATCATTTCAGCCTGGGGGACTGCCAGCAGCAGTGTGTTTGCTGGCCCAGACTCAAACTGTCCCCTCGAGATAGGGGCCCAGGCAGCAGGAAGCTCGAAGGCCTGTAGGACTCAGCTTAACAGGCAATTCCCTAATGACTCCACACCCTTAGGGGGTCATCTTGGAGGCTCTAGGTCAAGAAACCCTCTGGCAGCCTTCTGCCTAGCAGAGGGGCTGAGAGTTTTGCAGGGGAGATGTGGCACTGTGGGGGCCACAGTGTAGAAGGGGATCAGGTAGGGAAAGCTTTAGGGGAGCTACAAGGTCTACTGATGTCAGAGTGGACTGGGGTTACAAGAAGGACGGGTATAGAGGAGGTGGGACTCAGAGGTCGGATTTAAGAAAAAGGATGTCCAGAGCACTGAGCCTGGAGGCCCAGAAAAGATGAACTCTTCCAGTCAGAACAACTCAACTTTAAAAAGTAAGAAGAGAATCTGATCAGGGCAGGCTTCTAGTCCAGTGCGTGCTTGTGGTCTTTTCTGAAGTCCTTGAGGATTGGTGCAGCCTGTGGGTTAGTATCTGGGGCTTGTTTACGTAGCAGAACTATGGAAATGTTCTTCCCCTTGGGCCGGGTAATTCCACCCCCAGGATTGTGTCCTGAGGAAAGCGTCCAACTAAAACAAAGAAAGGCTTCAGAATAGTCTCTGTGCTGTCCGTAGGAGCAGAAGGGAAGGCTCCTGTGTCTCAGTCACGTCAGGGGAGGAATTTAACAAACCATCCTGACACATGATCGTGGTGGAACATTTTTCCAGCCTTTAAGTGACATTTAGGATGATCACACAGGGATAAAATGCTCAACAGAATGTTGAAAGCAGGAGAACTTCATCTAGTATGTACATTGTAATCGGTTGCAACTGTAAAAATCTGTGTAAACAGGAAGATAGCATACAAAAGTGAAAATGACTGTGTTGAAGTTGTAGGATTAAATACGTAAAAAAAGATAGTACTCTTTTTTTTTGCAAGTCAGAGATTTGCTGTCTGCAGCAACATCTCTTTGCCCTTTTTCTTGAGGAATGGCAGCTCAGTGAGATTTAACTGTCTGTTCTGAGCACTTTGCTGAGTGCTGTGCACTGTTGGGTCCCATGAAGCACACAGAGTGGGTAAGACACAGCACCCCGAGCTTGAGAACAGGGTGTGTGTCCGCTTGCTGGGGAGACTGGATGTGCTGAGCAAGCTGATTAGTGCTGATTGCTGGGGCGTGGTCCTAGCATGGCCAGGGGTCATGGGGAGGAGAGGAGGCAGGTAGATGGACAGTCTGGGCCTTCAGCCAGAATTGGACATACATACAGGACCAGAGGACGAGCTGGTTGGATGGCATCACTGATTCAATGGATGTGATCTTGCAAACTCCAGGAGATGGTGAAGGACAGGGAAGCCTGGCGTGCTGCAATCCATGGGGTCGCAGAGTCGGACATGACTGAGCAATTGAGAGAGCACAACAAGTAGGACCAGGAGAACTTTCATGACCAGGGAGTCACCTGCCTGGCAGCTGGGAAGCCCGCAAAGCCCAGGAAGAGTCCAGTTCTCCTAAGATGGGGTTATCATCGCTGCTTTGAATGAGATCAGAGTTAAATAAATGCCTGTGATTCACTCCATTTTCTCGAGAGACTGGAAACTGAAGGCCAGGAAATGAACTCTTCCAGGAATCTCCAACATGCCCCCCCGGGACCAGGCTGCTGCTCAGGCCTGCCCCTTTGGGATGGCTGTGCTCATCTGCCAGCTCCGGCCGTGCCCTCCCTGGGGGCAAATCCCCTGTTCATGATCCCTGCCTGTGAGGCTGCACTTTGGTCCTGTTGGGCTAGTGGAGGGGGGTGGGGTGTCAGCGTTCCTTCCCCAGTGATCTCTCCTTTTAAATCTGTCCCTGGCCTGCAGGGCTGCTGGGCACTCCTGGGAGGCCGCCCATCCACACTTTCCATTTGGGGACCTTGACATTTTGTTTAAGAGAGGATGTGATTGAGAGTGTGTGAGAGTGAGAACCGGAGGTGCTGGCTCTTTAAGGCTTGGCCTTCAAGTGAATTTTGGCAGAGGGGACACTGAACGTTTAATTTTAGGGCCAGGAGAGGGTGGGGGAAAGTCCCTGCTGCATCTGGTTTGTGTTAAGTCCTTCCCTTCAGAAAAGGGCTGTGTTTGTGGTTCAAATCCGGCAGAGATGGGGCGAGCAGGGCTCCACTTCCCCGTGCTAGACAGTGGGGCACAGGGAATGCACAGAGCTTCCTTCTGGTCCTCTGACCCCATCCCAAGATAAAAGGTTCCAACTCCGAGACAACTTGGACATCCATTTTATCCCGGAGGTTGAAGCCGGCGTTTGCCTCCAGCAGCTGGGCTTTGCACGCCGAGCAGCGGAGCGCCCAGAGTTGGCCAGCTGTCAGCTCAGCTTGTCTGGATCTGAGGGTCCTGCAGGGGTCAGCAGTGCTCCTGGTTCCTGCAGGCATCCCGGCTGTGATCCCGGGTTTGAGGGCTTGTGTCCAGGAGGCCCAGGCTGTCAGAGCTGGAAGGTCCTGCACAGACCAGATCCGAGATTGGATCTGGTCTCATTCTTGACAGATGAGGAAACTGAGGCCCATAGGGCCAAAGAAGCTTGTCCAAGGTCACATAGTGAATCAGCGGCGGACTCAGGATTTGAACCAGACTTTCCTGACTCTCAAGTTTGGTTTGGTACTCTCTTGGGGGTGCCATCGGGCTTCCCTTTCTGCCTGCTGTTTGTGTGACTCTTCCAGGTTCTGCTTCCTCAAAGGGCTGGCCTTGGGGATATGGGTTGTGATGGCAAGTCTTGAAACTTGGTGGCAGCATTCACGAGGCTGTGAGCACCTCCAAGGCTGGCTGACTCACTGCCGTTTTCCAGCACTGTCTCTGTCCCTGGCACAGGGTAAGAGCTCAGAAAAAATGAAATGAATGGATGAATGGGTGGCTTGGCCTGAGGGTGGAGATGCTGGTGTTCCAGTTAGAAGCATTGTGTTTCCTTCTGAGCATCTGCCCTGAAGCTGTCCTGTTCCAAGGCTGGATTTTGTCTTCCCAGCCCTTTCTTGGTTCTGGCCCATCACCCAGCTTCCAGGGAAGTCTAGGGTTTCAGAGCTAAAAGGAGCCTTTGATAGCAAAGGGTCCATCCCCTTCGAGTTACAGATAAGGAAACGGAGGCAAGGCCAGTTGTCTGGGGTCTGCAGGTCCTGGATGGATCAGCAGGGACTAGTCAGTGGGAACACAGGACTGAAGGCAGAGCCTGGTGTGTTACGGAGGGAGCTGTGGGTTTTCTGTGCCTCCCTCATCCCATGTCTTGCTCAGTTGGGCAGATGAGCCATTTCCTCTGCCTCCCTCTTCAGCCTAGCTTCCTCCCCACTGTGGAGGAGGATGGTTGGGGGGGTTTCACCAGTGCCATCTCGGGAGCGGCTAGGGCATGCAGGGATGGGCCAAGTCATTCCCTTGTGCCGTCCTAGAAGGGAAAAGGGCGCCCGGGCTCGTTTCCTCCCGGGGAAACCGTAACTGGAGTCATCCTGGAGTCAGAGCCCAGGGAGGGGCCCTCCAACCCCTCCATCACCTCTGGCTTGGGGGGGTACTTCCCTCCTGCTGGTTTCATGGGAGCAGAGGAGGGCCAGGGGACACATGTGGTACACCTGGCCAGCACCCAAAGCCTGACTTACTGCTTTTGGAGGGGTATTTCTCATGGTCCACTGCAGACCAGGCTGGTGGTGGTAGCCAGAGGAGTCAGGCAACATCATTGTGCCATTCTAAGAACTGGGAGCTCTTAAATCCCATCGTGGGTTGCAATTTGAAATGTGTTTGCCTTATAAGGCTAAATGTCTTTGTTGGTTTTATTATGAAAGTATGACATGCTCATGGTAAAAACAAAACAAAACAATAAACAATTCCCCACAGGTAACAGGTTATTTTTGTATGCCACACACAATATTTCATATTTAATTTATATATAGGTATATATATGCTGCTGCTGCTGCTAAGTTGCTTCAGTCGTGTCTGACTCTATGCGACCCCATAGACGGCAGCCGACCAGGCTCCCCCGTCCCTGGGATTCTCCAGGCAAGAACACTGGAGTGGGTTGCCATTTCCTTCTCCAGTGCATGAAAGTGAAAAGTGAAAGTAAAGTTGCTCAGTTGTCTCCGACTCTTAGCGACCCCATGGACTGTAGACCACCAGGCTCCTCTATCCATGGGATTTTCCAGGCAAGAGTACTGGAGTGGGGTGCCATTGCCTTCTCCGATATATATAATTTACTTAATTGTAAATGTACGTAACTTAAATTGACCATTTTGACCGTTTTTAAAGTGGGCGTTTCAGTGGCAACAGGTACCTTCACATTGTCGTGCTGACATCACCACCTTCTCATAAACCTGAAACTGCACCCACGGAACAGAGCTCCCTTTAGTCCTCCCCCAGCCCCTGGCCGCCACCATTCGCTCTTCTCTGTGAACTTGACGGCTTTAGGAACCTCATTAAAGTGGAGTCCAGCAGCATTCGTCCTTTCATGTCTGGCTCATTTCACTCCGCATAGTGTCCCTAATGTTCATCCCCGCTGTGGTGTGCCAACATCTCCTTCCTCTTTAAGGCTGGCTGATGTTCATTGCATGCGCACGCCGCGTTTTGTTTACCTGTGCATTTGTTGATGGATATTTGGGTCATGCCACCTTTTGACTGTTGTGAATAATGCTGCTAGGAATGTGGGTGTGCAAATACCTGTTCAAGTCCTTGCTTTCCGTTCTTTTCTGTCTATACCCAGAAATGGAATTGCAGAATTGACAGTTTACTATTTGCAACTCTCAGGCACTTTGAGCCTCCATGGCAGGGGTGTTAGGTCAGCACAGCGCCCTGGGCCCTCCCCCACATCCCCTTGCTCTCCCCCCAGGGCCGGGTCCCTGGCTGGCTGGGCCTGCCGTGGTAGCTGTCAGCCGAGGTGGGTGGGCTCGCCAGCTGGGTCTCCTTGGTGTTCTGTGTCCAGGGCCAGCTGCAGCACAGCTCTGGGGAGAGCTAGTGCGAAGCTCTGGATCTCCTGATGGAGGAGGGCCTTTGGTGGCCAGATCCCCATCCCTCTTCTCTGTAAATCTGGTGAAGCGGGGTGCAGTCTGCTGGGCACCCTGGAGTGGAACAGGGACCCCAGAGCCAACTGGCCCCATTTTCCCACACTGCCTTTTTTTCCCCCAGTTCTTCCTGCCCCAGGCTGTTTGTCTCCTAGAAGGATACTGTGTGATCCCTTGTCTTCCAGGGAGTTCCAGAGACTAATGGCACACTTCCTAAATTCCTGTGGAGAAAAGGTCTATTTCTTGCTAACAGAGCGAGCTCTCCCCTCTGGCTTCCTGCTCTACTCGCGGTCCACCCCTGTCTCGAGTCTGGCCCCCAAACATGCTCACCCTGCAGAGCGAACTGGTTTCTGCCTGCTGTCTGGAGTGGACCTCCACCATGTGCTGTGTACTGGCCCCTGGCCAGAATCTGTGTTATCATTTCCTGATGCTTAGTCCATATGTCACTGGTGGGGTGTCTCTCTCGTTGTAGCAGTCACTGGCCTAGGACCCTGTACTCAGAGATGCTCAGTGAGAGAAAAGAGAAAGTAAAAAGAGTTTGGGATCTGGTTGGGAAATGCCTGGTTTGGGGTTTGGGGCCTGCTTTTTGCCAGCTGGGTTAATTAATCTTCCAGAGTCTCAGTTTTTCTATCTCTAAAACAGGGATCAAAATCTCCCTCTTAAAACTTGTTGTGAAGAGTGAATGTGATGATCAGGACAAAGTGCTTAGTGAGTGTCACTAAATGTCAGCCGTGTCATCATTGTGCCCTCCCTCTAAGTGGGAGAAAAGTCACCCGCTGCCAGGTCTGGGTGAGGAGCCTGGGGGAAGGCGAGGTTTTAGGAGGGCCATGATGCTTTCCTCTGCTTCTCAGTTGTCTGGTCCCTGGAGAGGCTGGGAGAGGAGCAAGAAGCTGTGTGATGCCGTCTAGCTGGGTGGCAGCAGTTTCCTCTGCAGGAGGAAATTACTTCCTCTCCAGGGAGTCCGGAGTTGTGTGAAACTCTCCGTGCAGCCGGTTGCTGCTTGCCGAGCAGTGATTGTGTGTTGGGGAAAAGAGGAGTCCAGGGTACCTTGGGCTTCATTCCAGATGTAATGTCTTCTGATCTTGGCACCCTATCCTGTTAGACCTTCTGGGAGCCCTTCTCTCCAGCACCAGGAGGTCTGGCTCAGAAGTGCCCCTGCCCTGGGCTGACTGGCCCCTGTCCTGACTGTTTCTTACGTGGGTCCTATCTACCTTTGTGGACTTCCGAGGTGGTGCTATTGGTAAAGAACACGCCTGCCAATGCAGGCGATGTAAGAGATGCAGGTTTGATCCCTGAGTTGGGAAGATCCCCTGGAGGAGGGCATGACAATCCACTCTAGTATTCTTACCTGGAGAATCCCATGGACACAGGAGCCTGGCAGGCTCTGTTCCATGGGGCCACAAAGAGTTGGACATGACTGAAGCCACCTACCTTTGTAGATTGCAGGCTCCAGGATCCTGTCTCCCTCACATGTGGGCATAGGAGGCAGCAGCCTCTGTCTCATGCAGTAGAGTACGCCTTTCTCCTGCAGGATAGGATGCTTGGGACCACCTGTACACAGGTCATGTCCAGGCTCTGGGGAGGGAACAGTAGAGCGAGTCCAGCTTGGGGCTGCTGGCTCCTTTCTGCCCCTCCCTGCAGGAGAGTCCATCCTGCAGAGGTTTCTGGGTACTGAGAACAGCCTTTGGAGCTGCCAGTTCTGGGCTGGAGGGGAGCTCTGCTGTCTTACTAGCCGTGTCCTCCAACAGGTCCTTCTTCTGAGTCTCGGTTTCCTCATCTGTAGAAGGAAGGCGATCTCTCTTGCAGGATCACTGCCAGGACTGAACGAGATGATGGCGTCCTGTACCTAGTGGGCTCCCTAAGCTGGGGCTGTTATTTTGTAAGTGTGCCCGGAGCCAAGGAGCATTTACACAAACTCTTCTTTGCCTTCTCTGCCCAGAAGGCAAGGTCATAAAGACTTCCGGTGTGTTTTCAGAGCCCAGAGTTGCCCCAACACGTCTGATTCTAGGATTTGCCTGGAGTACTTGTTACTTGTTAAAATACCGATTCTTACCGCAGAATTCCTCAACCAGAATGGCAGTTGTTGGGGTGGGGTCTGTATTTTCATCATGTTGTGTGATTCGGCCAACTTGGGAAACCTCACCTCCCTCAGATTGCTTTCCCAGAGGCTGTATCCCTTGTTCTTCACAAGAGCCCTCTGGGGCAGGTCTGGGGCAGCTCTGAGGCAGTGTGGCCCCACGTAAGGTGAGGGGGGCTTTACAGGTGAGACGGTGGAGTGGAAGGGTCAGAGGTGGTGGTGGTCTGAACAGACGGCTGGTTCCCCGGTGGTGGAACCAGAATTAGAACTCAGATCTCCCGGTGCTGTGTGTCCATTGTGCCTGCAAACATTCTAGTAAAGCATGGAAAAGGTGGGGGATGGAGAAAAATGGGGCGACTGGAAGGAGGTGAGTAACAAGGCCGCAGTGGTGGCAGGGGGAGACTCGTGACGCCCCTCTGACCCCCTTGCAGGAAGCTTGCAGAGGCCAGCACGGGAACAGGTGGCAGGCACGCTAGGACACTTCCCCAGGTGTGCCTTCTGAAAACCCGGGCTCAGGTGAGCTTGACGAGCAAGGGCTTTGTCCCAGGGCCGCTGAGAGTCAGCAGGTGTGAGGAGTTTAGGGTGGCTGGGGCCAGGTGGGCAGGGCCCGAATAAGACGCACATACACACACCCTGGATCGAATTGTTGTTTACTTGCTCAGTCGTGTCTGACTCTTGCGACCCCATGGACTGTAGCCCACCAGGCTCCCCTGTCCCATGGCATTTCCCAGGCCAGAATACTGGAGTGGGTTGCCATTTCCTTCTCCAGGAGTTCTTCTGGGCCCAGGGATCAAACTTGTGTCTCCTGCATTGCAGTTGGATTCTTTACTGCTGAGCCACCAGGGAGGTCCCTGGACTTAGGGGCCCATTTTAGCCTCATATCTTCCATAACTTTTTCTGTATGCACTGAAGTTCAGTTTGCAAATATATATTTATTTATATGAGTCTTTGATTAACATTTGTCATCCTTCTTAGACCAAAGTCTCCTTGATTTAGGGGCTATGTCTTTACTTGGCCCAAAGTGGGACCTTCCCAGGGCCATTGGCAGAGTCCTGGGCAGGTAGGTCTACTTCTCTCCCCCTTCCCCCTTTTTATGATTAGGTCTGGAAAGCCTTCTAGAAGCACAGGCAGGGCTGGCTCCCCTTCTCAGATGGAGAAGTCAGAGTGTGCAGGAGAGAGGAATGGACTTGGCCAAGGTCAGCTGGCCATGGCAGATGCAGGGGCCCATGGCTTCCCTTCTTCCTTATTTCCGAGGTTGGCCTGGTGTCCATGAAAGGGAAACTGATTTAGGTCCTCTGTGAACCGGATCCCCTTCCAGTTTCCCCCAAGAGGCTCCTGATGATGATTTCAGGTTGATTTTTCTCCCTGTGTTGGTGGAGAGGTTTGGGGAAGGGGGGTGGCGGGAGGCATTGGAATTGCTCTTTGAAGGTGTTCCAGGGTGAGATGGGCCACCCTGACTGCACAGCAGGGTTACCTCTACATGGACAGGGGGCTTCAGGAACTGCCTCTGCCTGGACCCACCCCCAAGAGCAATCCGATTGGACTGCAGTGAGGTGGTCTGTGGGCAGTGAGAGAGGAGGAGCCCTGCCCGGGCTGGTGCCTGTGACCTGCTGCTGGGCCCGAGGGAGGAGCAGGAGGGAGGAGGGCCACGCTGAGCCAGTGTGGGTTAGAAGCATGAGCTCTGCACTCCTCCAACTGGCTGTTTGATGTGACTGTGTGAGCATCTCTTTCTCAGTTTTCTCCTCTGTAGAATGGATTGAATGACAGCACCAGCCTCATAGGGTAGCAGTATTGAGGGCTGGCTGTCTCAATAGTGACAGAGCACATGGGGCAGTGGGCTGCAGAGGCAGCCTGCTCTCTGAAGTCCTCTGTGCTGACTTCAGGTTAGATTGTCAGGCTGCAGATGGTGGGCCTTCTGTAACCGTGGTGAGTGCTGTGGATATCTAGCACCTTCCGCCTTCCTCTGTTGGCTTGGATCCACAACCTTGGTGTGACCTCTGAGCCCTCCTTCCCTCCCTCGATCTCTCCCTGAGTATCTCTCACACCCACCCGCTTCTCTGTCTCTGCCACCACCACCTGGTCTAAGGTCACCTTTGCCTCTTGCCTGGACCTCTCTTGCCATGGTCCCCTGACTGGTCTCCTGCCATTCTGGTCCTCCTCTGATCTGTTCTTCACACTCTGATTAGGTGTCTCTTTCTAAAATGTAAGTATGTATAAACTAGCACCTGATCCCTGCACACCCACCTTACCCTACCCTTCAACCCTTAGCTGAAATCAAATAAAACCTCTCCCTTGTTCTCAGGAGACACCATCCAGCGTCCTGGGGAGCTCCATGCTCCTGTGGTCTGCTGGCTCCTGGCTCCCTGCTCCTCTCTTCCTGCATCAGCCTGAGTGTCCATTTCCCAGTGGCTTCAGCAGCCTTCGTCCCTTCCCCCGGGGCCGCTTTTATTTTCTTTCCCCTGCTTGGGTGACACCACCTTCCTGGCCATCCCTGACCCCACACGTGCTCTGGGTGCCACGCATCTCGCTTTGCACCTGTTGCCCGGATGTAATTATTAACAGCCTCTCCCTTTGTTTTCAAGTGCCCTGGTTTTGCTGATAAACTTTATGGTCCCCCTCCACACTTACAGTCTCTTCATCTAATTAAAATTCCTCAGCTCTAAAAATTCACTTACTTCCTCAGAGCAGTGGTCAGAGACACACAGACAAATAGACAGACAGGCAGACACACACACCCTGGACCAGGTTGTTGTCGTTTAGTTGCTCAGTCGTGTCTGACTCTTGCAACCCCATGGATTGTAGCCTACCAGGCTCCCCTGTCCATGGCATTTCCCAGAATACTGGAGTGGGTTGCCATTTCCTCCTCCAGGAGATCTTCCTGACCCAGGGATCAAACCCATGTCTTCTGCATTGCAGGTGGATTCTTTATTGCTGAGCCAATGGGGAGCCCCTGGACTTAGGGGCTCATTTTAGCCTCATATCTTCCATAACTTTTTCTCTATGCATTGAAGCTCGGTTTGCAAATATATATTCATTTATATGAGTCTTTGATTAACATTTGTCATCCTTCTTAGACCAGAGTCTTCTTGATTTAGGGACTATGTCTTTACTTGGTCCATAGTGGGACCCCCAGTTCCTGATCGTGCTCAGTAAGAATTTATTGAATGAGTGAGTGAATGGATGGATGATGAATGAACCTGGCTCCAGCTGACTGGCAGAGGGAGCCTGGGGCCTGGATGGTTCAGGAGCATCTGCAAGGGCCTGCCTTGAGGGAGGCTGCTGACATTGGGCCAATCCAAGCCTAAACAAGCCGGTTGTCCACACCCTGGCATACACATCCCCTGACTTGGCTGCCCCTATAATTATTCATGGCCTTTCTCAATGGGCTTTGTGTTCAGGAAGCCAAAAGAGACAAGAGTTCAAACCCTTTTCCCACCTCCCCAAAACTGAGACCTAGGAGAAAGAGCTGCCCGGCCCATTCTGCATCTCTAGGGAGCCACAAGATCCAGAACCTTCTCTCGTGGCTCGACGTGAGCTCTGGCGTGATTCTCATCCAGTGTCCTGGGCTGCCCTCCCTGAGACAGGCCCAGGGACTGCCTGGGGACAGCTGTATACATGCTCGTGTGGTTCTCGGCATTCCCGAGACTGGTGCTGGCCGAGTCCTCGTTGTTCTCCAGCCTGAGCGGAGAACCTGGAAGGGCCTCAGTCCCCCGCAGAATGGAAAAGGCTCAGGCACTGGCATCCTACGGAGCCCAGTTCAGATCTCAGCTCTGCCTCTCACTAGCTGTGTGACAGGGAAGGTTGGGTTGTTGAATGCCACTGACCCTCGCTTTGCTTCCCTAGCACAGGGTTGTTGAGTAGGTTTACTGAGATAGCGTGTGCCTCACTGAGTGGCAATAATAGTCCACATCTTTGAGCAACTCCGAAAGCTTATTCCGTCTCTCCTCCCCTCCTCTAGGGGCTCCCAGAGGTCCACTTTGCCTCCATTGTCCCCTCCTTAAATTTGAGGTCTTAGTGCTGTCCTTTCCTCTGGAACAAGGTTTGGGGGAGGCTGCCTCTCTCATGCCTTGCACACTTTCTGAGCTGAAGTCCGGAGCTGGGAGACAGTGGGTGTGGATCTCGCAGCTCCCTGGAGGCTATGCACACACTCACCCGCAGACCGTAGCCCCGGTCCCACCTCCTTCCAGCAGTCCGTTGGGTGGGCCTGGCCAGATCTGCCTACGGCTGCTCTTCATCCCACCCTTCCAGAGATGTGGAAGTTTCCACAGACATTTAGGTTCCTCAGTCTCCCCTCCCCGTTCCTGATCCCCCTGCTGCCCTGTCCCTTGAGCCAGGCTGGCCACACTGAGGTGTTGGCCAGCCACCTGGCCAGCAAGCCTGCTATGCAGGGCTGCCCACGCGCCGGGTCACGGCTGGGAGGGTGGAGATGGCTTTGGGCTACGTCCACCTGGGCCTGGGTGGGGATTTTCATGGCCCAAAAGTTGCCCATGATTTCTTTTTTTTTTTTCCCCATGATTTCTTAATAAAGGGGTTTGAGGGTTTCTGTGCTGCTTTATGGAGGGTTTTCCCAGGTGGTACTAGTGGTAAAGAGCTCTCTTGCCAATGCAAGAGACATAAGAGATACAACTTTGATTCCTGGGTCAGGAAGGTCCCCCAGAGGAGGGCATGATAACCCACTCCAGTAATTTCTTGCCTGGAGAATCCCGTGGACAGAGGAGCCTGGTGGGCTATAGTCCATGGGGTTGCAAGGAGTCGGACACGACTAAAGTGACTTTGCATACACGCACTCGCGTGCTGCTTTATAATGTGCTGTGTCTGTATTTTGGGAGAAGAAACTTTATTTTCCTGGACATTGGGTGAAAAGATTGACTTCATTAGGCCCCTCGACTCATGGCCCACTTGCGGGTCCATCCATGCAAGGCCACTGCATAAAACATACCATGTTTTACCCTAAAATCTCCCTGCGATGGTCATGCCGTTGATCCCCCACCCCTCCCCTTCCAACACAGATGACAGAATGATGCATGTTCTCCCAAGGACCCCAGTGTTCACTGCGTGAGAATTTCTTTGAGAGGTTTCCTGGGTGGATTGTTGGGCAGGTACGTGTAGCAGTGACTTGCTCTCTAGTATGGCTGCACAGCCCACCCGTCAAGCCAGGCACGAGGGCTCCCGGATTCCTCAACCACAGTGGTATTTGGGGTAATCACCTCTAATTGTTTGCCGGTCTCTTGGGGGTTAAAGGCGAATTATTGTTTTATATGCAACTGAGGAGGAATTCTTTAAGTGCCAAGCCTTCTGTTCCCTTCCTCCATTCAGTGTTCCTGAAACCAGAAACTTCCTCTTCGGTATGGAGTGATTGCAGAAAGCTCCGATTCCCCAGGGAGTGGCGGTTTATAGATGGTCTGTTAATGCTTCATCCTCCCCACCCCCACCCAGAGTGCACATCACTGGCGTGGTTCCTTGTGGCTTGCAATGCTTGTGCAGCTGCTGGGTTCTCAGCTTGTGCCCCCTGCCACCTGCTTTCTGCTTAGGGCATCTCTGGTACCCTGAAGACTCTGGGTTCCCTGGAGCTTTGAACTTTCTTTTGGGAGGCTGTGTTTCTACTTACATTCGGTGTGAGGGCATGTGGTAGTCCCTTGGGAGGGAGGTGTGGGCGGCATCATAGCATTGGTGTGGGTTTGTGGGCTGAGGTTGTCTTACTGATCGTATGTCCTTGATTGGGTCAGGGAGCCCAGGGCCAGGGATTACTGGGGCACAGTGCTGGCTGGTGCATGCTGGCCCAGACTCAGGCATACACCGGGCACCCGGGCAACCTCTGTAACCCTTGGATGGTCCAGGTGACCATCTAGAACACATAGGCAATTCCATGGACCCTGAGCATTTTCTATTATCTCACTCCTTTCTGTAAGTATCTGTATTTTAGTTCTTGTATTTAAATAGGGAACTCTAGATATTATTAACAACTTAGCATGTGCTAGGCTTTTTGCAAGGGCTTCCCAAGTGCACAGTGGTAAAGAACCTGCCTGCCAGAATAGAAGGCACAAGAGATACGGGTTCAGTCCCTGGGTTGGGAAGATCCCCTGGAGGGAGGGCCTGGCAACTCACTCCAGTATTCTTGCCTGGAGAATCCCATGGACAGAGGAGCCTGGTGGGCTACAGTCTATAGGGTCGCAAAGAGACAGACATGACTGAGTGACTGAGTGCACTCACACAAGCTTTTTGCAAATGTTAGCTCATGGAAACCCCTTAACAGCCCAGGGAGAAAGACTGAGGCTCAAAAAGGGCAAGAATTTGCTCAGGTCTCAGCGTTAGTAAGTGGCAGACCCAGATCAAATCCAAGTCTTCTGCCCCCAAACGCATCCTTGTAAGCATGAAGCCCATGGTCCCTAGTGTGGTCTCCAGGCCAGCAGCATCAGCCGCCAGGTGGATTGTTGTGGGAAATGCAGTTTCTCCACCTGTCCATTAACTATGGAAGCAGAAGTCTGGAGGGATGCGTACATCTGGTCTAGCGAGCCCTCCAGGTGATTCTAATGCATGTTCAAGTTTGAGAACCACTGCATAGGGCTACTCTGCTCCACGTTTTTCCTTTTGTTTGCTGCCCTGCTCTTGTGTCATTGGGCCGATCAGTGTAAGCTCAGACTTTGGGCCTTGACCTCTCTTCGGGGTTTTCCTGCTCACTAGAAGAGGTTCAGTGGCTATCTCTATTGGGTCTGGGGTCTCTAGGAACCCCTCCCAAGTCCCTGAAAGCATTGGGCAGAGCTGATGCCCCTACTGCCCCCAGCTCCAAGCCTCTGGGGGTCAGAGTTCCTGACCCTGTGCCAAAGGAGAGGGCACAGGGTCCCAGGGGTGAACTGTGGGACAGGCCAGAACAGAAGCTCCAGTCCAGCGGGTTATTCAGGGACACAGAGAAGAGACTTGGGAAATTTTTTGATCCAAGCAGTGTCTCTTTCTTTTCTGCAAATTTGTAATAAGTGGTTTGGCCTCTCCAGAGGCTCCCCCTTGAGGGGCTTGGTGCCCGGGCAGAATCTTTGTTCCCAGTCAGCAAAGCTAGCACTCTCATTAGAGGTGACCCTGGCGAGAGAGGGGTCACTAACTGTACTGCATTTTACTTTTTGAGCCCCCACCCTCAGTCCAGTACTGTGCTCTTTAATTCTTATCACAACCGTAGGATGGGGTGGATTGATTATTCCCATTTCATGGATGCGACCATCAAGGCTTCAGGCTGTAAAGTTGAGAGTCACAGCTCAACCACACAGAGGAGTCAGGTTAGATGCTTGAGGTGGCCAGACCACAGATTCCCATATTTTATGAATACCAAGCAGGGCTTGAGCCTTGTCATGTGGGGAAGTTCTCTATGGAATTGAGTGGCCTGTGGCTCTCAGCCTCGTGCCAGGAAAACCAAATGACCTCACATGTGAATGGCTTTTCCTTCTTTGGGGAAGGAATGTGCAGGCCATTCCTGTGAGTTGCAGCCCACGTGGCCTGTGTGCTGTCAGACCCGCAAGGGCCAGACTCGGACTCCAGACGTGGGGGAGGTGTCACAGGCAGGCCCACCCTTGGCTTGGCAGTGGGGAGCAGGCTGTTCTCGACTTGGGCTCCCCAACTGGTGTGAAGTGTGCCCAGGAAGAGCCAACAGGCCTTTCATGGCTAAGCGGGTGTTCTGGAGCGTGACCTGCTCTTTGGAGTCACCACTCTCTGGGGAAGCAACAACAAGACCAGTGGGGGCTAAAGCCCACAGCTCAGGCCTGGCCCAAGTGCTACACATGGGCCCAAGATGAGCCCAGGCCTCCCCCCTTGGGATCTTGGTCTCAGTTACTTCAGTGCCTAGAGAGGACGGGGGTCTGGGGCCTGCCTTTGAGACTGGTTCCTTGCCAATGGGCCAAATGGGTTTTTAAAAGACTTAGTGGGGTCTTGGAATATTTTCATTAAAAAAAAAAAAAAAAAAAGTTTTGTTGATATATATCATTCACATACCATACAATTCACCCATTTAAAATGTATAATTTAATTTTTTTAGCATATTCAGATATGTGCAACCATTATTGCAGTCAATTTTAGATCATTTTCATCACCTCCAAAAGAAACCCCACCCCCCTTAGCTATCACCGACCCCCAGCCCTAAGCTACCCCTACTCTATGTCTGCCTCTTGTAGATACATTTTTGTTTTTTTAACATCCAGGGAGCACTTAGTCTGCGTCAGACACTGGGCTAAGCCTTCTGTGTTAGCTCACACAACCCTCTTTTAGAACAGCTGCATGGAATAAGATTTTTTTTTTTGGTCTTTGTCTGAAATGGCAACCCACTCCAGTACTCTTGCCTTGAAAATCCCATGGACGGAGGAGGTTGGTGCAGGCTAATATCCATAGGGTCCCAAAGATTCGGACACAACTGAGTGACTTCACTTCACTTCTTCACTTCACTTACTGATGTGAAGACTGAGGCTCTGCGAGTCCAGGATCTCAGAGCCTGCTGATGGCTGGACCGTTGCTGAGGCTCTTTCTTCCTGGGAGAGGCCAGCTGTGGATGGTGGGGGCAGTTGACACTCGTTGGCCTGGAGCTGGGAGGGAAGCCCTTGTTGCTTCACTGGGATCACACGCCACCTGACTTAAAATGGTCCTGAAATCTCTCAGCAGCCCCAGGTTCAGCTGGCACCTGCAGGAAGGCCCTGGGCTGTCTTCCAGGGGCCTCAGTGGGAAGAGGGGCCTGGAACACTTGGAGGGGCTGGGAGCTCTCCTCTCTCCAACCAGGACACGGTAATTAGGTCACATCACCTCCTAGAATAAGCCATTTGGCCCCCTGTGCCATGGCCTTGTGGCCTTGGCCACCCTCCGGTCATCTGGTGATATCTCCCCGAGTGGGCTGGAGGTGGACATAAGTCAGAAACACGGGCCCCTGCTCCTCTGCCTCCTGTTCTCTTCACCCTGGCCAGAGGCTGGTCTTGGGGTTTCCTCATTAGCTGGAGAGATATTACAGACCTCTTTCTTCCTAACTTGTAGAGCTCTGTGAATGATTAACTTTGATCAAATAGAAAGGGAATGGGAAGCGAGAGCAGTAGGAAGCAGACACTGATGGGACTCCTGTCCCGTCCTCACGCCTGGCTGTTCTGCCTCCATGGCCCTCACCTGACAACAGCCCTGCACATCGTGATGTTCTGTATCCCCATTTGTCAGACAAAGCAACTGAGGCCACAGCCGGTTCATTAAAGCCACACAGCCACTGAGGGACAAAGGCCAGCTGGTTTAACATTGTTTAAAGCCTCTGTTGTGAACAGAGCACCAGACTGTCTTTAAGTACAGGAGATCTAATGTGGTCCTTTTTCATGCCATGCTAGGCTGTCATAGGTCTTGTTATCCCCATCTTACAGATGGGCATCCTGAGGCTGGGATTGAGAATTTTGTCTAGAGAGACACAGCTAATGAAAGATATAGGTGGAGACCCGGCTCAGTCCAGTTACAGAGTCCAGCTCCATTGGGAGCCTCCAGCCACCTGCCTCTGAATTTCCGGTTCCCCAGCATTTACCCGACTTGGGGGGAGAGCGGGTGGGGTGGTGCCCTCTCAGAGCAGAGGAAACCGCCCAGCGGTTCAGCACCACTCCCAGGTGGGTGGAGAGCAAACAAATCTGGGTGGAGATGTTCTTGGGGACTCTGCTTTTCATCGTGAGTGAAGCAGCTGACAGCTTGCTTTGAAAGGCTGGCGGCCAGCCCTTGATAAGTTAACCAGATACTCCTGTAACCCTGGGCATTGAGATCACTGCTGGCAGGCCTTTGCTTGGACAGCCCACCCAGTGCCCATGCCCTGGCCAGACTGGCCATGTGTGGGGGTCAGAAGGAGAGAGAACTCTCCCTGGCTGGTCCCCAGTGACCTCCCCTGGGGCCAGCAGATGTTGCAAAGACCTCGGCCCTGAGTTCTCAAGGTACCCTAGCCTGATGCTTGAACATGGGAGCCAGGACTGGCAGAGGAGGTGGGCTCTGCCTGGCAGCCCTGGCAAGGCCCCCGCCCAGAGGGGTGCGGCGGGTTGGGAGGCTGCTGAACTGATATCTCAGGTGATGAGCCCTAGAGCCTAGACCAGGGTCCTGGTGCCCTCCTCCAGGGAGGAGAAAACCATCTGATGAGAAGCCAGCTTGTATGGGAAGCCCTGCACCACCTTCAAGAGGCTTAGAAGCTTGTTTGGGCTTTTCTGGGCTGCTGGGCCAGGGGTTTCTCCTCTTAATTTCCTGACAGTTTGCTGTCTGACTATTGAGGTGGACATGTGGGTATGATTGCTGCTTTATCTTTATATCCTGGTCCCTAATTATGACTTTCCTTATAATATTTTACACTGATAAGGCAAGTTAGAGTTTTTCACAACCCTTTCTCCATATTTTATTCTTACTAATTCTTTTAATAGGTGGAATAATTTTTCCTTTATCAATTCTTTTTTTATTTGGAAGCATGTGTTTTCTCTCTGATCATTCAGGAGCACTGACCCCACCCCAGTGCCATTCCAAGTCCTCCTAGAGAAACTGGAAGTTCCCTCTGTCCAATCCCTGAGGTCCGACTTACCAGATAAATGTATACACTTCCAGACAGGATTTTCTTATATTTTCATAGTTTAAAAAAAACAGACAGATGACTGCACATGGTATAAAATTCAGAAGAAACAAAAGAGTATTCTGTGAAAAGCAAACGCCACGCCCTCCCCTGTCAGGAGCCTCCTGCCTCCCCTCCCTGGAGGCAGCTGCTGGGCCAGGCCCTTGTGTGTCCTTCCAGGGATATTCTGGCACCAAGCTTTTAGGGACTATCCAGTGAAATAATAACAGGTGTCTTGTTGTGAGGGGTAGGCAGTCTTGAGACTGAAACGCTGATCATGCATTGAGTCACTGAGATGAAACTGCCCCCGTGGACTTGACTGGTATTGGCCTCTCTGACAAGGAGCAGAGCCCATCCATTGTGATCAGCCTTACACGGGGACAGAAGACGTCTGATGTGCTGTCCTTGGTTGTGGTTTTTATGCTCGCGTGTTACGATGGGACAAGTTGCCGGGCTCTGACCTGCAGGGTCTGAGGGATGCTTTTGAGGTTACATAGGTGGAAAGGGTTGGGGTGGCTTATACCAGGATACACTCATGTCTGGCTGAACCAGGGCAGGGCGCAGGTTTCCTAACCCCTGTGCCTGGAACAGTAACTCCCCCGGAGTGAGCCGGGGGCTGGTGTTGAGTGTCGGGATCCCCGGGGAGCGGGAGGATATGCCTGGGAGAGATGTGGTCAGCACGTGAGTCTGGGGCCTGGTGGCTGGTGAGGTGGGTACTGCTGTCTCCCACTCGCTGAGCCAGTCTCGATTGGCTGCAGGGGGTGTATCTTGTTTACCCTGCTGCAGGACCAGTGGACAGGTCAGCCAGGAATGGACAGCCTGGACTAAGGGGAGTGAGTGCTGGCAGGCAGAAGGCCAGGGAGGAGATGGGGACCGTCAACCACATTTGCAGACAGATGGGCAAGGAGAAAGAAAAGGCACCAGCAATTCAGCTACAGGAACATGAGCTCTGCTGGCATTGGGATTTTGTTTCCATCATTTTCTCTCATTCATGTGATCGCACATAGTTTTAAGCCTGTGGTGCATACAGTCTTGTATCCTGCTTTTTTGTTAATTACATGTCAGCCTTTTCCCGTAATATATAGTTTCAGAACCCATCATTTTGGCCATCTAATGTTCCATTAAGTGGATGAACCATAATTTACTTAACTAATATTTTATTAATAGAATTTGGGGCTATTTCTGATTTTTTTCCTCTTAAGTAATGCTGGCAAGGATGTTTTTGTCCCCACGGCCCCCCTCTTTCTTGAGTGATACTTACCCAGGAAAGCGTCCCAGCTTTGGGCTCAGAGTCTTGCCCATTTTAGCTCCCCTTGGCAAGGTGCCTGCCACCAGAGATGTGCCCCGCATCAACCTGCCCAGTGTGACGTATTGTGGCTTTGCCACTGTACCTACCCTTTAATGGGAATTAGCAGAAAGTTCCTTTTGCAGATGTTTTAAATGAAGATTGGTACCTTGGTTTGGGTTCACACAGCATGGTAGTGTGTGTACATGAATGTGTGGGGCACACCTATTGTGGTCCCTGGTGACAGGTGTGGGTCCCTGATCAAACCCAAATGAGAAGAGCCCCTGTGGCCACTCACAGGATGGACCTTGAGTTTTTGATTGCAGATTCCCAGATGGCTGATGCCGGCAGTGGTCTGCGAGGAATGCTGACCCTGCTGGGCGCAGCTGTCTGCTGAGTGCGTGTGTTAACACACATGTTCCCGTGTGGTAACTTGGTTGTTAGGAGACCTAGAAAGGTTTCATGTTTTCCTACAGTGGAACCAGGGACCCTGTCAGTCTTCATTCAGATTTAGCCTGCCTGTATCTTTTGAGGGGGCTGTGGAATGTCTTACTTTTATATTGTCCAGATTTCTGGCTCCTCTTCATTCGAGGTCTGCCACCTGAGGACCCATGTTCCCTTGTGGAGCCAAGGAGAGAAGCCTCCTGTCTCCTTACCACGCCTGCCCGGGTCCTGAAGCTGTGCTCTGATTGCCACTTACCAGCTTGCAACCAGGCCTTGGTGCCCATGCTGCTCTCCTGAGTAGAAACCCAACGGAGAGCCCAAGAGGGCCTTTGTTTCAAGACGAATCCTTGAGTACACATGGAGGAGGCGAGGTCTCACCAGTCCCACTTTTCTTACGCTTGCCCATTGTGCTTTTATTAAACCTCTTTGTGCCTTAGTCTCCTCATCTGTAAAATGGGGAGAGTAACAGCATCTGCCTCATAATGTTGTCATGAAGATAGAGTTAAAAGGGCTAAAGCATGCAGAAGGGGATCCAGCACAGAGCGAGTGCTCAACAGATGTTAGATGCTGCTGTTATTATTGTTATTAATGGCATATGTGTCTGTTTCCTCTAGACTAGATTCTCAGCCAAGGTGTGTTTTTTGGTTATCGCAACTTGAGGTGAGGGATGTTCCTGCATGTAGTGGGAAGGTCCAAGAATGCTGCTAAACATCTCATGATGTATGGGACAGGCCCCAAACCCTGAACAAAGGAGTAGCCGACCCAAAATATCAATGGTCTTGATCTTGAGAAACTCCGCTCAGACATTGAAGCGTGTGGTCTTGGTCCAGTTGAACTCTTCAAACACATCCCTGAACCAACTTTTCAAGGGCTGCTTTATGAGGCAACATTATGCAGGCAGATGCTGTTACTCTCCCCATTTTACAGATGAGGAGACTAAGGCACAAAGAGGTTTAATAAAAGCACAATGGGCAAGCGTAAGAAAAGTGGGACTGGTAAGACCTCGCCTCCTCCATGTGTACTCAAGGATTCGTCTTGAAACAAAGGCCCTCTTGGGCTCTCTGTTGGGTTTCTACTCTTGAAGAATCAATATTATAAGGGACCTACTTAGCTCAGCCCTGAGGGGGTGCTTGGTTGAGTCCTCTCTCAGCACCTTCACCAAGCACATGCCTTTGTTGGGTAACACATCCAGCACTTGGTCTGTCCTTTATTACATTGAGCTCTGGTCTTCCTGTCCTTCATCCTCATAACAATAGCTCCCATTTATCGAGCCTTATGTGTGGGTGATTGTGTTTAGCACTTGCTGCGTGTTGCTGCACTGATCTACAGCACCCTTCCAGGCGTATTCTATTATTATACCCATTTTACAGATGTGGAGGTTGAGAGCTGGAGAATTAAAGTCATTTGCCCAAGGTTACTCGGTCAGAGGTGGGATTAGAACTAGGTCAGTCTTGCTGTAGAACACACGTTCCTCACCATTGCTGCCTGCCTTGTTCTGCCCAGGGCTGCACCCAGCACTTTTATTTGCTTGTCCATAGGAGGGTCTTTCAAATATTTGGATGAGCCCCCGAGTCCACTCTTCTCTCTTCCTGGTCAGGGAGCCCGAGTTCCCAGAGTTCTCCTCAAAGACATGTTTCTGATCTGCTCACCATCCAGAATATTCTTCCATCTCTGGACAAGCAGCTGCCTGCCTCGGGACTCCCCTTTCCTCCCTCCATCATGCTACCCCCAGAGAGGCAGCCCGCCCCACGCCAGCCCTACTGATGGTCCATCAACTCAAGACGCTGTCTGCCAGCGCTGACCGGAGTCTCTCTGGGTGGTGTTTTCACTTCACAGTGATCAGTTTCCCATGACATGCCACAAGATTCGGTTCTGTCTGCCCTTGGTTCTGCTGTTCCCTTCCAGCACCCCACCCTCACCTGCACCTGAAGTCCCCATGGTCCTGGTGGAGCAGAAAGCATGTGGGGCTGGGACTCAGGAGGCCAGGTTGTGAACATACCCCAGCTGTGTGGCTTAGGAAAAATCACTCACCCTCTCTGGTCCACGTGCCCCAGTTGTAAACTGAGGGTTTGGCTCTGATGTGCCAAGCATGTCTTCCAGCTCTAACGTTCTTTGATGACGTGTGTTGAATAGCATGAACTTGTAATAATTATCTCTAATTATTGTGGTAACAGTAATGAGAGGTAATTACGGAGCAGCCCCTGTGTTCCAGACCTTCTTTTCAGTGTTTCTCAGGAAATTCTCCACTAACCCCGTGCTGTCATTTCTCCATTTTACAGACAAGCGCCTTGAGGCAGAGCCACTTGAGTCACTTGCCTGAGGTTATCACGTGGCTAGAAATGGATGAGCTGGGGTTTACCTTGTCGTCTTCAGAGTGATCGAATCCTTACTGTCTCTTGGATTCCTGCTCTGTGAAGTGATTTTTATTTTCAGTTAAAAAAAAAAATTTTTTTTGGCCGCACTGTGTGGCTTATGGGATCTTAGTTTCCCAACCAGAGATTGATCCCATGCCCTCAGCAGTGAAAGCGCGGAGTCCCTCCAGGGATCCCCTCTGTGGAGCGATCTTAAGCAAGTCCTGTGACCTTCCTGTGCTTGGCCTCTTGTGTTTTGCTCCTTGTGTTTCCCTCCTCCCACCAAGGTCACAACCCTAAATACCGCTTGGCTTCTAAAGTTCAGCCCCTGACTCATGCTTACGGGGTAATCCTCTGTACTCCAGATCCCAGCTGGCTGTGATTATTCAGACACCTTTTAGAATCTAAAATTTAGTCAGTAATGATGGTAGTGACTACTACATCATACTTAATATATTTCAAACCACATTAGAATTAATATTATGTTATCATAATTAATAAAAATTAACAACTTAGTATGTTAATACTAGCTTTTCTTGATTTTTTTTTTTTTTGTGGTAAGATACACTGTATTGTTTAATCTTCATTGCAGTCCTGTCTGGTAGATGTTATTGTCCCCCATTTACAGATGTGAAAACTGAGGCTCAAAAAGGCCTGTGGGGCTAAAGTCACATGCTAGTGCATCTGCTGGGAGGGATTGGGGGCAGGAGGAAAAGGGGACGGCAGAGGATGAGATGGCTGGATGGCATCACCAACTCCATGAACATGAGTTTGAGTGAACTCTGGGAGTTGGTGATGGACAGGGAGGCCTGGCGTGCTGTGATTCATGGGGTTGCAAAGAGTCGGACACGACTGAGCGACTGAACTGAACTGAGCGCATCTGAGCTGGGAAGTAGGGAAAGCATGTTCTCGAAAGCCATTTGCCTTATTTTAAGGAAATGTAGGGAATGTCCTGGCAATCCAGTGGTTAGGACTCAGTGCTTTCATTGCCAGGGGCCTGGGTTTGATCCCTAATCGAGGAACTAAAATCCCACCAGCCACATGACTCGGCCCCACCCCATCACCTCAGCTGCAAAAAAAGGAGATATATGGACAGGATACTTGTTAAAGATGTAAGGGAAAGCCCCTAGAGGATCTCATGTGAAAGCAGGATTGTGAGACCCAGCAGAAAATGTAGACAGAGATGCTTCTCTCTCCATCATCTCCATGGACCTTGACCAGCTCCTGTGTCCCGTACTCCCCCACCCCCCATAGGAGCCGGGCCAGGACCATTTGCAGCCTTGAACTACAGTGCTGGATAGTTACCCTTTTTGTTTCCTAAAATCACCTTCATGCCAGATTACATGTGGGCAGATGCTTCCAGGTCAGTGAGAAGCTGAGCAGCAGTTGGGGTCCTCTGCCGGCCCCTCCCTCTCTGTCCAACGTCCTCCTAGGCTGTGCAGTGGGGCTGGAGGTGGGTGAAGGGTGAGAAGGGAGTGGGCCCCACTGTAGCTCTGGCTGCCCTTCCACCATGGAGCCCAGGCCCTTTCCCTAAGACCTGAGCTGTCTGCACACCCAAGCTCATTCTACAGCAAAGCAGGTCCCGGTAAAGTCTATCAGCTCCTATCTACTTTGTCCGAGACAAAGCACGGACCCCCTGACAGACCTCTTGGAGCAAGGGGAAGCTTGGATGGGGCAGGGGCTGGTTGGGAGTGAGGCAGCAAGATGCCATCTGCCTTTATTTGAAGTCAGGATGGATTGTAACCCTACTAGGGCAGCCCTGCCTGCCACGCCGGGGCATCTGGGCTGGAGGCTGTGGGGCCAGGGTCTCTAGCATGGGCGTCTCCTGTGGCTGGTGGCTTTTCCTCCTGTCCAGGGGCGGGTGCCTCCCTCAGTCATAATTTGAGAGCTGGGGCTTCAGGACCAGGGCCTGCCCATGCCAGAGGAGGGTGTCTGTGCGGTGTGCAGGGAGGACCTCGCTCCTGACTCTGTTGTCTCCTCTCCCGGGGCCCTGTCAGCCTCCTCTGCTGGGGATCCATAAGGCCACGGTCAAAGTCATAGGCTTTCTGCCCCCACAGCGCGCTTTTAGCCCTCTTCCCATAACACATCGGGGCCAGTTCAATAAAAGTTCTCAGATACAAGGTGTCATCTTGGGGACACGGTGCATTGCTTGCGTGGATGGAACCCGAGCTGGGTGGCTGGAGGAGGGAGGAGGGGGTGGGCTGGGAGCTCACAGGGCTGAGTCCTCCGAGGCCCGTCCCTGGGGAGGTTCTGGAAGTGCTAGTTTTCTCCTTCCTCTAATCATTTATTGAGCATGTTCTAAGTGGCAAGCACTTTGTAGATGTTTTCCAGTTAATCCGCCTGATATTTATAAAGTGCCGACGCTACCCCTATTTTGCAGCTAAGGGACCTGGACCTGAGGTTTGGGAGGCGAGCCTGCAGCTCACGCGGCTGGTGAAGAGTGGACCTGAGTGCTAAACCATATCTGGTTCCCCACAAGTACATGTTTTTGATCACTGAGTTTCTGTTTCCTCTGTGGCCCGAGCTTCGAGCTGGGCGCTGCTTGTTGGGGAGGCACTCAGAGGCCCCTTCCTGGTAGTAACCCTATTGGGGTCAGGACGGGGCCTTGGGGTCTTAGCCACGTGTGGCCCCCCGCGCCCTCAGAGGCAGGCCTTTGTGGGAGGGAGTCTGGGCAAACACAGGTGCATCTCAGCCTCCAGGGCTCTGGGACTGGCTTCTCCAGGAAATGGGGCTGGCTGCTTTCAACAGCACTTTTCCTCTTGCAAAAGCGGTATCTTTTTATCTCTTCTTCCTTCCTCTCAGCCCATCCCCTCTCCACGACTGGGTGGTAAACAGTGAGATTTCATGGTCCCCCTAACTGTGAGGGTGCTGGCGATTCCCACCAGGACCCCAGCACCACTGGACCTGAAACTCCGTATGAGCTGCCGGGGTGATCCACTTCCTGCCAAGTTGGCAGAAAACCCCAGGCAGAAGCTGAAGGTGGGCCTGGGAGGGAGATAAGGGGAAGGTACTGTGGAAATGCAAGGTGGTGGTAAATGACTTGCCCTCGTCAACGTAGAGTGTGGTGACATCCTTTGTATATATGGACACATGGCATCTGGGAGAGAACAAGGAACCACAAACAAAATTATACTTATCGTAAAGATTTAAAAATTCTTTAATTTTTTTTGCATCAAAAAATTTACAGCAAAATGAAAAGAAAAACTAAATAGCTTCTCATCCCCAGCTAGGTTTGCAGTGTCAGCACGAGAGGAAGGGGACCCAGTGAATACTCTCTTTTTTTTCCCTTTATTAAAATTATTTATTTGGCTTTGCTAAGACTTAGTTGCAGGATCTTTGATCTTCACTGCAGCATGTGGGATCTAGTTCCCTGACCAGGGATTGAACCTGGGGCCCCCGCATCGGGAGTGTGGAATCTTAGCCGCTGGACCACCAGGAACGTCCTATAACCACTCTTTCCTGCCCTGCTGTATCTTCCTTCCTCTGGGCCAGAGGCTTCCTGGGGTCCCTGAGAGAGCTGTCAGTCCCTTGCTCTGATACCTTTCAGGTGCGGTTGCATCTTCCTGGATCCTCGCACTTTGTGTCGGTTCCTCACTTGCTCCTTTACTCACTCAGTTGTCTCATTTTTACATCCACCGAGTGTCTGTCGCACAGGGCAAGGATTTTTGTTATTTTGCTCAGTGCTGCATCTGTGACTCTGTACGCTGAAACTCCAGGGTGAACACTTGAGTCCAGGTGTGAAGCTGACCAGCGGCCACCTTGCAGTGGGATTAGAGCAATGATGGAGGAGATGCAGGGTGTCAGGGCCTGACACATCACCCCATGTGGGGGTGGCTACTTGGAAGGCTTTCTGGAGGAGGTGATCTCTTAGCCCAGTCTTAGAAGAAGAGTGTAAGTTGGCCAAGCCTGATGTAGAGGACACTCCAGGCTGAGGAGCCAGTGTGCATCTCTGGCCCACCTTCAGTCTATGTGTCGGGTTCCTCAAACTTTGGGACAGCCCACACATCCCTCTTGCCTATCATGGGAGTGGGCTTGCCTGTAGAGTGGAGATGTGTTTGCAGGGAGAGAAAAAGAGTATCCTGTGTTGCTAAGGGCCTAGTGAAATATGATTTAAGAATGAGGCCTGGACTTTCCTGGTGGTCCAGTGGATAAGAATCCACCTGCCAGTGCAGGAGACCTGGGTTTGATCCCTGGTCTCAGAAGATCTCACATGCCTCGAGACAACAAAGCCCATGTGCCCCAGCTCCTGAGCCCACATGCTGCAACTACTGAAGCCTGTGTGCCCTAGAGCTGGCAGTGAGAAGCCCACACCCCTCAGCTAGGGAGTAGCCCCTGCTCATCACAACTAGAGAAAGCCCGTGCACAGCAGCGAAGACCTAGCAGAGCCATAAATAAATGTGGGGGAATGTTGTAACACAGCGTCCTCTCCCCTCCTTGTGTGACTGCTGTCTCTGCTTCTTGCTCCAGGCTCTTCAACTCTTGCTCATAAATCTGCTCAGGCATTTCTTCTCCCTAGTGCCCACTGGTGTGGCATCCTGCCCTCCTCCTGCCCATTTTTGCCACTTCACTTTGGAGTTCCCCAGGGCAAGAGGAAGTGGTGGTGGGGGTCATGAGTCTGGTGACCCTTCCAAAGAGGAGGAGGATTTCTAGCATGGATGCTGCCATTTTGATGAATAGCTCACTCTCAGCATTGCCACTTGGCAGCGTGGGTGGGGAGAGACCTGGCTGGCCCTCCTGGGGGTGACTGGATGTTGGCTCTTGAGTCCCTATGTAATTGAGATTACCATTTGGTGCAGAGAAGTTTTGAGTCACCAAAGAGTAGTTTGGATCTAAAGCAGGAAAGCTCTTCTCTCTGTTTGTGAGCTGGGGAGAGGCACTTGCCCAGGTTTTGTTTGGATGGGCGAGTGAAATTGAAGCGCACACTTTTCATTTCTCATATTTGTTGAGCCACCCTCTTCCTTGAGTGAGCCACCAGGAGGTGCTTTTGGCCTGGGACAGCTTGGTTGGTGACCTGCCTGGTCATCTGCTTAAGACAGAATACAGAAGCTTCAAGGTTGCTGTTCTCTCCCCACAGATTGGAAAATTACAGTGATGATGGTCTTTCATTTTGTCTCCTTACAGTCCCTTTTTAAAATTCTTGCTCATACTTTTGCAGTTTAAGGTGCCTCCACCTCCCACCCCCAGCATACACACACACACCGTGGGGTACTTACCTTTCTCTCTCCTTATCCAGACACTATTCCTCTGGACTCTGTCCCCAGTAAACCTGATTAATGCTCTCCATTAGCAAGCTGCCAAGTGGGCAAGGATTTAATAAATTTATTTACCCTAAGGTGTTAATGAGGCTTAATATTTTACCTCTGGGATACTCCACCTTGTAACTGTGAAGATTGATACTAAGCTTTAAAATCTAAGAGGTAAACTGGTAAGAACAGAATCATACCACTTCTAAATGTAGGTGGGGATAATGGTTTTGGAAGAAGGTTGGGAGGGTGGACTTTAAAAGGAGGGTGCTCCTTTGTCCATCCCATGTGCCCACCTGTGCTGCTGGCCCTGCAGGGCGACCCCTCAGCTATTGCCCTGCGATGAGGTGAAGGAGATTGTGTGGGGAAATGATGCTGAGAGGTTTTATGGGCTCTACTGAGGGCTCTTTCTTGCCCTCTTTGACCCCGTCAGATGTCTTAACCAACAAGGATGACAACACCAGCCCACTCGGCACCTTGCATAAAACAGCCGGAAAAACGACATGAGGCAGCCGGGTCCTGGGGACACAGGCCCTTGTGAGAGCCTCAGAGACCTTGCGGCTTGTGGGAGAGCCTGACCACTTGCTCGTCTTTCCTTCCTGCAGACGTTTACAGCATGGTGCAACTCCCACCTCCGGAAGGCAGGAACACAGATCGAGAACATCGAGGAGGACTTCCGGGACGGCCTGAAGCTGATGCTGCTGCTGGAGGTCATCTCAGGTGAGCTGGACCATAGTCTTGGGAGTGCCAGGGCAAAGGTGATGCCAGACAGGCAGGGTCACCAGCGCCTAGGATCAGACACTGCCCACTGGGCTCTGCCCCTTTGGAAATGCTGCCCCGACACCTCTGCTTCTGCTCCATCTTTGGTTGGGGCTAGCTTTGGAGCTTTTGAAAAAGTGGGAGATAGCGTGTGATTTCAGACCCCGAGACTAAGTTTGGGCTTGGCTCTGCTGCTGACCCTCTGTGTGTCCTTGGACAAGTCACTGCCTTTTTGCCTCAGCATCCTCATTTGCATACAGAGCGGTCTGAAGGTTGGTCTCTTGGGTCTCTTCTCCTCCAAGGCTAAAATTCTTTGGTCAGGAAAGCAACCGCATCTGACCGTCTCCAAATGCTGGCTCCTCTGCTGCCTGTCCACCTATATCAGGGTGATCCTAGTTCCTTATCCAGCCCCCAGTTTGGGATTTGCATGTCCAGATATCTGGAGGGACAGCTCCTCTCTCCAATGCCTGTCTCCACTTTCTTATAAATACCTTTCCTCCACCATCCCTTAAGGGTTGAAGGTCCTTGAGATTCTAGCCTTGGCTTACACACTGGGCAATCTTAGCTGCTTTCTTCACTTTATCTTCCATCTTGATACCAGTGAGTCCTAGACTAGGGTCAGTCCAGCCTTCTCCTTGGAGGCTCCAATTCAGGCTTAAATCCTGAATTGCACTGGGCATCTCCACCCATTTGTGCCCCAGGCTTCAATACTGTGTACCACACCTGGCCCTTGCAAACCTCTTTTTCCTCCTGCAGTCTTCATCTTGTTCTTCTAAGCCTCATTCAGGAATCTTAGACAGCTCTTCTTTGGCATTTAAGTTTCATTCATTCTGTTTTCTTCTTCTGTTCTCCTTCTTTGACCTCTGCTACGCAGATATTGTGCCTGCATCAGCTTTCACCTAGATGATGTCCAGAGGCCTTTGACCCCTCCTCCCAGCTCCCCCTTTCTCACTGGCCTCCATCACCCACACGTAGCCAGAGGGTCCACCTAATAGTCCAAATGTGGTTGCGCTGTTCCCTGCTTGAAACTTTTCAGTGCCTCCCTGGGGCTTTGTACCTGCAGCTCACATTCCTTAACATAGCTAGCAGAATCCTTCATGAGCTGGCACCTGCTTTGTTTTTGACTAACTGTTCCCCAAAAGGTGTCAGACTTCAGACTCTCTGCCACAGGAAGACATGCAGCCCTCCCCACGTGTGTGTCCCCCTGCTCTTTGTTTTCGGTGCTTTTGCACAAACTCTGGCTGGCTTCTCTGCCCCTCAGTGCTTTAAAATATTTCCACCGCAGGTGGGGGTAGGGGGTGTGTGTGTGTTCAAATATACGTAACTTAAAATCTACCGTTTGGGCCTTTTTAAACGTGCACAGAGGCACTGAGTACATTCACATTGTTGGGCTACCGTCATCAGCAGTACTCATCTCCAGACTTTTTCATCATTCCCCACCGAGATGCCATGCCATCATTAAATGCCAACTTGCCATCTCCTTCTCCCCCCAGCCCCTGCCCACCACCATTCTACATTCTATCTCTGTGAACTTGGCTGTTCTAGGCTTCTCATATTAGTGCAATCCTGTAGTATTTGTCCTTTTGTGACTGGCTTCTTTCATTTAGCATAAGGTGCTCATGGTCCCTCCATAAAGTAGCGTGTACCAGAATCTCCTTCCTTTTTAAGACCAGACAATATTCCGTTGTATACATATGTTCCACATTTGTTTATTCAGTCATCTGTCATTCACACTTGAGTCGTTTCCACATTGTGGGTATTGTGAGTAATACTGCGAAGAACATGGATATACAGATACTGCGTAAGTCTCTGCTTCCACTTCTCTTGGGTATGTACCCAGAAGTGGAATTGTTGGATCCTAGGGTAATTCCGTGTTGAATTTTTTCAGGAACTGCCATATGTTTTCCTCTAACTGCCTTTTATTTATTTTTTTAAGTTTTAAATGTATTTTTTTAATTGAAGGATAATTGCTTTACAGAATTGAGTTGGTTCCTGCCAAGCGTCAACATGAATCAGCCATAGGTACACATCTGTCCCCTCCCTCTTGAACCTTCCTCCCATCTCCTTCCCCATCCCACTCCTCTAGGTTGTTAGAGAACTCTAAATGCCTTTCAGAGTGTCCTTCTTACCTCTTCCTCCAATATTGCTTAGTTCAAGCAAATCTGGCATTGTTCTTTTTCATTTTTTTTTTCTTTTTCTTTTTCATTTTTAAAAACTCAGTTTAGGCATCTCCTCCAGGAAGGCTTCGCTGACCACCACCCCTTCTGTTCCTGCTTTGAGTGCCTGCCTTCCTCTGGGCTCCTGGAACACACTGTTGATCCCTCTAGCACGTCATTTGCCACACAGCAGGATCGTTTTTGGCTCGTGTGTTTTCTCCCCACTGCACACCTGGCCCTGGAAGGCAGGGACAAACTCGTCCATGTCCCAGGTGCTCAGATCTGTATACTGGGCAGGTAGGGGATGCTCAGCAAATACTAGAGTGACTGAACGCCCAGCTGGGCTTTCTGAATACCCACCAGGTGCTTGCGCTGAACAGGCCTGTGCATGTCTGTGAGGCGGCTCTTCTGTTCCCTGGGGTGGGGAGAGACTGAGTCATTGAGATGATGCCTTTTCCTCCCTGAGTGTCTCTGGAGATGGTTAGGATGACAGGAAAAGGAAAGGGGGGGGTCCCTCCTCTGCAAGGGGACCTCTGGCGCCTGTAGAGGTCCTCCGAGTGTGGTCCCTGGACCACCCAGCAGAATCAGCAGGACTACTTAGCCACATGTGGGTTCCCAGACCTCCAAAGTCAGAAACTCAGGAGGAAGGGGAAGGGGGCCAGATGCCTACAGTCAGCAGGTTCTCCAGGTGATTTTGTATGGACCAAAGTCCCAGGACTTTGCTACCTCCCTTGTCTTGGAGGAGCCCTGTTCCAGCCAGTGAATGTAGCTGGCAGTCAGGCTGGCAAGCTCAGGCTTTAGCAGGACCTAAAGGCTGGGGCTCTAGTGGGAGCAGCCCTCGTTGGGGGTGAGGGGGCCACAAGGTACTGGTCCATCCCACCTATTGGAAGGGAGCCCTGGGGCATCTCATCTGCCCAGGGGGGCAGTAGGGTACCTTCCTAGAGAGGGTGGGCTGTGGCCACAGCCTTGGGAAAGCCACACATGGGAAGTCTTGATTTAATAATAAAAACCCAGCTGGGCTTCCCTGGATGCTTCCAGGCCAAGTGACATCTGTAGCAGGAAGTCTGTTCTGTGGAAGTCGGGTGGGGGGGCCCTGGGGAGGGGGCTCCCTGGAGAAGTGCTGCTCTTGACAGGATGAGCATGGCCCAGCATCAGGGCCACCATGCCCCTTGGGATCTCTCAGCCAGGCTGTTGATGTGCTTGGAAGTGGGGTGGAGAGGGTTCTGCTGGGCTGGGCTGGAGACTGTGGTGGGTGTGACGTCCTGAGTTCGAGGATGGTGGTTCTCAGACCTCTCGGAGACTGAAAGCTGTGCGCCCCTTCCCCAGGTCTGGGCACATGTTGCACGTATACATTTTTCAAATGGCTTCAGGGGATCCCTGGACACCTCCTTCCTGTGCTCTGAGCAGGGTATTTGGAGAACCAGCTCATCACCCCCTGCTTCCCTGAAGCTCCTGACCGTAAACACTGAACAGCAGAAGCTCTGTGTGGGAAGCAGGGGTCAGGGAAATGGCCGCTGAGTGAGGCTGGAGGGTTGACTTGGAGCTGAGCTGAGAGTGCCCCTGGGCAGCAGTAAATGGACAAGAGCTGTGGTTCTCAAATGAGAGAGGGGCTCTGTGGGCAACACACAGGGAGCTTTCCCAAAATACCCTAGCGTGACCTGCACCCTCTCCCGGATCAGCCTTTGCAGATGCTGTTCCTTCTGCCTTGATCACTGTTCCCTGCAGTCTGGGTCTGCCAGCCTCCTACTAAGAGGCCTCCCCTGCCCACCTCACAACTCTTTCACCCTCCTACCTGCCCTCCTCCTCTGCAGTCTCTTTTAAAGCATTTGTTTTAAGCATTTCTCCTTTTTGGCTTTTTGTTCATTTGTGTATGTTGAAGGTCTGTCTCTCCTCCCGGACCGTAAGTCCATGAAGGCAGCAAGCTGTTTTGTTCACCCCTGTATTCCTAGCACACAGCCAAGTCCTTTGACATATACTCAGGGCTTAATACAGACTTGTTGAGTGGCTGCAAGCAGTCTAGAGCTGAGAAGTAGGAGAACAGTGTTTCACTTCCCATTCCTCCCTCTCCGTCTGTTCAGGTGAACGTTTGGCCAAGCCCGAGAGAGGCAAAATGAGGGTGCACAAGATCTCCAATGTCAACAAGGCCTTGGACTTCATAGCCAGCAAGGGGGTGAAGCTGGTGTCCATAGGAGCTGAAGGTGAGTAGGGCCTGCCCCCTGGCTGCCCCCCACCCCCATCCCACCCCTCTGCATCCAGCCGGATTTTCTGCCCCCACCTCTTGGTTCTCTTGGCCTTTTCTAGCCTGACTCCTAGACCCACACATCCATGGGCACATTTGGAAGTAGGGCTCCCAGCACCTGGCTAGCCAGTGGATCCTTCATGTAAAAACATCACTTTCCGTCTAGTCTCTGTACCTTGGTGACCGTGACCCCAACCCCCCCACCCCCTCTCACCTCCCACCCCCTGCTGAATCCTAGCACTGTGGGATCCGTGGGATCCACATGAGTGGAATGCCACCTCCCCCTTCTGCAGGCCTGGCTGAGCTCCCCTGTCCCAAGCACAGAGTTCTGCGGTCTGGGGAGAATGTGTGGACATTGGTGCGTACAGGGAGCCCCTGCAGGATGGCTGTCCACAAGGCTTTAGGAACTTTTTTTTTGGCCACACTGCGAGACATGAGGGATCTTAGTTCCCGGACCAGGGATCGAACCCGTGTCCCCTGCATTGGAAGCATAGAGTCTTAACTGCTGGACTGCCAGGGAAGTCCCAGGAATATTCTTAATAACATTTCCCTGCAGAGAGGCTTCTTGAATTTTTTCCCTTTTACTTAAGAAAAAAAATTTGTTTATACACCTGAAACTAACACCAGCTTGTCAATCAGCTATACTTCAATCTTTAAAAATTGTTTAAAGTTCAGTTTAAACCATCATTAGCATGTTCTTAATGGTTAGAAGGAGGTGGCACAGTTTCTTGTGTGTGGTTCTGAAGGACTTGGAGAGGGTCAAGATGATTAGAATAAAGTACCATAACCAGGCCCCATGAGGACTGTGTCCCATGGATTCATCAGTGGATTGGGCACCTCTGTGGTGCCAGAGATTAAAAGGTGAGTAGTACAGTCTCCATTTATTCATTCATTGTAGATATAACCTGGACTGTGATTACTGATCACTTGCTCTGCAGCAGGCACTGTGCTAAAGCCGTTTGTACCAGGAATCTCATTTCATCCTTGCCATAGCCCTGTGAGATGGCTCGAATTGTTATCCCCATTTTACAAAAAGAAAACATGTGCCTAATGAAGATTAACTTGTCCAAAGTCCCGTCTTCAGCAAGTGGTAAAGCCGGAACTCAAATCCAGGTCAGAGTGACACTAGAGAAATGCTCCAGAGGGTGGCCTTTCCTTACAGAGGGTGCGGGGTGTTGTTCCAGTAAATCCATAGCAGCTGATTTTTTTCTCTGGTTGATGATCTGAAAGTCCTTCTCCTTTTTTCTGAAAATTGAGGGATTTGATATAGCAAAATCAAACTGAGAAACTTGAGCACAGGAGCTGGCAAACTACAGTCCATGGGGTCAAACCTGGCTGACCCGGGCTTTTGTAAATATTGGAACACGGCCACACCCATTTGTTTACATATTATTGGCTGCTTTCCTGCTGCAGGCAGAATTGAATAACTGTGTCAGAGACCATATCCCCACAAAGCTGAAAATATTTCCTATCAGGCCCTTTACGGGAAACGCTTGCTGACCCTTGCCTTATCAGGGACTCAGGCTGGTCCTTGAGGTCGTCGTGGGCGGTGCCTTTTGTGTCCCACCCCCTGAGCCGTGAGGCGGAGATCATGTCTCCTATGTGCTTGTGGCCGCAGCTCCCAGCGGCATGCTGTCCACGGTCAGTGCTCAGTGAATGTTTGAAGGGCTTGTGTACAGGCAAGGTACCGAAGAAGAAAAGAATTGTTTGTTCTCTTAGGGAGGGATCAAGACTGGGCAGAAAAAGTTTCAGCTAAGCAGGGATGGGAAGCCAAAGAAATTACCACTCTGGTAGTCTGCTACAAGCTCAGATGCTCTCTGGGGCAGGGAAGTGGAGGATGTGTGAGGTGGGCCAGAGACAGTAGGGATGAGTGGGGAGTGGGGAGAAGTGGGAAAAACATGTTCTTCTAAGCAGGGCAGCTGCTGTGTAGATCTAACCAATTGTTGCTGAGTGGGAATAAATATCCAGTGTTGCCAGATGTTCTGAATTTTTCAAAAGAAGCCAGAAATCCAGACTTTTAGAAAGGAGAATGTAACAACTACCATAATATATATATATATATATAGAGAGAGAGAGAGTCCCTGGTGGTGTTAGTGGTAAAGAACCCGCCTGCCAATGCAGGAGACATAAGAGACTGGATTTGATCCCTGGGTCTGGAAGATCCTCTGGAGAAGGGAATGGCTTCCCACTCCAGTATTCTTGCCTGGAGAATCCCATGGACAGAGGAGCCCGGTGGGCTACAGTCCATGGGGTCATAAAGAGTCAGACACAACTGAAGTGACTTAGCGTGTGCGTATGCACACACACACACGTATATATGGTAGTAGTGGTAGTTGCTGCATTGCAGGCAGATTCTTTACCATCTGAACCACCAGGGAAGCGTGTGTGTGTGTGTGTGTGTGTGACTGAATACCAAAGGGAAGGAAGAAAGGAGAAGATGGGCAAGAATAGCACTTGCTGAGGTCCAGATCTGTGGCTGGCCAGACAGGACAGAATGCTTTGACGGGCTTGTAGTATCACCAGCCATATTTTACAGTCTAGGAAACGAAGGCTCAGAGATGCTGCTCGAATGGAAGTGTGCAGTGTGGTGACCACAGGCTCTGGGCCAGGTGGCTTCCATTTGGCAGAACGCAGATTCAACCCTGGGGGTTGGACTCCAGAGCTGAAGTCTAAACCTCTCCAATCACCAGGGCACTGCTGCCTCTCTGCAGGGGTCCAGGACAGAACCTTCACGTCTGATTTTCCTCAGCTGTGAAGTGGCGGGTCACACTAGCTGTGTGGTCTCAACAGAGGGGTAAGGAGCACAGCCAGACAGGGGCATAAACTCTAACCACCACCTCTGTTCTCCCAGGAGGTCACTTAACCTAGCTGGCTGGAGTTTTCTAGTTCCCTTAACACAGACCTTGCTTCTTGAAAGATTTCTAAAGCTGCTTTTAAAATGAGACATTCCAAGCCTTCCTGCTACCTTTAGGCCAAGGCTTCCCTCTTTGAAATCCTCTCTCCCATTTTAAGCCAATGCGTTAATAGTAACCTATATGGGAAAAGAATCTGGAAGAGAATGAATGTCTATATGTATAACTGAATCGCTTTGCTGTATACCTGAAATTAACACATTGTAAATCAACTATACTGCAACTTAAAAGAAAGAGGTCGAGCACCAAGATCATGCCAGGACAGCCCGCTGCTGAGCCAGGAAACCGGATGAGGCCCAGAAAGGGTTTTGTTTATTTTAATGAAATGAAGTTTGCTGCTGTAGACTATCAAAGACAGTGGAATGGATCACCCAGAAGGAGCTCTCCTGGGGTTGGGGTGGGAGGAGATGTTGCCATTTATCCTGGCAGGGGAGCCTTGGGGACCAGATTGGGGCCCCAGTGAAAGACCCCAGACCTTTGAAGGATGATCACGTGGGACAAGGTCTTGACTCCGGCTGACCCTGGTGGGAAGCACCAGGCCTGGAAGGGAGATCCTGTGGGTAGGCCGACTGTGGAAAACATACAGAACCTTAGGGGACGGAGTGGGTGCTCTGGGAAAAGCATCAGATGTTCAAAGTGAACACCCAAAGATGTTCAGGTGGAGGTTGGAGGCAAGGAGCATCCATGCCACAGGAGAGGTTAGAATAGATCCATTTCTTGTGTGATACTTGATTCTAGAATGTCTAGACTTCATGGGATTGAGACTTGACCTGGGTGAGTGGTTGGAATTTAACCAGATGAGAGCACCTGAGAAGGAATTTTCATTTTAAAATCTAGAGGCAGGGAAAGCCTGATAGCTTTGGGTGCCAGAGCCTGGGAGTGGGCTTGATGATTTAGCATCTGGTCTTAGGTTGGATGGTGGCCACTGGTCTGGGCAGTGGTGACCGCCCAGGGTGGAGGGTCTAGTTTTCTACCACATGGAGTTTCTTCAGCATCATTGATTCCACTGTCTGAATACTGCCTGCCTGGAATGGGGCCAAGAGAGAGGCAGGTTCTGAGTAAAAGCAGGGTATGAACAGCTTCATAGGTAGCTGTGGTCTAGGAATGGCATCTTCCCACACCCACAGCAGACATTTGTTAATCTGTCATCATGGTTTTCCCTCAGGGGCCCAGTTACAGCCATGGCACCCTCCTTTTGGACTCAGTGTATCAGGGCATAAAGATACCTGTGAGATGGACAAACTTACTCCAAACGTAGAGCTGCCTAGTGAAAGGATCCATTCTGGGGAGGGTTTTTGAGGGTGAGGGGGGCTCAGGTGGACACGGGGATGAAAACAAATCGCTCTCTTTGCCTGTCCTCGGCTCCTTTGTTTTCTGACATGCAACTGCTTCCTTGGTAGGCATTGAAAATTCCGTAAGCAAACTCCCCAGGGGTTGGGTATTTCTGGAAGAGAAAAGAAGTAAGTTGGAAAGACCCAGAGAGAGGAAGCTGTCTTGTCTTCCTTGGTATTGGGAGGACCCTGAGCTCAGGGCCAACAGGAGGCTGGGTTATTTAGCCTTTATGCTGGCAAAGACTGAAGGCAGGAGGAGAAGGGGGATGACAGAGGACGAGATGGTTGGATGGCATCACTGACTCAATGGACATGAGTTTGAGTAAGCTCCAGGAGATGGTGAAGGACAGGGAAGCCTGGCTAGCTGCAGTCCATGGGGTCACAAAGAGTCAGACACAACTGAGCGACTGAACAACAGATGGGGGTGTTCACACACCCCTCCACCCCCCAGCTCAAGAGGAAGTGGCATTTCAGCCTCGACTCATAGAAAGGCATTACCACCTGGAGTGTTTTCTTGATGTTTAAAAAAATTTGTCCTTGATTTGAGATGGTGTCCATACAATTTAATACCTGATTTTTGTCTTCTGTAATTACAAAGATTTCTTCCAAATCATCAAAAAATTGTAATTATGATTTTTAATGGCTGTGCTAATTATCTGTTTGTTGAGCACAAGTGTGCTCTGTTCCAGATCTACATCCAGTCCTCGAGGAGCCTGAATGCTGTTGTGTTCTCTGCCCATTCAGGCGCCTGTGGTTAGTGTCCTCCATTCATTCATTCGTTTAGCAGACGTTGATGGAGGGCTGTTTCTGTGCCAGGCACAGTGCTGGGCTCCAAGCAGTGCTGGAAAACAGAAAACATCTTTGTCCTCAGGGAGCTTATGTTCTGGAAGAGCGAGAAAGAAAATACATATATCAGTTGCAGGAGAGTAAAGAGGGAGATCCAGGAAGGGCTTAGTGAGAAGATGAAGGGTGAGTGGAGGCAGGAGGAAGGTGAGGGATATCCCGGGAGAGGGGAGCAACAGGGAGGCTGTGGGACTTCAGGGGGAGGGGGACATGGGTCTCGGAGGCCCCAGCAGCCGCTGCTCTGAGTGGGGTGGGAAGCCCTGGACGTTTTGAGCAAAGGGAGTGACAGGGTCTGGCCTGTACTTGGTCACACCTTGTATTTTGTACCTTCACAGGGTTTCCAGGGTGGGGTCATGATAAGTAACCTGGCAGCAGGTGCCTTTATACGTCAGCCTTAATCTACATTTCACACCACTGGCTGACTGGGGCTGGAGAGAGAATTGTACTCTCAAAAATTTGAGCAACTTCAAGATGACTTGCTCCCTGTTGACAAATTATTTCCCCAAAAGGTGTTTCTTTAAAACGAATTTATACTTCTAGCCACAGGGTGAGAGCCACACGGCTGTCTATCGTTTGATAGATCTGTCAATCTAACGATAGATCATTACCATCATTATGTGTATTTGCTTGTTTTTAACTTTGTTCATTTAATAGCTGGGAAAATCGTATATCTCTAATTACAAGTGGGTTTGACATTCTTGTAAGTTGGTGGTTTGTATTTTGTGATTTGTGAAGTGTCTATTCATGTTTTTTGCTGACTCCTGTATTATGAATTTAGACTTTTTTATCTTATCAATTTATATAAGCACTTTGAATGTTACAGATGCAATACTGTTGGGAGTCACAAGTGAAAGAGCATTTTAAGCATAGCAAACCTTTAGGAGGGGCTTTCCCAGCGGTCCCGTGGTTAAGACCCCATGCTTCCACCGCAGGGAGCCCTGACCGGGGAACTAAGATCCTGCATTCCATGCTGCTGCTGCTAAGTCGCTTCAGTCGTGTCCGACTCTGTGCAACCCCATAGACGGCAGCCCACCAGGCTCCCCCATCCCTGGGATTCTCCAGCCAAGAACACTGGAGTGGGTTGCCATGTCCTTCTCCAATGCATGAAAGTGAAAAGTGAAAGGGAAGTCGCTCAGTCGTGTCCGACCCTTAGCGACCCCATGGACTGCAGCCTACCAGGCTTCTCTCGTCCATGGGATTTTCTAGGCAAGAGTACTGGAGTCGGGTGCCATCGCCTTCTCCGTGCATTCCGTGATATGTGGCCAAAAAATAAAATAAAAAATATTAAACTTTTAGGAACTGATTCTTGACTGATTGACTCCACTTCCCCCTCTGCATGCTCTGCAGAGTGTGTGCAGCTGTCTCAGTTGTTGAGGAGGATGGTTGTATGTTGCTGCAGCTCCCTGTCTCTCTAACCGAGTTTCTCAGACTTGGGTCATTGCTCTGCTGATGCCTAGAGTTCTGGGAGGGACATTTCAGCCCCCCTCTTAGCAGGAAGAATCACATCCTGTCCCATGCCCAAAGTGGCCACTGTTCTTCCTTTGCTGAGAACCCTGGTGCAGGCTCAGCAACTTTACCCCCACACTGCCCCCTGAAGCAGCTGTGGGCCAGGCCTCACTGCCCAGTGCCTGCACCTTGCCAGTCACAGAGCAGCACGCAGTTTTGCCCTCTCTTTTGTGGAAGGGGATGAGGTATTAGAGTTAATTTCCTTACAGGAATCCACTCTTTGTTTAAAAGGTTTGTGGGAAGCAAACCCAAGTAGACGTTGGCTCAGGGGATCAGGGGTCCTTGGACGTTGTCTCTTCTCATGGTCTTGTTGGGTGTCCCCCAAATCTACTGTTGTCAGGAGGGAAAAATGAGATATTCTTTCGATGCGAGAGTCTTAACTGAGAGTAGCTCACCACGGGGCCAGGTTACTGTCTCCTGGCCTGGGAGCAGGAAAGGTAAGGATCTGCTCAGTCTCCAAGCCTGTAAATGACTACATCTTTTAGGATCCTTAAAGACAGGGCTTATTTATCTTTGTACGTCCTGCCTCTAAGCCTGGGACAAAAAAATCTTCATAGAATTTATAGCATTTAAAAAAAAACCTAGAAGGTGCTGCTTAGATTGAATTTAGTGGGGTATCTCTTAATTTTGATTTTGAAGCTGCTGTTTGTTTTTTTTTTATGAAAAAATACCCAAGTTATGGCTTCATGAACTTGATTTGAGAGTTAGTGGATCCTTCTAGTAGCAGTTTATAAACCTTTGTCAGGTTGGGTAATTTCTGTTGCCTGCACTGGCTTCCCAGGTGGGTGGGCGGCTGTTCTGAGAGCTGTGCTTGCCCAGATGCCCTCCGCTCTGGAGGTGCCAGGACATTTGCGATGGCGTAGCAGTCCTTTCCCTCTTCTCTGTTAGGCTTGTGGACACTGCCCAGGTTCAAGATGCCCCCTTCTGTGTTGCCTTTCCTGTTGTACCCAGTTGAACTGACCACACTCTCCTGGTCCCCCAAGACACCCCCAAATAGACTTCCCTCCTGGCACCTGCGACATATAATTGTGCTGACTTTTTGACTTCCCTCTAGAAGTGGAGTGTGTGGCCTTTGACTTCCTACACAGAGTGACGTGAGCACTCAGGAAATGTGACCTTTGTCCCTGCTGAGACCCATCCTAACGTGTCCTGCTGCTGTTTCTGTAGAAATTGTGGATGGGAATGTGAAAATGACCCTGGGCATGATCTGGACCATCATCCTCCGCTTTGCCATCCAGGACATCTCCGTGGAAGGTAGGTCTTCTGCTCTGCTCCATGCTGTCCCCAGGCTTCCACCTCTCCCATGCCTTCACCATCACATCTTCCTCCCTGATCCATGGGGCAAGAGGTCCTTCATCACAAGCTGCATCCTGGGCCGCTTATCCATCGATGGCATCCTTGCTCTCTCCTAGTCTACAGACAAGTAAAAACTGGAGTGCTGGCCCCTATAGTTGCGTTGGCCCCCTCACTTTGAGAAAGCCTGAGATGGCTGTGGGGAAGTGTATTGGAACCACTGCTCTGGGGTTGTCAAATCCCAGAGTAGGGGAATAGCAGTCAGGAGAGAGCCATGCGAGAGATAGGGCCTCCACTTTGCTCCCATAGCACCCTCTGGTGGCCACCTTGCACGTCTGCAAGGGGCCGCCATGGTCTGGGGCCGTGGTCTCTCTAAACTTTTGGTTTCACACTCCCGCAGTTTTTGACCTTTATGTCTGATAGGTGTGTATTTATTTTTCAGTAAATTATATTCATGCATTTCTATATCCCGGAGAAGGAAATAGCAACCCAATCTGGTATTCTTGCCTGGGTAAATTCTCGAGTACAGCGGAGCCTGCCAGGGTACAGTCCATGCGGTCCCAAGAGTCAAGCGTAACTTAGCGCTTAAACCACCATCAGCACCACCGCTATATCAAACACATCAAACCAAATTTTTAAAAGATGAGATGGAGGTGTTTTTCAAGTATTTTTTAAAATTCATTTTAACGGCCTAGAAATTAATTTTTAATGAGGACAGTGTGGATTAAATTGCTTTGTTATGGGAATCTTGGCTTGACACTTAGTGATACAGCAATGTGAAGGTCTTAAGTTTGGTTTATAGATACCTGGTATTTAGGGCTGAAGTGACTAAATGGATACCCACAGTAGTTGCTTAGGGTTCTTGTTAGTGATAATAGATACAAATCTGGTTTTCAAATAGCTTTCTTGATGAGTTTATTCTTTTGGGTAGACTTCTTGTCAGCTCTGAGTAAATAGTTGTTTTTATCTTGTAACTGAAAAGAGCTTGGACTAAAAGCGGAAGCATTAGCTTTGAAGATTTTTATCATTTTCTTGTGCTTGAATTACTATATTATCTTTGCAGGAATTGTTGAGCGTCATTTTAAAGTCCATTTTGTGAACGGAAACCCACTTCACTGAGTACCACGAGCTGCTATTCACAGATGTGAACACATGGGGGCAGTGTGGTTTGCGGCCCTCCTGGGCCGGAAGCTTCTGGGGCCCCCTCAGCTACTTGCCTTACTTACTGACACCTGTCTGCTTTACACACAGCAGCCATGTCGATCCATGCATTAAATATGAGGAGACCTTGTTTTTTCTTTTTAGATGAACAGTAAATGTGACTAGGAGTCCTAATGCTTTCTTCTTAAATGACTATGTGCAATCCACAGGGCACACGGGCCCTCCCTGTCTGAAGAGCCCTGGATTTCAGATTTCACAGACCAATCAACCCTTCCTTCCCAAAGTGGCTGCCCGACAGAGGTTGCCGACTTAATTTTGTGTTGTTGCTATTTATTTGCATAAAAGGGAGTGAGGGGGAGAGAGTCTAAAAGTTTGAAAGGCCATTTTCTCATTATTTTAATGTATCAGGTGGCCAGTTCTGAAATGATACCTGGCTTACTTCTGTGTCTCAAATAACGTCTCAAACTTTGTCCAGGAAATAGATTTAATGGCCTAGAAGCAGCAGGGTTGAAATCTAGGAGTCTCTGTGTGGACCCCCGTATGAAGGACCCTATGGTCACAGGGGTCCTTCAGGAGCCCACACCTTCCTTCCACCAAGCCAGCCTCTGACCTCTCTGCCCGTCATCCCCTTCCCCACAGAGACTTCAGCGAAGGAAGGGCTTCTCTTGTGGTGTCAGAGAAAGACAGCCCCTTACAAGAATGTCAACATCCAGAACTTCCACATAAGGTGCGTGGCAGGGGGCTGAGGGGCTCTTGCAGAAGCCAGGCTGCTTCCCCCCAAGGACCCCTGGGGCTCCTGGGCTGGGTCAGTCTCTGTGCTCTGGAACAGAACACAGAGCCTTGGGGAAGGAGTCGCTTTTCTGGAAAGGGAGCGTCGCCCTTCGAGGCCCGCTCTGTCCTGGCTGCTGCATGATACATCTTGGGTTGATGCTCTTGGAGCCCCCTCAGGAGAGTGTCCGGAGAGTTCCAGCCTGGGGCTCTGAAACAGAGCAGACAAGGAGGGCCCCAGACCTTGGTGGGGGGCTTGGGTGGGACGTGACAACTCGCCAAACCCCATGGAGCCTTAACCCGGTACCTGGGATTGTGGCAGCAAGCAGGCTCCTTCCCACTCTGTTCTCCCAACTCCTGCTCCGAGGGGTTGTGGGTTCATCTCTGGAAAAAAGGAGACCCCTGCTTAGCACTTTGCCCTGAGTGCTTGGCTCCACTCACCCTCTGGCCACCCCCCACCACCTCTCCCCCGGGCAGCTGGAAGGACGGCCTCGGCTTCTGTGCCTTGATCCACCGACACCGGCCCGAGCTGATCGACTACGGGAAGCTGCGGAAGGTTTGTGTGCTCGCCTGACCCTCCCACCCATCCCCGCCAGCTCCCACCCGTCCCCGCCAGCTCCCACCCAGCTGGTCTCCCTGGGGTGGGTGGGGGAAGGGCAGGACTGGGCCCCCTGCTCTGAGAGCCCACCACCCAGTGTGAGAGCGTGTCAGTCTTAGACTAGCCGAGGAGACGGCCCCTCTGGAAGTTAGAGGAAAACACCTTCCATCAGGGCTACTTGAGTCTGTATATGCTTGCCAACATGCCCAACCTGCCAGGAAAGGCATCAAAAGCGCCACAGAAATTCTGTTAGGATGCGGAGATCCTCAGTGGCATTTCCCTGTTCTGAGATCCTCAGTGGCATTTCTCCGTTCTGGTTTTCTGGCTTTCCCAAGGTGCGTGCATTACTTTCATAATTTTAGATTCTGCTTGTCCTTAGAGATGTGTATCCCAGCCTTGTCGGAGATGTGCTGCGCAGTCCTGGGCAGGTCCCCGCCAGGGATCTGCTTTCCCTCCTGGCCGAAAGTTGGAGGGGATTTTGTTGCCGCTTGATTTCATTTGCGCTTTTGGCGTGAAGCTGCTGGGGGATTTTCTTGAGCGTCTGTGTTGAGGAGCAGACCGGGAGGTGGGAGCTGTGTGTCTAGCTTCATGGTGGTTCTTAGTGTCTGGGCTGGTTAAAGGACACTGGCCTGACCTTGGAGAGGGCCATCTGGGACACTGTGACTGGACTCACCACCCCCCACTCAGCCCATCCCGGCACAAGAGGCCTTGTGGAGCTGGCATCCTGGGAGAGACCACCGTTGGTGCCTCCCCACCCCACCCCAGTAGACGGTCTGGAGCTCGGGTTGCAATATCCCCTGTCGGTGCTTGGATCTCTTGACAAAAAAGGCTTCTAGGAATGACTCTTCTGGTTTTTGTCTCCTTGACCTCAGTACTTGGAGATCTTGGTGTTCAGCCAAGTCCCCCACCTTGCCTGTGCCCGCCATGGCCATGCCAGGCTTGATGTTGCAGGTAGAGGAGCTGCTCTGTGGCATCAGACCCTTGTTTGGGGGGATGTGTGTGTGGGAGGGGGCTGCTGAAAAGGATTTGTGAGGGGAGAAGAGTCAGGTGGAGTTTCCCACACTCTCCAGAAATCCTAAGTTGGGCCTGAAGCTTGAGGCTGGGCCCCTGCCTGCCTGGAGGGGCCCACCACCTGCCGAAGGAGGGGAGCCCGCTCACTGGCCCTGTGATAGCTGTGTCCAGGTATATGTGGACGGGGGCCGGCTTACCTCTCGGGGGATGGGGAATCCCAGCCCTCTAATTCAGCCACTTTGCAAAGAAAAAAAGCAATTTGAGAACCCACCACCACCACCCCACTCCCTACCGCCCCAGCTGAAAAGTGTGCGGCCAAACCAAACAGGGGCCGACATGGGGGAATCCTGGAGATGGAGAAGGCATCATCGTCACAGTCCTCCCAGCCGGTCAGCGGATGCACCGTGGTGACGGGAGCGTGTGTGCCTGGGTCCCTGCGTGGGGGGCTAGGGAGGCAGCACCCAGCTGATGCACAGCTGTGCCCAGCTCTGTGCAAGGCGGGGCTTGCCTGACTGTGGCTCTTTAGTCTCAGCCCACACACCCCCGCCCTGACTCCAGGAGCCTCAGCCATTCGGGGAGGGAGAGTCCAGGGGCCTTTGTCTCATCCCCGGCCAGCTCTCTCCCCACCCTCTTCCCTCTCCGCATCTTTTCATTTCTCCCGGCTCATTTCTCTGTGTTTCTCTGTGTCTGTCTCTTCTCTTCAATACAGTAGCAACAGTGATACTAGAATCCTAGCACAGACCTGTTCCCACTGAACCGTGGGCTCTTTCCAGAAAGCCCAGAGGTTGCCAGAGCCTCTGGAGCTTGGGAACAGCGGGGAGCCAAGGCCTCTGACCAGGGAGCACTTCCTTTGGTGGCCGTGGGGGCCTGGTGGTCCCTGGGAATCTGGCAGGGCAGGGGCGTGCGCACCCGGGGCCTGAGGATGGCCTAAGGCCTTGGACGGACATGACCGCTGCCTCTTGGCAGTGGTTTTTATCATTCTGGAAACTGTCAGAAGCTTTCCCAGAAGGACTCCACCTTCTCTATTTTGAGCAATTTCTTCCTGAAAGTGTCCCAAATGAATGGATGTATCCTTTCGTCCCCTTTGATTCTCACCTTAGCAGATGCAGAAGCTGAGTTGCAGGCTGACAAAGCCAGTTTGCTTTAGGTTAGGCTCAGGAACCAAGAAGAGAGTGGGAGGTCCAGCCAGGAACTCTCTCTACTAAGTTGTGGCTCTTTTTCCACATTAAAATTTTTTTTTCAATTTGGTCAAATATACATAATATGAAAAGTACCACTTTTAGAAGGGTGGGAGGGAGGCGATATTTGTATACATACAGCTGATTCACTTTGTTGTACAGCAGAAACTAATACAACATTGTAAAGCAATTATACTCCACAATTTTTTAAAGTACCACTTGAAGCATTTTTAAGTGTACAGTTCAGTAATATTAAGTATATTCACACCACCACCGTCCATCTCCAGAGCGCTTCATCTTGCAAAATTGAAATTCTGAAGCCATCACACCATCACTCTCCGCTCCTGCTTCTGCCAGCCCCTGGTATACCACCGTTCTGCTTTCTGTATCTAGGAATTTAGGATTAGGTACCTGTATAAGTGGCATCGTATAATATTTGTTCTTTGAGTCTGGCTTATTTCCCTTTGCTTAATGTTTTCAAGGTTCATCTATGTTGTAGCACGTTTCAGGATCTCTTCTCTTTTTTCCGCAGAATAGTATCCCGTGTCTATCTGTCCATGAACGTTTGTGTTATTTCCACCTTTTGGCTATCATGTATAACGCTGTTATGAACGTGGATATACAATTATTTGAGTCCCTGTTTTCAGTTCTTTGGGATATAGACCCAGAAATGGAATTGTTATGTCTTATAGTTCCATGTTTAACTTTTTCAGAAACTTCCATACTGTTTTTCCACAGCAGCTGTACCATTTTACAATCCCACCAAACAGTGCACAAGGGTTCTGATTTTTCCACCTCCTCACCAGTCCCCAATAAGTTTTCTTGAGAAGGTAGCAGAAGCCAGAATGTGGTCAGAAGACTGTGGCTATTTGAAGGAGTCCCCAAATTTCATGGAATGTGAGCACCAAAGGGGCTTGAGAGCTCCTAGTCCAACTTCTGAGTAACAGACGGGGAGACTGAGGTTAGGTTGTTTGCCAGTCCAGCTGGCTGGTGGCAGAGCTGAAACCAGAAGTCAAGACTGATGGTTCCCAGGCCAGTGCTCCGTCTCAGCTTGCATTTCTTAGCAATTCTTTCTTGGGCTGCAGGCTAGTATTCTTCACTCTATTTCTTTGACAAAGAAACTGCAACTTGAAGAGGAAAGATGACATTTTAAGTCCCCCAGCTAGCAGATCCTGGCCATGAGGCCAGACTTCTATACCCAGAGCTGGCCCCTGAGGACTGAACCAGGGAGGGGCCACAGCAGTGCCCGCTTGCCCCCCAGTCTTGATGATCATGCAGGTGGGGTCATCCAGAGACTTCTTGTGCTTCTCACCCACCTCTTCTTCTTCTCCCCTAGGATGACCCACTGACAAACTTGAACACAGCTTTCGATGTAGCGGAGAAGTACCTGGACATTCCCAAGATGTTGGATGCGGAAGGTGAGAGGCCTTTCCCTCTGAGCCTTCGGCTTTTCTCCCAGCTGCGTGCAGCGGCCAAGGGGCTGGGCCTTGGCACTCTGAGGCCAGACGGGAGAAGGCCTGGTTCCTGGGATCTCTTCTGGAGAGCCTGGGGATCACTAGTCTCTCAGGGATTCCACAGATAGACAGATACCTTGAGATTTGGAGGGGGAGGTGGTAGCTGGTGCTGAAAAGGGCTGCCCGAGGGTGATGCTTATCTTGGTCTTGGAGTTGGGGTGGTGGGTGTTGGGGTGGAGCACAGTGGTCCTTTGTTGTTTAGGGGAGAGAAAAAAGTTTATTTACATGTGCTTCGTGTACATACATGGGAGCTTGCAGTGATGGGTAATTCAAAGAGATGATTTGAGTTTGAGGTCTATATGCATATCTAACTTCACGGGGAAAGGGAGGGAGAGAAAGAACACTTATGGGCATTTTAATGACTTTTTGGAAAGATGAATGGACCCTTAGGAGAAGAGATGGAAGATACAGTTTGTGACAATGTCTGTCAAGTTGTGGGGACATTTTCCAATGTGCAAAAGAAGGGAAAATAATATAAGGAACTTCCATATACCCACCGTCCAGATAGAACAATTATTGAGATTTTGTCACCTTTTTTTTTTCTTTTTTGTCTTTGTTGAAGTATTTTAAAACAAATCCCATACACATCATAGCATCTCACTGCTACATACTTCAGAATATAGACCTTAAAAATAGAAATATTTTCATTCTATTTTTCAATCATAAAATAATTTTCACACCAAGCAAATGGACAGTAATTCTTGGATACATCTGCCACTTGGTTCAAAATCAAAATCTCCCCATTATTTCTCTTTAGCTGGTTTGACCAGAGTGTGCACGTGGCATCTCATTGTTCTAGTTCTTGTATCTTTTCTAATCTGTAGCATTTCCCTCTTCCCTCCAACGCCTTTGGTTCCTGGCATTGAACTTGTAGCCTGACGACCAGCTGTTCTGAGCACCCGTTTCTCTGGTTTGTCTTGTTTCCTTCCTCAGGTACCATTTCACTCCTTCCTCTACCTCTTGTGTTCCTGTGAGTGGAAGTTGATGCCAGATGCTGGTTAGATCCAGGCTCAGCGTCTTGGCAAGAAGACTTACGGTTCTGAGAGCTGCTTTTCCCATCACATTAGGGAGTGTATCATGTGTTCACCAGCTGGCTTTAACTCCAGATTTTTCTTGACAGACATCGTCGGAACCGCCCGCCCGGACGAGAAAGCCATCATGACTTACGTGTCCAGCTTCTACCACGCCTTCTCTGGAGCCCAGAAGGTACCTGGGGCCCCTTGCTCCTTCCTTGCCCAGCGCACCTCATGCCTGAGCCCGATCCATGCCCTCCCAACCCCTCCTCTCCCCGGCGACAGGGTCTGGACAGTCTGTCTCTTCAGTAGCGTCAGTCCCTGGTGCCAACGTGGCGTGTCATATTCTTGCTCAGCTCCTCTCCTACCCACCCCCCACCCCACCCCAGCCTCTCTGCTTTCGCTCATCTTCCTCTGTCTGCTGTCTCAGAGAACACTGGGAAAGAGCTCACCTTCTGGGACCCAGATGGCAGACTTCAGCAGGAAGGGGCGGCATGGGTGAAATTAACCAGGAGGCGCCTGGAAGGCACCGTGGGCAGTAGCCCTCCTTGCCCACCTCTGCTGAAGCTATGGCTTTAGCAGAGCAGCAGGGTGGCCCTTAGGGAGGAAATCCGACAGGGGCACCTCCTGTGTTCACTGACCTGTCCTGCAGCAGTGTCACGAAGCCCCTCCCTTTCTCCCGCTCACAGCTGTGGTTTAGCCAATCTGTCCACAGCCCCCTTGGTCCTTGACACCTTCTATATCTTGCCCGGGGCCCCCAGGAGGGGTCAGTACACAAGGGAGGGAGGGAGGGAAAGGGGGAGCAGCTGTGAGCCCTGCCAGTGTCCTGACCCAGTATTGCTCAGGGAGGTCTGAGGTTCTAGTCCAGTGGTGCAGGCTCCGCACTCAAATCATTGACACTGAAGATTTGAGTATTTCTGTTAGCTGGCAGCTGACGCCCCTCCCCTAGACCTCCCTCACAGGCAGGACCCCAGAAGCACAGCATCCAGGTTGCTGTGACCACAAGCAGCAGGCTTGGCCTTATCAGCTCTGGGCCTTGGACTTGCCTCACACTCAGGCAGATTTCCCGCCCTCTGCATGGAGTTTGAGTGGCCTGTTTTGAAATGCATGATGGGGTGATGCCCCTTCCCCAGCCCATACCTTTGCTCTTTCAGCCTGGACTCTCTCACACCCCGTCCCATTTGTCCTGCCAGCGTCTCATTTTCTCTTTCTGTCCATTCCCTCAGTGTCTGTCTGTCTGTGCTCTCTGTCCACCGTGGCTGTTGGGTTGATTCTGTGCTGTGCCGCCTCCTTCTCCTCTCAACCTCTTCTCCTTCTCTGTGCAGATGTGTAGGCACGCTAAGGCCGGATGGGAAGGCCACGTGACCTAATGTTTCATGTCACGGCCACGCCTTCTCGGTGCGCAGAAGGTGAGCTCTCCCTCGGCCTCGCCCACTCTCCCAGCGCCCTTCTGCCCACCTCTTCCATCCTCTCTGAATACTCCAGCAGCAGCCCCTTGGAACTGCAGCCCTGGAATGAAAGGAGGGATTAGAAAAGACCCCCCCCACACACACAACCCCGACCTCCTGCAGGAGGGCAGGATGCTCTCTGAACTTTGGCCAGGACACTTAAAGATGCCGGAGAACGCCCGCTTCTGGATGGCCTTGGGCATCTCTGTCCCCACACACTGGGCATAATGGGTGCCACAAACAGGAAAGAAGTCTCAGCTCTTTCCCTGGACTGAGTTGAAAGCCCTTATCCCAAGCAGTGCAGTTTGGGGCTCTGCTTGTTCTCATAAATATTGAGGACCCTATCACTTCTCTCTCCCTCCTTCTACTTGAGTAAGACCACCCTCTAAAATTACCCAGCAGTCAGGGCAGGGAGAATTCTTTTACCTTTCTCCTGGTGTCCAGGCCCTGGGCTTAGAGTCCTGCCTGATCCTTCCCACCCATGTCTGCCAGAGACAGTGGTGCCGGTTGCACACTATACAAGGGTGCCACGGGTACATCACAGACCATGAAGATTTGAATATTTTTTACTAAAACAATCCTGGAAATGGCCCTAAAAATGTCTTCTAACAGAATGAGTATGACAGTTTTCTGATAGAAGTGCCTTGGGGGAAAAGGTGCCTTTAAAAAAAAATAATAATACATAAAAGCATGAGGTGAGCTAGCAGCAGGCCCATCCCCCTGCCTGGATGGGCACCCGTGACCTTCTTCACTTTCCTTCCAGGTCTCATGGGCACTGCTTGGCAGGAAATAGCCCTGCCTGGAGGCTCCCTATTCTGGATGTCCCTGCGCCCCCCCCCCCCCCCCCCCCCCCCCAGGAGGCCCAGACCCTTCCAGCCTCTTCTCTGGTCTGCATCTTGCTTCTTCTTCTTTCTCTTTGTCCCATCTCTGCTGCTGCTCTTTCTTGTCAACTTCTTCTGGCCCCTCTTACACCCCACCTTTTAGGCAGGATGTGAGCACCATCTATCTACTTGTCTCGGGGGACCTCCAGCCCCAAGAACCGCATGGAATCCTGCCTGCGGCCAGAGCTAGGCTGAGCTGCCTGCCATGGTCTTTCCAACTCTCCTTCCGCCAACTCCTCCTCCTCTCCTGCTCTTGCAGGATTCTGTCCTGGGCTTCATGCCTGTTAACACTGGCCTTCCCTGTCTCTGGAGCCTTCCCTGTGTCCTGGCTGATGATGCTCGGGAGGGAGCTTGTGCCTGTGTGGGTGTCCGCGCGCACGCGCGTGTGCGTGTGTGTGTGTGTGTGCACGTGTGTAGCAGCCTGCTATTCTCCTTCCCAAATCTCATACCACCTCCTCCCCATGCCCTCTTCCCTCTCACTCATCCTTGTTGCAGTCATTTCATGCTACTTTGGTCCATATCTGAGGACAGCGTCATCAGCTTGGGGGGTATGGGGCTGGGCGTGTGGGTGGTGTTCCTTTCATGTCCTGGGTTGGGGGCCTCACCCAGAATTGCCCCTCCCAACCCACTTCGAAGGATTCAGGCAACTGCTTAGAGCTGAGCAGGCCGGTGGGCGGGGACTCTTCCCCCTCTCCCCTGGAAGAAGGAGGAGTCTTTCCTACCCTCTTCCTGTCTTGACTGTCTTGTGTCTGAAGCCAATGTGGGAGAGTCTCCTGAAACCCGTGTCTGGTGCCCTGCGTCCTCTCCACTGTCTTTCTCTTGTCAAGCCTTGGGCAGTGGAACTAGAAAGGCAGCTGAGTCTGGAGGACGTGTGCACGCCTGTGTATATGTGTTTGTGTGCCTGTGTGGATACGAGTGTGTGTGTGAGATTGACGTTCCTAGTCAGATGAGACGAGCTTCTGTCTGATGCACTGGTTTAGGTTCTAATTCTTTCTCAGCCTCTCCTCTCTCTTCCTCTTCTCCGTAGGGATTTAGAAGGTGTTGTGAGCAACCAGATTTTGTTTTGTTTGTTGCTTTAATGTTCATGGCCTGTGAACTGTTTCTGAGAAAACAGCCCTTTAGGGTGTGAACTGGATCTGCTGTGGGGTTCTGGATGCTCTTAGAAGTAGATGATGCTGTTTGCACCGTTCCATTTGTCATCTGTCGGTCGTGAATCTTCTAAGGCAAAGAAATCCTGTACCTGCCCTCGGGGGATTCATGGTCCATCTGGGAAAACTTTTAATAAAAGAAGCTCACGATGCTATGGTCTAATCTCTGCTGTGCTTCAGACCTGAGCAGGGGAGGGGGTGCTGCAGGGCTGTAGGACATGGAGACTTTCTTTCTTGCTTTCTTTTATTTTTAGTTTTGGCTGTGCTGGCTCTTCATTGCTGCTTAGGCTTTTTTCCAGTTGCAGCAAGCGGGGGCTACATTCTAGTTGCAGTGAGGGCTTCTCATTGCGGTGGCTTCTCTTGCTGCAGAGCATGGGCTCTAGGTGCTAGGGCTTCAGTAGCTGCAGCTCAAGGATCAATAGTTGTGGCTCCCAGGCTCTAGAACGTAGTCTTAGTAGTTATGGCATACCAACTTAGTTGCCCTGTGCCATGTGGGATCTGACCAGAACAGGGATGGAACCCATGTCTTCTGCATTGGCAGGCAGATTCTTTACCACTGAGCCACTAGGGAAAGCCCCATGGAGGCTTTCTTGAGTAGGAGACACTTGAGCCTGAGGGTCTTAAGGGTTGAGTGGTGGGGGAGTTCTGCAAATGAATGGCTCGGGGAGGTTGAGGAAGGCGGTCACGGTTTGTGGGTAGCTTCGTGGTGTGACCATGCAGCCTCAAAGGGAGAGCAAGTTAGCACTGGTCTGGGTCTCATCCTGCAAGCTGGAGCAGGGAGTAGGGGTGAAGCCAGAGTTGGTGACTGGCGTCTGGGGGTGCTGCTGGCAGGAACACCAGGGCAGGGAACTCACTTGGAACATGAAGGAAGGCTGAGCCGAAGGAAGCTGTGGGAGGAAGGAAATGGGCAATTCTAGCTAGATTTGGGAATTTTTTGACTAAAAGTGTCACAGATGAGATCTTCATGGCATTCGCATGACTCTGTGGGTGGCAGAGCCGTGGGGTGTCATTTGGCCACATTTGGCTGTTTGATGTCACCATCATTGAAGCTGCTTCCTTTCAGTTTGACCTGGGATAGCAAGGGTTTCATTTGGGGGTAGCTAAGTGCTCTGGGAATAATAATCCATAACTTAAAAATCCAGATCTCCAATATTGCAGGCAGAATTCTTTACCGTCTGAGCCACCAGGGAAGCCCCAAGAATACTGGGGTGGGTAGCCAGTCCCTTCTCCAGGGGATCTTCCTGACCCAGGGATCGAACCCAGGCCTCCCGCGTTGCAGGCAGATTCTTTACCTGAGCCACAAGGGAAGCCCTAACTTGGAAACAACTAATGTAAAACTAAGCACATTGTTTTGTATGACACTGTTTAGTAATACAAATAGTGGGTCATAAAAAAAACATAAAAATACTTTCCATGGAAGGGTCAGAAATTTTTTCCTTTGGTACTTGGAAGTCACCCTTTTGCCTGTTTCCATAAAATATTTTCTCAGCCCATCGATGATCTTTGTAAAAAGTCCCCAGAAGGCCCACCCGGAAACTCCCCAGACTTTATCCAAGAGGAGCCCCCTTTGACCCTGGATCAGTCAGCCGGCTCTGAGGGGCGGGTGAGACTTTTGAGGCCCAGAAGGCACGTGTTCCAGAATTCCATGAGCATGCAGGCCTCATTCAGTCCATCAAGTCTGCAAATTGACCCACAAATCAAAGTTTATGTCTTCCAAGCTCAGGATCTCAAGATGAGTCAGAGGATAACAAGGTGAAGGCGGGCTTGATCCATTAACCGTCACAGCGATGTTGACTCTTGCCTGCGATTCTTACCTGCTCGGTCAGCACTTTGGGCCGGGGACTTTGCAGCCATGTCAGCACACAGGAGAGCGCTGGCCTCTCCCAGGGTCCCCCTCCCCAGCCTTTGGGAAACAACTCTGGTGACTTTGGGCAGATTCATGGGGTACGTCAGCCAGTGCCCAGGACCCTACTTGTTCTTTGGCCTCGCATCTTCTGAGACAGGTCCAGGGAGGCATTTCCCTCCTCGTCACCTCTTGGGATTCCCCACGGTTGCCTGTTGGTTCTTAAGAGGAAGGATGATCAATCGGGGGTTCCTGATTGTCCTGTTGAGAAGTGGCTTTAGCATTTCCAGGACAGAGTTAGGTGGCGGGGCCGGGGGTGAGGGTCTAAGGATGTGATGGCTTGTCTCCGTTTCTTGAGACCTGGGACTCCCAGCTCCTTGCTCCGCGGTCAAGCCACAGCTGCCCTGCTGGATGCCCACCCACCCTGACACCCCGCCGTGGAGGGTCAGTGTCTTCACTTTGAGCTTAAAAGGTCCTTTATGGTGATCTCATCCTGCCCTCGTGCACATACCTCCTGGCACAGTCACCCACGCATCACGTGATCTGGTGGGCGTGTGTCCTATTTGAAGAATTCCACAAGGAAAAAAACATTTACATCTTCTCAGTCATTCCTTCCCAAATGAAAGCACCCTCTTTCTCTGGAACTTCTTCCTGATGCCTAAACCCAGTTTATCTTGCCACAGTTTGAAACCCATTGTTCATCAAGTGGGTTCAAGGTCCCATCTTTCTCCCTCTTCAACCTTTGCCATCTGCAGGGTCACCCTTCTCCTGGGCCCTAGGATGTGTATCTGTCTACTCATCATGATTGCCTGCTGCCACTCTCAGGCCATCTTCCTTCCTATCCCAGGGCCCCAGATGGCTTCAAGTTCCCCTCCCCTTGGAGCTGAGTTAGGACTATGAACAGGAATTGTATTTAGAGATCACCTGAGCAAAGTCCCTGCTGGCATCAGGTGCAGAGGGCCCTCTGAGCCAGAGAAGCCGTGTTCCCTGGGTTTCTGGGCCTTTGCATCTGATTGCCATTTAGTCTTCTTTTATTCTTCTTGCCACCTGGCCCACCTCGGGTGTCTGCTGGCCCAGCACTCGCTGTGGGATGTGTGTTTACCTTTCCCAGAGGCGCCCAGGGTGGCTTTCTGGGCATCCTGTCTATGTTGGTTTGATCCTTAATTCCTGCATCGTCTCTAAAGTTCTTTGGGCCAGGAGCCTTGAGAGATTCTGCAAGGATCCTGAGAGGCCCCACTCCCTCTCACCACCTTATTCTAGGATGCCCAGATTTAAATTCCTGCATCTCCAAAATCCTGGTAGAACCAGTCTGAGAGCCTGAACCTTGGGAATCCCAGGGTCTCTACTTGGAATTCCAGGATGGGCATAGATTTTCTCACTTTCCACCTGAGCTCAGCATCTCAATTATATCAACCATTGACTTAGTTTCTTTCCAACATACATGTTGGATCTCAAACTTCTAGTCTTTTCTCCAGGGGCCCCCAGTTCAGCCACTTAGGTCTTTGTGTGTGCTCACTTGCTCTGTGGGACTCAGCCTGGGCTGGTAAAGAGGGTGATGAGGAGCCTGTGAATTCAAAGTCTTGGGAGCTGCCTTCCAGCCATGTGATGCTGCAGGGGTGGGAAGAGACTTTATTGGCGCAGGCGTGTGCCAGGCTCCCTCGCTGTTGCGAGGCTGACCACCACCCTCTCTGTCTTGTCAGGCCGAGACAGCAGCCAATCGCATCTGCAAGGTGCTGGCCGTCAACCAGGAGAACGAGCAGCTCATGGAGGACTACGAGAAGCTGGCCAGCGACGTGGGTACCCCTGGGTTCTCCTGGTCTGGCCCTGGCAAGGCCTTGCCACCCTGTCCTGAGAGACCAGGGAGCCCGCAGAACCCATCCATTCCTCCAAATCCATCTCCGGGCACAGTCCCAGGCTGGGCATTGCCCCTCATCACAGCAGCTGACCGAGGGCGGCTTGGGCTCCCCCAGAGATCGGGGGTGGGGGTGGGTCAGGGGCCAGTTGGGACTTTGAAGAGCTGAGTTCCACGCTTTTTCTATCACCTCTCTGCTCTTGATTTTTTTTCACTTGACAATGAAAGCTGTGGCAAGAGACCTCAGAGGCCTTTTGGGCCCAGTGTGCTGTTACTCTGGGAGTGAACCAGGGATAAATGAGGCTGGCTCAGGCTAGCTTAGCGGCTGGGCCCACCCAGGGGACGGGGGGGACAGGATGGGTTTGCTGTTCTGCCACTGACTGCATTTGGGTTAGAGCACCACTTGCTCCTTCCTTAATTCAGCCCCTGAACAGCTTAGCCCAGCCTCTTGGTGGACTTACTGTCCCCCAGCATAGTAAGAGCCCAGGTTCTGGGGTCCCAGTGCCTGGATTTAATCTCTGCCTTACATCAGTCACCTTGGCAAGTCACAGAAGCTCACCGTGCTTTGGTTATGTCCTCCGCCACCGGCGGGGAGGGTCACAGCACTTAATTCCGTGATGACTTAGCTCGTCGTCATTATTCAGATGAGTTAGTCTGGGCCACGTGATCCAGTTGCGGGGATCACGAGTTTCCTCTCATCATTTCCACTCCTCCACCCCCCTGTCACCTCATTGAAGAAACAAAATTCAGGCTGTCCTCTGCAACCTTTTCTCTTTTGAGTCAAGGACCCACATTCTAGAATCCTCAAAGGTCAGATGGCAGGGGCTCTGGCCAGCAACCATTCACCCCTCCATGGTAAGATAGGGAAATTGAGGCCCAGCCAGGTAGTAGATGAAGAACTAGAGCTCGGGTCTCCTGCTGAGTTGAGCCATCTTGCCCCCAGGTTTCCCCTTGGGGAGCAGGGAGGTTGAGTGATGCTGGCTGTGAGTTGATATATCCTAGTGGCCAGGCGTCATGGAGCCTTTGATTCTCAGAGGCAGCCTGGCCCTGTGGCCTGGAAACGGCCTGGGGTGATGGTTGGGAAAGAGTGTGCCCTCAGGAGAGATGCGGCCCCCCTCCCAGCGTCCTCCCCTGCTCCCTCCACAGCTGCTGGAATGGATCCGCCGCACCATCCCATGGCTGGAGAACCGGGCACCCGAGAACACCATGCACGCCATGCAGCAGAAGCTGGAGGACTTCCGGGACTACCGGCGCCTGCACAAGCCGCCCAAGGTGCAGGAGAAGTGCCAGCTGGAGATCAACTTCAACACGCTGCAGACCAAGCTGCGCCTCAGCAACCGGCCCGCCTTCATGCCCTCAGAGGGCAGGATGGTCTCGGTGAGCACCCGGACTGCCCCGACCCGGAGCCGCTCCCAGGCGCCAGCAAATGATGCACTGTGGGCGGGGCGGGGGCGGGGCGTGTGCTCATCACCTGCCCACACTGCTCCAGGGATCGGTTCTCTCTCCCAGGTGACCACCCGGACTCCAGCCCACACTCGGCCAGGTGGGGCTCCCCCTCGCCCCAGAGAGAGAGCCCCCTTTCTCCTCCCCACGCCAGGTCATACTTGCCCTTTCCAGACACCTGCTCATCTGCTTGGATCTGCCCCGGCACTTTCCTCCCCACCCCTCAAAGGGTCATCTCTGCCAACAAAATCCCACTTGACATGTTGACCCAAACAGGGCATAATTCAGGAGCTAAAAGGATAATTTTCACTTCCATGGAATCTTTTTAAGCACTTAAAAACTTTTTTTTTTAATACCTTAATAGATTTTTTTTTTTTTTTGTAGGACATTTTCAAATATGTAAATAAGTAAAATATAGAAAATAGAAATTCTTCATAATCTTCCTACCCAGGATCAACTTAAAAGATTTTGGGGAAAAGAGATTCTTTTAGACTCTGTAAATGTGATTTTAAAGGGAATCCGAAAGCATCCTTTATTTAATAAGCTGCTTAGAAAAAAGAACTTACAGGGACTTCCCTGGTGGTTAGGAATCCACGCTTCCAGTGCAGGGGGAACAGGCTCAGTCCCTGGTGGAGGAACTAAAATCCCCCATGCTACATGGCATGACCAAAAAAAAAGAAAGAAAGAACTAATTATATCGTGACCAGCTTTCCATGTCATAACTTTTTTTCATTTTTGTCACTTTTTTGTTATTCCTCCCTGTTTACCCTTTCCCCAGGACTTGAGATATGAGCCAAAGAAACATGCAAACAAAAATTTTAAAATAAAAAATTGACCAGGATAGAGCTTTTGTACTTTGCAGAGGAGAGTTGACAAGGAGACACAGGCACATAAGGGAGGTGTGGAAGGGGCTGGGAGAAACTTGTAAACAGCAGTGGAAGGAGGGAGGACCCTGGGGGAGTAGAGAAAGGCCTGACGTTGTGCATGCGGTTTGGAAAACTGTGGTCCTTTTACAGATTCCAGGCCAAGTCAACAGCTTTTATATGGCTGGAGCTGCTGCTTGACGGGGGCTGGGGGGGTGCTCTATGCTTTAATGTGCCCCTCCTGTGGCAGATGCAGTGTGGCCCCTGGCACATGGCGAGGACCTGGGTGGCACACGAGTTCGGTCAGCCTGTCACTGCCCGGGGGGTGTCCTTGTGCTAACTGTAGAGGGCAGCTCCCTGTCTGAACGCCTGTGGGTTTGTGCTCATTACCTGTCACCATCTCTGGGATGGCTACTGCCCAGAGCCCGCAAGTACACCCAGAAATGTGAGGAGGCTGGCCTGCCTTGTTCAGTTTGTTGCTCTGTCTCCCTGGCTGCCCCTGTGACCTCTGTGGTTGCTCAGAATCCTGGCAGAAGCCAGTCTTGGTGCCCAGAGGGCCTTGGACTCTCTTCCCACTGGGATGTACTGCTAACGCCCCATAGCAGCATGGACCCACTTCCCTACCCAGGAGGCCTGGTGCCTAGGAACCCCAGGTCATACCAGGGGGACTGGGTGGGGAGGAGGCTCCTCCTGGAATGTATGGAGGAGCCGTGGGGGCTCAGGGGCCAGGTGGGCTGACCCTGTGCCTCCCATCCCTGCAGGACATCAACAACGCCTGGGGCTGCCTGGAGCAGGCGGAGAAGGGCTATGAGGAGTGGCTGCTGAATGAGATCCGGAGGCTGGAGCGGCTGGACCACCTGGCAGAGAAGTTCCGACAGAAGGCCTCCATCCACGAGGCCTGGACGGACGGTAAGAACAGCTTAGCCCCTGCCCCCACCCCAAGCTTGGGTCGAGCTTTCGTGCTAAACCACCAGCCATAACTCCTTTCTCTCTCGTGTTTTATTTGTTTTGTCTCTTACTTGTCCCTTAACATTAATTAGGCGAGTTCATGACCCACCCCACTCCCTTTTTTATTGGCCACACCCCATGGCACATGGGGTCTTGGTTCCCTGACCAGGGATCAAACCTGCCTCCTCTGCATTGGAAGTACAGAGTCTTAACCACTGGACCATCAAGGAAGTCCCTCATTAGTATTTTGGTTACTTCAGTTTTGTCCTCTGCTAAGTGGGGACAATAATAGTATCAACTTAATATGTTTATGAGGATTAAGTGGCATAATACATCAGAAGCAATGAGAAGAGTTCCTGGCATACCATGTGCTATATGTGTGTTAATTATTCTCGTCACTGTAGTGGCTTCTCTTCCCTGAGTCGGGTTGGGACTCACATGCTGATTCTCCCACCTAGAGGCGGCGTATCTTGGACCAGTGGTCTTGTGTCCTTGTCTGTTACATGCAGGTGATGATGTGCCCTCCTGTATTACTTTCTTAGGGCTGCAAATTGCCATAAACTGGGCGGTTTTACATGACACAAGGACATTCTTGTTCAGGAGACTAGAAGTCCTAAATTAAGGTGCCATCAGCACTGGCTCCTTCTAGAGCCTCTGAGGGGGAGGCGTCCCCTGCTTCTTCCTAGTGTCAGGTGGTTTCACTGGCACTTCTTGGTGTTCCTTGGCTTGTAGCAGCATCACTCTAATCTCTGCCTTCCATCATCACCGGCTGCTTCTCTCTGGGTCTCAGTGACCAAATCTGCCTCTCAGTTTTTTACTGAAAATACCAGTCATTGGATTTAGGGCCCACTCTAATCCAGTGGGATTTCCCAGGTGGGACAGTGGTAAAAAATCTGCCTGCCAGCGCAGGAGGTGCAAGAGATACGGGTTCAATCCCTGAGTCTGGACGATCCCCTGGAGAAGGAAATGACAACCTGCTCCAGTATTCTTTCCTGGGAAATCCCATGGACAGAGGAGCCTGGTGGACTACAGTCCACAGGGTTGCAAAGAGACAGACACATCTTCATGACTAAACAACAGCTAATCCAGTATGACCTCATCTTAGCTAATTATATTGGCAGAGACCCTATTTCCAAATAAGGTCAGACTCTGAGGTTCTGGGTTGCCATGAGCTTTAGAGGGACACTATTAACTCAGCATACCTCCTCATGCGGTTGTTTGCATTTTATGCGTAGTTGAGCGCCTGGCACGTGTAACACACTCGGTAAATGGGAGCCTTTGGTATCTTCCCTCCTCTGCCTTCTCTGCCATTGTAGTAACCTGTAGCTCTGGCCTTAGCACCTGTGTGTCTCCATCACTCTGACCTGGAGCACTTGGCCATGTCTGGTGTCTGCTTGTTGGCAGATAATCTCCAAAGAGAAGATCACACCCAGAATGGTCTTTTCCTTAGAACCTGGGCTGGGGCTGGAGAGTGAGCCATGCTACCCATCTCCTAGGGCCCCGCGGTCATTTCAGCTGAAGCCCCTGGAACAGACCCATTGGCCGGTAGAGCTCAGTACCCTGAGATGCCCGCATTCAGCTCTGTGGTGGTCCTCAGACAGTAGGCTAGAGATGAGTAGGGACGGCCACACCCTGGGGCCATTAGGGAGTGGCTTGGAGCAGGAGGGGATAGGTGTGTGCTTGACTCAGCAGAGGGGTTTACTGGGCTTCATATATGATGATATGAGGTCACTGCCGCACCTTCCACTATGCCTGTATGAGCTATCTATCAAGGCACGGATGGATGGAGGAGAAGGGGGGTGGTGGAGTTTGCACCGATTCACCCACATGCTTCTATTGTGTTCTCTCTGGTGCCAAGGAACAGCTCACAAAAAGGTACAGAGCAAAGATTGGCCCCGCCAGCCACCAGCAACGGCATGAGAAGTGCTGGCGTGCCTGCAACAGATGCCAACATAGCAGTCTGGCTATAAGTACTCACAGCTGACAATGCTGTTGCCCACTTACCTAAGAACTGCATTTCTTGAGGCTGTCTAAAACCCCTAAACGTGGCTGAAATCACGTGTCTGGGATGTTTGCCATGCGTCCGTCTACAGTACTGCCAGATGAGGGGCCCACATGCTCCACGGTAGTGCAGTGTGGTTATGCCACTGGGGGTTCAGCCGCGCGACAGAATGTTACGGGGCCATCGGAGTGACTCGTGTGATGGCCGTGGTGGCAGTGTAGAAACTGGTGGTGCGCTGCTGAGTATTTTAAAAGCAGGATATGTAATTTACATACACCCAATGGTTTTAACCCAACATCCATACATGGCAAGACTGAAAAGGAGCAGATAAATAGGCTCATCGGTGATTTTTTTTACCCTCTAAACTCATCATATTAATATTCTGACAAAAAGGAATAGAGAGAAGGAAAGAAGCCATCACCTCTTTGGCCCAGCTCTCATTTCCTGAGAGTTGCTGAGCCTCCCTGACAGGGCAAGCACCGGAGGTGGGCGTGCAGGAAGGCCAGGTCAGCCTCTGTCCCGCAGCAGCTGCGTCACAGGGTAGCTGGGGACCGTCATCTAACAGCGATCTGAGAGCTCGATTCTCATCCTCTTCCCTTTGGAAACAAAAATCCAAGAAATGCAAGCCTTGCCTCTCCCCTTAAAAGAGAGGGCAGTGCGCCTGATGCTTGGAGAGGGTGCTGGCTGCTGATGGCCTCTGTGCAGAGTGCACTGGACAGGCTGCCCACACTGGGTGTAACTGAGGGGCAGGGTCCCTGCAGGGCTGCTGGGTGCAGCAACTGTAAGTGGAGAAGACTCTAAAGATGGGGCACCCCTGAGGAACTTGTTTTCCCCAGGTTATACCGCAGGCGTAGATCGTTGTTTCCTGCTGTTTATAAAGTTTGTGTTATATCCTGACTGTCCACTTAGCCTCATCGTCTGTACATCACCAGTCCTGGTGGCCCTGGCACGCTCCATGAAAAGGAGTGACTTTCTTGCCCTCTGCCCCATCGCGCATGTTCCGGCTGCATATCTATTTTCTCGAACTGCAGATAATTGATCATTGTATGGGGCACATCTGTCTCCTTGAGATATACCAGAAGTGGAGTTCCCGGGCCCTGAGGTGGGGGTGGTTGTGATCAAGAAGGTGGGCCTCCCGGCTCCTGCTCAGCCTTGTGCCCGACCTCTGACCCCCAGGCAAAGAGGCCATGCTGCGGCAGAAGGATTACGAGACGGCTACCCTCTCAGAGATCAAGGCCCTGCTCAAGAAGCACGAGGCCTTTGAGAGTGACCTGGCTGCCCACCAGGACCGCGTGGAGCAGATTGCCGCCATTGCCCAGGAGCTCAAGTAAGCCCGGCGGGCACTGCAGCGCTGTGGGAGGTGGGCTGTGGCCTGAAAAGTGAGCCGGGTCCTGGGGCAGGAAGGTCATTGATACAGAAGACTAAGAACATCCTCACAGGTGGGGAATAGCCTCCGACCATTCTGTCACAGGCCTTCGGTCCTTACCTACAGCTAGTGTGGGACCAGAGGGTGACTGAGTATGGCTCTGAGATCTTGCCTGGTCTTAGTGGCTTCCTGTCACTGGGCATTGCAGTCAAGGCTGGTGTGGCTTCCAGGCGAGGCTGGGGCGGGGGCCCTTGCGGAGGAGATCTGTTCTCCTCCCAGCAGTCTCCTGAAAGCCCAGAGGTTGAGGGTGGGAGTATGGGTCCTGGAAGGTCTTGAAGAAGTGTGCAGGAGAGCAGGCCACAGAGGTAACCTGGGTCACCTGTCTCTTCCTCTCTCCTCCCCTGCAGTGAGCTGGACTATTACGACTCACCCAGTGTCAACGCCCGGTGCCAAAAGATCTGTGACCAGTGGGACAATCTAGGGGCCCTAACCCAGAAGCGAAGGGAAGCTCTGGAGGTGAGAGCCCCTGAGGAGACAGAGACTTGCCTCCAGCAGCCCTGTGTGGCCTGTCTGCTTCACGACTCCCTTTGCTTTGGGCTAAGAAGCTCTACTGGGTTCCTCAGACCTTCCCCAGTCCTGGTCTGACCATGGAAAGCTCACATTGGCACTGGGCTTGACCTTTGCCCTGATGGAGATGCCCTGATCATACCTTCTCCTCCTCCTGATTTAGTGTACTTGGACCAAGCCCCACCTGTTTGAGAGCCTTCCTGTTCTCTAAACCAGACTCTCTGGGGCCTAGGCGGGTGACTCCAGTATGGGGTGGTCCATACACCCCATATTAAGAACCAGCACTCTGGAGAGTCTGTTCTGAGTTATCTGGTCCTTCCAGACCTGAAACTCTCGGGCTAGCCAGAAGGATCTTGAAGTCTACTGGGTTGGGTGGGGGGTTGGTGATTCTGGACATGACATTACTAAGCACCTTCCCATCCCCATGCCATTTGGCACTCCCAGCGCACGGAGAAACTGCTGGAGACCATTGACCAACTGTACTTGGAGTACGCTAAGCGGGCCGCACCCTTCAACAACTGGATGGAGGGGGCCATGGAGGACCTGCAGGACACCTTCATTGTGCACACCATCGAGGAGATCCAGGTGTGCTGCCGACCCCCTCGTCTATGGAGGCTGGCCTTGCACGGCCCACACACTGCCCTTGTAGGGAGAGGGCTGAGGGTAGCCTCCCCAAGGATGTTCTAGATTTGAAAGCTTTGTTTTATTTATTTTGACTCCATAATATATGCATATGGTATCAAATCTACAAGCTAAAGAGACTGTGCAATGAGTTTTGTCCCCCAGCCCCCAGTGCCCCTCCCCAGAGGAGAGCAGGACACGGTCTCTGCATAGGCGAGCACATTTGTTTATTAATATGTTCTTCCCCCACTTTTTACGTAAAAAGTAGCTTCTATTATATACTGTATCCTGAACCTTTATTTCTAACCTCATAATTATCTTGGAGCTCATTTCACTGCAATAAGCCATTCTTTTGTACAGCTGCAGGGTGTTAGATGAAAAAGGTTTTGCAGAACAATGAGAAAGTGTGTTAGGAGAGGTCCCTTGAGCAGACCCAGGGCACACCTTGTCCCCAACCTAACTATGGGGTGGTGAGCACCCCAGGGAGATTGCTGCTGGATTCACCAGGCCTGAGCATGAAGCTGTGGCACCTTCCTGTGGCCAGCCCAGCCATCCTGGTTCTTAGCTGAAATAGTCCTGGGTTGATGCCTCCAGGCTGCCCAGCTGGTGTGGGGCCGGCCTCCGGTGGCCCCTTCACCCACTTCTGCCCTGGGACCTGCAGGTCTCCCTTGGCTTATCTTGCCCATGGGAGGCATCGGTCCCTCCCAGTCATTGTGCTTCTTCTGCACGCCCGTCTCTCTCCAGGGACTGACCACAGCCCATGAGCAGTTCAAAGCCACCCTCCCCGATGCCGACAAGGAGCGCCTGGCTATCCTGGGCATCCACAACGAGGTGTCCAAGATTGTCCAGACCTACCACGTCAACATGGCAGGCACCAACCCCTACACAACCATCACGCCTCAGGAGATCAATGGCAAATGGGACCATGTGAGTCCAAGGGCTGGGTGGGGCGCTGGCGGAGCCATTGTAAGTTTCAGAAGGGCAGGGATTTTTGTCTGTCTGTATTCTGATTTTCATTGATTTCAGTGTCGTTCAGTAAGTACTCATTGTCTAGCAAATGAATGAATTTCTAGAACAGGTCAATGTGTTCACTTCAATTACTGCCTGGCCTCTTCCCTTCATGGCTCCTCCACTTCCTCTGACATGGAGGCAGATGGCCGGCCCATCCCAATGTCCCCTGACTGTTCCTGCCCCAGGTGCGGCAGCTGGTGCCACGGAGGGACCAGGCCCTAACGGAGGAGCACGCCCGCCAGCAGCACAACGAAAGGCTACGCAAGCAGTTTGGGGCCCAGGCCAATGTCATTGGGCCCTGGATCCAGACCAAGATGGAGGTGGGTCCCAGCACCGAAGGCCCGGCAGGGGCTTCCATCCTTCCCTGCACCATCCCAGACAGTCAGGCTTGCCCTGTCTCCTCCTGGACGGGACCTGTGGGCACTGTGGGTCCTGAACCCACAGCTGGCCTGCTGCCCCGTGGAGGGTGTGGGACCCGTGACCATACAGGGACATCACATGAGACAGTCCCACGGAAGGATCAGTGCCTAGGTGACTGATTCGGCTTGCCCTGTGGCATATGTGGTTGAGCTGGTCTCTCTTCCTCCTGAGTCATGAGCTTGGCCAGAAGGAGGTGATCTCCCCAGAGAGAGAACTGTGCTTTGGGCAAGCGTGAAATTCTTTGCTGTATTGTTGGACCAGGTATCAGGGTGATGTAGGTAAGGAAGGAACACTGCTTGGGTTAGAGCGTGGTGTCCCTCTGAATTCCTTGAGGGCAGAGACCATGTCAAGTTCCTCTGTGCTTTTCTGGACCCTATCTCTACCTGCTTAGCACATTATGCATGGTAGTGGGTGCTCCAGAAATGCTTGCCAAGTTGAACTGAGTTCCCAGAAAGTGCTTTCACAAGCAAGGTGTGTTTATATGGATGAGAGACAGAGATGGGGATTAGGCCTGGACCATGGAGACAGGTGGGATTGAGGTGGGCAAGGCAGGCCTCCGAGGAACCAGAACAGCAGGATCGTGTTCATTGAGAAGGTGAGCCAGGTGCCCTGAGGCTGTGAGGAACCCAGCTTAGTGGGAAAACTTCCCTGAGATGGGTGGTAGTCTGGAATGGGCCTGGGATGGGAGTTTGAATGGCAGGTAGAGGAGTGAACCTTTAAGTTAGCAACTGACCTTGCACTCCCTTCCTGAGGCTGAGGGGTACCCGGGAGATGGGAGGTATTCATCTGGTGATAACAGTCAGTGCTGGTCAGATTCCTTTATGATGCTATTTCCATGCCAAGGATCATCAGAGGGGTTAGCCCCAGTCTTCACCCTGGGGGCCCAGAGTGCATAGGTCTCACAAGAGCCTCCTTTCTGGGTGAGCAGGAGATTGGAAGGATCTCCATTGAGATGCACGGGACCCTGGAGGACCAGCTCAACCACCTGCGGCAATACGAGAAGAGCATCGTCAACTACAAGCCCAAGATCGACCAGCTGGAGGGCGACCACCAGCTGATCCAGGAGGCGCTCATCTTTGACAACAAGCACACCAACTACACCATGGAGGTGGGCACCACCAGCCTTGCTCCCCTGGAGAGGGAGCCCTGGATCCCCCTTCTGCTTCCCTCGGCTGGGGAAGTGGTGGTGGGGGGTCACCCATCATTCCAAGAAGACTGGTCGCGTAGTAGGATAAACCCTAGCTTTTAAGTGAGAGGATACTCAACTTCTCCTCCCTCCTGGAGCTCTGAGTCTCAGTGCTTTTTGAATTTCCCCAGGAGCTTGCTGAGAATGCAGATTTCCAGGCGCCGTCCCAGAATTTGATTCACTAGGTCTGGGATGGGACTTGGGTATCTAAATTTTTTAACAAGTACCCAGTGATTCTGAGACTGGTGGTCATCAGACACTGGTTTGGCCTCTGCTTTTTAAATGACCTACTTGTTTTGACCATGAAGGCATGGGTGTGAGGTTATAGAGTTGGATGTTCAGGGAATTACCTACTTTTTTGTCCTTTGATCTTTCCCACTGTCAACTTTGCCCTTTTTCCTGACCTGACTGCACTGGTCATTCTGGTTTCTGCTGTTCCGGGCAGAAACCATCACCCTTCTGTGCTTCCCCCTTCATCATCTGGGTCCTCTGTCCTGGTTTGCTGTCCTTGTCCTGGTTGCCCAGCGCCTGGTGACTCTGTTAATCCGGGCAGAAGGCCTGGTTTGATTGCATTGGCCATTTTGATGATCAGGGGAGGGAGTAGGGAGGGGTGACCCGGGCCCAGGCCTGGAACCCCTTTGCTGACGGGCCTTGCCTGCCTGCAGCACATCCGTGTGGGCTGGGAGCAGCTCCTAACCACCATCGCCAGGACCATCAATGAGGTGGAGAACCAGATCCTGACCAGGGATGCCAAGGGCATCAGCCAGGAGCAGATGAATGAGTTCCGGGCCTCCTTCAACCACTTTGACCGGGTGAGCTCCACCCCTGCACTCGCTGAGGGCAGCCCCAGCCCCAGGGCCCTGGAGGGCACTGCCCAGGGCATGGGCCCACTTCCTGGGCAAGTGAGGAGGAGAGGGTCGGGAGGGAGGAGCTGCAGTCAGCCTGCTCTGACTCTCCACCACCCAGGCTGGCCTTAGAAGCTGTCCAGGTGTCCCACGAGCATCCCTGCTTTCCTGGAGAGTGCTCGTGTTGTGGGTGAGGAGAAACCCTCAGACCCCTGACTCTTGCTCTCCTACCATGAGGAGTCACCCCTTGGGGGCAAGGCTGCCATAGCCTCAAGGGAGGGCCTGCTGTCCCTGGCTATGGGGACCATTCCCTGCCTGTGCCTGGGGACAGAGCAGAGCCTCCCTCCTCCCCGAGCCCCAGGGGTAGCCTTTCAGACCCCTGGTAGAGGTGTCAGAGTTATCAGTCCTCCTGGATTCTCATCCAGTTTTGCGTGGGCTGCCCCTCCCAGTGCCTTGGGGCTTTGTGGTGGCCACAGGGGGTGGGAGCATGGGCTTGGGTGCTGCCCACCACCCCTGCCTGCTTCATTGCCCTCCAGGCACCTGGGTGGGCGACGTCCTCCTGGAAAACCCCGCTCAGGGCATCGGGGCCAGAGGTGGGCTGGGCACTCTTCTGGGGGAGCTTCTTTCCCCCATGGCTCACCATGCTTCCCTCCAGCCTGCTCCCCCGGGGCAGGACAGCTGCGTGTACCGGGGAGAGGGTCCCCCTCTGGACCACGTCCGTGTGTCTAACCTTGTGCACTTTTATTTCCCTCCTCCCCCCTGCCCCTCCACCCTCCACCTTCCCCATCCGCATGCCTTCGTCCCTGTCTCTCCCCACACACGCTACCCTCCACTGGGGCATGGCCCACCCCTTCCCCTCACGGCCTCCACCTCCCTGGCACCGCATGGCTCGCTGGCTGGCGCACGGCGGCCCCAGGATCACTCCGGCACGCTGGGTCCCGAGGAGTTCAAAGCCTGCCTCATCAGCTTGGGTTATGATATTGGCAACGACCCCCAGGTACTCGCCTCCTGCATGGAGCACGCTCAGGGGTGGCGTCCGGGGCGAGAAATAACGCGTTTCTCCTTTTTTCTTTTCTCTCTCTCTCTCTTTCTGGATCTCCTTGCCTCCCCTTTCCTGTGGGCCGCGGGGCTCGTCTTCTGCTGTCCCTGCCTGGCCCCTGGCGGGCTCCTCCTCCCACTACTCCGACCTCTGACCTCTGCCCTCGGTTATCTTTCATGGGAACCTACGCGGTGCCCACCTTCTTCTCTCCTCATCGCTCTCCATCCCATGGACGGATTTTTGCATCTCCCTGCTCTGTCTTCCTCCTTCTGTGGATATCTTCCCCGGATGTGTATTTGCATCTCTTCCTCCTATGTTCCTTTCCCCTTCCTGACCGCCACCGCCCCCCCCCCCCCCCCCTCCGCCCCCTAAAACCGTACACCTCGACCTCCCCTCTGGCCATCTGTGCCCTGTCTTCCTGGCCCCGGGCCGGCCCTTTCTCCTCCTTGTGTCTTGGTGCCCCTTGCCCCACAGAAGAAGACAGGCATGATGGACACGGATGATTTCCGCGCCTGCCTTATCTCCATGGGTTACAACATGGTAATGTAAACCCCACCCTCTGCCCTGACGAGGGGCAGCCAGCCAGCTGACCGGAGAGGCTGAGTCCTGGCCATGGTGGGCTGGATGCCCTCAGGCTCAGGGGCCCCCCTTCCTGGAGGGGCCTCAAGATTCTGGTCCATGGGGAAGATAGTGTCCTGAAAGGCCGGGCCCCAGCTGTGGGGCCTGTGTATGTCCGGGAGACCTGGCCTTCTTGCCTTTCTCTGCCAGTTTCTCTCTTGATATTTACAATTGAAGTGGGCTTTTTGTTTTTTGGTTCCCATCGTGGATGGTGGGGCTGACCCTGAGGTTGCCGGGCAGGACTGTGGTGGGCGCTCTGGGTGGGGGTTGGTTCAGCTCCATCTCACGTGAGGCCTGGAGAGTTCCACCTCTGTCCTGGTGATGGCTTCAGCCAGGCATGCCGCCCCTTTGCTTGTTGCTCCAAGCCCCTTCCCAACCTTCTCAGCTGCCTTGCCCTCATGCAGGCCTTCTGAGCAGGGCAGGGGCCTCAGCTGGGCAGCCAGGCAACTCCTGGCCTACCTTGCAAAGCCCAGAGCCCTTGGGCTGCCCAGCGCAGGAGCACGGGCATGGGCTTTAGAAGCAAGGAACCTGGGGATAAATCTCAGTTCTGTCATCCCCTGCTTGGGGGCCCAGATAAGGTGAGGGGAGCGCTGTCGGACCATTGTAATGGTTAAATGAAACAACTCAACGTGAGTGCTGTGCTGTGTCTGACACACAGAATGTACAGTGTGGTAGAGGCCCAAGTTCATGTCTCAGCTCTACTACCCCCTGGCTGTGTAACCTTTGGCAAGTCACTAAGCCTGTCTGGGCCTTAGGTTTCTCCTCTGGAGATCTGATGAAAATAATAAAATAAATAGCTACTTCATGGTTGTGAGGAGGGTTAAATGAATTTTACACAGCACTTCAAATAGGGCCTGGTGTATAGTGTATGCTGTCTGTTAGCCAGAGCTGGCATTAGTTATCATCAGCATTATCATTTTTGTTCCAAGAGGAGCACGTGCATCCGTAGAGGGTGGGAAACTGAGACATCTCAGGTTAGGTCAGGGGCCTTCTCTGACAGCCTCAAGCACTCTGAGCCCCCAGAGGCTTCAGGTCCATAGAGAGAGGGGACTGTGGCTGACAGGCCTGGGATTGGCTTTTCCCTCCAGGGAGAGGCAGAGTTTGCCCGCATCATGAGCATCGTGGACCCCAACCGCCTTGGGGTGGTGACGTTCCAGGCCTTCATCGACTTTATGTCTCGCGAGACAGCTGATACAGATACAGCAGACCAAGTCATGGCTTCCTTCAAGATCCTGGCCGGGGATAAGGTGGGTGTGCTGTGGCGTGGGCGCCGTGCGGAGGTGGGCTGAGCTGGAGGGGAGGTCATGAGCAGCTCCGCTGTTCCTTCTCCCACCCCGAGCCTCACTGCTGTCCACCTGTACCCGTTTCTGTAGCATTTGGGCATCAGCTAAGAGGTTAGGACACTGCATTAGCTTAAGGGAGTCCCCTGCCACGGACATTGCATGTCATACTTATGATGAGATACTGGTGATGAAATGACTGGTGGTGGAGGGCAGTCCAGTCAGATGGAGTATGTGAGTGGGTGATGAAGGGTCAATCTGGGAACTTAAGACTCAGCCCTGCATCATTCTGGGCACAAGCCATGGCATGTAGACGGGAAGCAGGAAAGAAGCATGTTTCTCATTGTCTACCCTAAGCAGCAGTCAGCTTCAGTTCTCCAAATCTCCCAAGTTCCCTGCACTGCCAGGCCGGACAGTGGGAAAGTAGGCGCATCCCGGGAGATTTAGGGGCAGAGGGGTCTAGAGGTCAGATTCCCTTCCTGTAAAATTCATCGGATAATCCTTAGGCCATCCTTCCTTAGCCAGTAGGGAGAATAGTTTCTGAAATGTCTCAGTCTACATTGAAGTAAAGACTGAACCAACAAAGAGGTTCCTAAAGCTCTTATTTACATTCAAAGACACCTTATTAGAGTCATAGCACTTTGGAGCTGGAAGGACCCTCAGAAACCACCTCCTTCAAGTGACTCATTTGGTCGAGGAAGTCTCTGGGGCCCAGAAAGGGACCTGATCTCTTGATTCTTGAAGTGACTTGAGGGCCAACCCCTGTCTCCTTCAGACTGGCTCCTTAGGAGACTCTGGCAGAAGTAGGGCAAGTCCCTGAACACTTGTGAAGCCGCTAGCTCCCCAAAGATGCAGGTTCCAAGTAGACTTTGATGGGCAAGCCCAAGACAGGGAGGAAGCAGACATCCCAGACTGGGAACCAGATGGGCTGGGGGAAGGTTAAGATGTCTATTAGTGGCAGTGATGCCCCAGACTGGAGGCTCCTGTGATTTATGAGAATTGTGTGACCTCCTCAGTGCCCAGCTGAGTTGGGCGTGGGAGTCCTACTCTGTTTCACCAAATACGGTATGGCTAATACCAGCCTGTGGTTGGCGCACACGAGAGAGACACACAAAAAGACTGCAGGTGCAGTTAGCTCTTGGAATTACTTGGGAACAGGCTAAAGCAGTTACTTAAGTGAAAAACAAGGGGATTGAAATATATGTTATTTAAATATATATATACATATATAGATAACATTTATACATATGTGTCTGTATCATGTAACTTATCATATAATTCATTTATTTACATATATGCCTGATACAGGTATGTGTAATGTACATGTTGGAATGGGGCGGGACAGGGTACCTCACCTCCTGAGTGAGGTTCCCGACCTCCGGGCTTTGCGGCCGCCCTGAGCTCATTGTTTCCGCAGAACTACATCACGGTGGACGAGCTGCGCAGAGAGCTGCCTCCTGACCAGGCTGAGTACTGCATCGCGCGAATGGCCCCCTACACCGGCCCCGACGCCGTGCCCGGTGCTCTGGACTACATGTCCTTCTCCACGGCGCTGTACGGCGAGAGTGACCTCTAACCCGCCCCGGCCGGTCCACACCCTCGCCCCCCGCCCCGTCCGCTGTGCGAGCCCCACCCTGCACCTCCGCTGTCCCCTCCTCTCCCGCCCGGGTTTGGTTTCACGCTCTGCCTCCAGTGGGCGAGCTGGGACCCGTGTGGCATCCAGCCTCCCTGCCCGTGAAGTGACAGTTTACAAAATTATTTTCTGCAAAAAAGAAAAAAAAGTTACGTTAAAAAAAAAAAGTAAAAAATACCAAAAAAAACACATATTTTATTATACAAAAAGTATTTTTTTCTCCACCAGACTTAAATGGAAAAGAGGAAGAATTAACTATTTGCACCGAAATGTTTTGTTTTGTTGTGACATAGGAAAATAACCAAGCACAATGTTATATCCATCCTTTTTATCGATTTTTTTTTTTCCTTTCTATCTGTACCATCTGCTGTATTCATTTCTCCAATCTCTTGTCCACCTTGATGTGGGAGTGGGAGGTGAGGGCAGGGGAAAATCTTGTCAAAAGGCACATTGGTGCATGTGTGTTTGCTAGCTCACTTGTCCATGAAAATATTTTATGATATTAAAGAAAATCTTTTGAAATGGCTGTTTTCTTAAGGAAGAGAATTTATGTGGCTTGTTTTCTCATTTTTGAAGTCCAGAGGTGTGTGTAATTACCCTCTTCATCAGCACACACTTTTTGCCCCCAAATACTGCCTATTAAAAAGGGTCAGGACAAAACTGACAAGTGTGGACAGCTTTGGTCCTATTGGGCACACAATAGCAACCCACTCCAGTACTCTTGCCTGGAAGGTCGCATGGACAGAGGAGCCGGGAGGCTGCAGTCCATGGGGTCGCTAAGAGTCGGACACGACTGAGCGACTTCCCTTTCACTTTTCACTTTCATGCATTGGAGAAGGAAATGGCAACCCACTCCAGTGTTCTTGCCTGGAGAATCCTAGGGATGGGGGAGCCTGGTGGGCTGCCATCTCTGGGGTCGCACAGAGTCGGACAGGACTGAAGCGACTTAGCAGCAGCAGCAGTGTTAAAGCAGCAACACTCCCATGTCAGTTCTTTGCTCCTTGCTTACTGTTTTCCAAAAGAGTGCATGGGATCAAGGATGGTGTGGGGTACCTGTACCACCCCTAATATGCTTTTGACCTTGGCATGTTCAACCTTATACTTGTTTCGTTTTCCAGAGGAGAACGTGGTTTCCTCACAAGGCTCCTATGTGTTGAAAATAAACCCCACCTTTGTTTCTCACATCATCAAACAGCTCTGTGACATCTACATGCCCCGGTTCCTTGCATTTTTGCTGCAGGAGACACTCAGGAAGTCATCTCATCCCCTACTCTTCAGACTGTCCCATAGACAGCAGCTGTCCAGCCTCACCTGGGAGGCTATTGGAAATGCAGGCTCTCAGGTCTACCCCAGACCCTCTCATTAGAATCTGCCTTTAAACAAGGTCCCCGGGGGATCTCTGTTTCTTTTGATTTTTCCTCCTTGCCTCTTTCCTCCTCGAGGCTTCTACTCACAGGACAGACAGCGAGGACTGCCAGTAACGGTATCAGTAACAGTGCAGTGATTTATCAACATAATTTAGCAATGGGAGCTGCAGGTCTGTGTTCCAGTTCTGTGTCGAGGGGTAAAGCAATCTCATGCAGCAGTAACAGGGAGTTGAGTCTGTGGAGTCTGACAGCCAGAGTTCAAACCTACCACGGCCATTTCCAAAATGGATAAACTGGGCACTTCAGTTCTCTCATCCACTAACAAGGAATAATAGTGCTGCTGGGAGGTTGATGCTCTAATATATAGAACTCCTAAAGTATTAGTGCATATAAATGTTGTGGTCAATCCTACTTTAAGTTTTAAGGGATTCGTTTGAAGGATCTCTTTAAAAGAGAACCCTTAACATGATAGAAGTCCCCTCATATAAGAAGACTAAGACCAGATTGGAATTTATTGAACTGGGGCCAGAGATGACAGTTTTCCAGTGTAAGCCCCGTTTGTTTAGGGATTAGTTCCATGAGTTTCTGGAACACCCACTGCCCTGGGAAAGAGGCAAGGCTATTCAGGAGAATGGACGTGGGGAGAGGTTGGCTTTTGCTTTGGGAACCATGATTGCAGGTTTTCCCACTGGCTGGCAGAAAGCCAAAGCTGCTCAAGGTAGGTCTGCTGTGATGGCAGCTTGGTGGGGAAGACTGTGGTTTAAGAGTTGAGGAGAAGGAAATTGTTCCAACTGGAAAGTTTCCTAAACTGAGGGTGTGTGCATTAATAAGCCTCAATTTTCAGGGACTTCCCTGGTGGGCTAGTAGTTAAGACTCCAAGCTTCTACTGCAGGGGATGTGGGTTCGACCCTTGGTCAGGGAACTAAGATCCCACATGCTGTGCATCATGGCCACAATATTAAACAAAATGCCACAAAATCCCCCTCAATTTCCAGAGGTATGATCAATCTTTAAAAGAATGTGTAAGAGTCATTTGAACAAGGTGTGTTTATAGAGTTATTCCACAGTCTTCAAGGGTTTGAGTTTCTCAACATTCAAGGGTGCTTATATTTGTGCAAATGACTATATGTGTGCAAACGACTATAATTTTCAATCCATTAGAGGTAAAATCTTAAAATTTCATTTCTTAAGCTTTTAAGCACATCATGGACATTTTATTTTATTGATAATGTAATTTTCCTGTAAAAATAACATTCTTCCGTGTCTTAATCATTCATATATTTAAACAGATTTAATCCTCCAGAACAACCCCGTTTGCAAACTTTGTTAAATCCCTTTAAATATTTTAAACGTGTTAGCAAGTTTTAATCACTCTTCAAGACATCAGACTCCCAACCCAGGCAGATTCAAATCCAAGCTGCAGAGTTTCACTCAGCACAAAGCAATTGAAATATTATAAATGCAGTAAATCAGGTTCCCTGGAGCAGTTCAAAGCTGTTTACTAACAATTCTCTTAGACCTCCAAAACTGAAATTACACGTCTCATTTCAGTTGCACATTGCAGATGAAAAATCACAAAGCTATTATATGCTGGGTTCTTTTATGTGTTCAGTCACCTTAACCCACTTGTTGTCATGATGCATACAAAACTGCTGAACACCACCAAAGTATTAGTACCAAGAGTTTGATTTATGAATACTTCATCTGTTTAGTTATTTCTAAAGAGGCGATTTCAAGTCCTTTAGCTACTCATTGCTGGCTTTTGGGGTCAGAGGTTCAAGAGATACATATATATATATTTAGGAAAATACCACTGAGGAGTCCTCTTTGAGCGTTTGAGCTCTGTGATAGGCTGAATAATGGTCCTCACGAGATGTCCGTGTCCTAATCCCTTGGATCCTGTGACTCTGTTACTTTACATGGCAAACTGGACTTTGCAGGTGTAACTGAGTTAAAGTCCTCAATGGAGACATTATTCTGGATTGTCTGGGTGGGCTTTGATGAAGAGGGAGGCAGCAGTATCAGAGATGTGACGACGGAGGTAGATGTTGGAATGACATGAGGCCACAAGCCAAGGAATGCACTGTCTTCTAGAAGCTGGAACAAGCAAGGAGATGGAAGCCCCACTTAGAGCCTCAGTGGGAATGCCGCCCTGCTGACCCATTTTAGGTTTCTGAACTGAGAAGATAATAAATACGTATTTTAAGGCACTACATGTGCTTTGTTACTGGGGCAACTGGAAGCTAACGCTTGCTTCGTCATCCAGGCCTCTGGACAGGCTGGCTGCCCCGCATTCCCCCCACCCCGATATCAGTGACTTGTGTTGTAGGCTTGAGGCTTTGGCTCCACCACCCCAGCTTCAGAGGCCTAAACTTGCAAAATGTCAGCTCTGGGGAGGCTGCCACAGGTGCTGACCAGAACCCCTAACCCTAAAATTGCCAGTCTGCAGAGGAGGGAGATGGAGGTTTCAGATGAAACCTCCAAAGGGCCAGAATGACTATGCCCAGTGGGGGGCGGTTGGGGGGTGGTTGCTGGTTAGTGGCACTGGCTGAGGGGCTGAAGGCTGTGGGCTTATCCCCAAATGGGGTAGGTGACCTCACATGAACGAGAGTCCCCCAACAGGCTGTTCCCTCACCCCCAGTCCAGGCCAAACTTAGGGGACAGAAGAGAGGTAACTAAGCAGCGGCACTGCCAACAGAACCACTGAAGGGCCTCGTCCACGTGCGCCGCCCTGCAGGGTGGCGCTGGAGAGGGCCCCTTTCCACACCCGACGCTGGGGAAGCCTGGATATGGGAGCTGGGAGCCCACATCGAGGCCGAGAGGGCCCGGGGTTTACGGGACACTCAGACGTGGTGGGATGGAGTCCTTCAGCTAAATGAAAGCTCTAGGGGCCACATTGCGACCATCGAGACTTTCGAAACTCCAAGAGAGGTAGGGGAATCCCCGTCTGAGCAAGCACAGCTCAGGTGCTGCTGTGGGACCTTTGGCTAGTTATTGGACACCTTGCCAGCTTAGAGATGAAGGGGAGATGAGACTTCAGGGTGTCTCCCGAACCCAGAACCTAGGTGGCAGCCCAGCCTCAGGTTGGGACCTGCCACAGGCCCTAGGAAGTCCTGGATAAGCAGTGAGCCTGCCCTCTGTCTATCTCAGCCCCTCTGTGTGGGGGCTTCACTCCTCTCTTGGGCCTAGCTTTCTCTGGTCATGACCCCCATGGTGGGAAAGGCCGACTTCACATGCCCTCGTGTTTTCCTCTAACAGGAGGCCAGTCCCTGTTTCTCGTTTGCAGGACCTGCTTGGCCCAGCCTGGCCTGGTCTGATGCGGTGATGCCTACCAGTCCATGGATGAGGCTTGCGGCATTGGTCAGGCTGGGTGGGGCAGATAACCCAAAAAGTGGCCTTATGAGGGCTACCTCAGTTCATCATCATTTTATCTCTGAGATTTGGATTCAGCTTACAACCGATCTCACTTTGGAATTAATAGTGTCCTAGCTACTGTTGGCCAGGTGGCAGTCATGACCTCCAGTCATGGCCTGCTCTTTAGAAGTAGGAAAGTGAGTCCTGGTTTTGTCTCAGACTTCCATTGACACCTTCTAGTAAGATCAAGCACCAGGATCAAAGCCTGCAGAATGGGTATACAGAAAGACAATCTGGAGGTCCTCGTGGAGCTCCCTCATCAAAAGCTGTGCTATTAAATGCTATGGATTAAAATGGTGTGTGGAAAATCCACTGGAAGACTCTGGCAAGGAGTTCAGAGGAGCTAGACTCTGCATTTGAGGAAGTTTTAGCAAATTTGTTTTGCTCACCTCTGCACAAGAGTGACAGATGATAAACATGTTTAAAGACTAAAAGCTTTTTCAATAACTACGTTGTGGTTGTGTAGTCTCGACGTCGTGGCTGACTCTGCAATCCCATGGACTGTAGCCCACCAGGCTCCTCCGTCCATGGGGTTTCCCAGGCTGGAGTGGGTTGTCATTTCCTTCTCCAGGGGATCTTCCTGACTCAGAGATGGAAGCCACGTCTCCTGCATTGGCAGCCAAATTCTTTTTTTTTAAATAGATATTTGAAATACAACTTTTTTCTGAGTCTAAACAAACAGGAATGCGAGTGGCAGTAGCAAACAAGATTCCACCTCTCAGTATTGTCATGTGACTGTAGCAGTCTTATATTTGAAACTCAAGGCGGAAGCATCTGTATCCAAAACACCTAAATATACAGGTCTGAAAAACGAAGTTTTCTTTAAACTGCCACTTTCACTCCGAAGCCCATCCATCTCCTTCAGCATCCAAAGAGTAAGCACATGTTCTGCTTAGATGTATAATAAAGTGTGAACATGCACCACGGACATAGGACAGTTGCCTGTAAAACTAGGCTTCTGACGCTGGGCTCAGCTTCGGTTTCTCACAGGTCATCATTTTCATCCAGGAAAGGAGCTGTCTGTGCAACCTCTAGATGCACTGCCAAGCTGGGTCCATGACCACCTCTGGCGGGTGAGAGCGGGCATGATGACAAAGTCCGAGTTAGGGCCTCCACTCGGCTTTCTAGCAAGCCAGAGCGAGGGCTTTTCAAAGCTTTTCTGCCTACTTTTGGCAGAAATGACATAGTACTGAAGATTCTCCTTTTGGTGGAAGACAATTGACTTTGCCTTAATATTTCTGTCCTTAATATCTACTTTGTTGCTATACAATATGATGGGGGTTGTCCTCACAGACTCGTACCAGATCTCTGTGCCTGTTAGGCGTGTTCTTGTAAGTAACTCCTGATGTTGTGTCAAACGTTCTAACAAAACACTGATCTTGGTTATAGCCATCTCTTCGTCCACCACATTTCTCCTGACCAGCTGCATCCCATACATTGAACTTAATAGGTAGGTCCTCTGTTAGTATGGAACACAGGGGATGGGACTCAACACTCCAGGTAGCTACACACTTCTCAGATTCACCAGTCAGATGGCGTTTCACAGATGTAGTTTTCCCAGTGTCGCCATCACCCACCAAAACAAGTTTGAACTGAACTTGGGGTTCTCTTTGGGCAGCCATTGTAATGTTACTTTCGGATATCTATCCGACTGAGTTGGCAGGCAGATTCTGTACCACTGAGCCACCAGGGAAGGCCATCAGTAACTACATATATTAAACAAATAAATTTATAATAAAAGTAAGAATGATAAAGCATTGTGTTACAGTTTAAGTGGCTACGTATTTTCTTTCTTGATGTTTCTAAAATACTGGAGCATCTTATTAATCTGATTGTATTTTAGATCCAATGAAATATGGCCCACAAAACAGATTACCTGTCAACTCTCCCAAACCTTCTGGATTCTATTTTTGATGAGACAACAAAAGAAAGATTCATTGGAGATTGGTACCAGGGGTTCAGAGATTCACTGGGGTTGGTACCATACTCTCCAGAAAGAGCAATATAGAGATGTCTCACAAAGGTTCATCCTAAACCTATTCTCTAATTTGGCAAGCTAAGAGATCACAGGCAATGTAAAACATCCATTCTTATCACTGACATTTGCTTTCTTATCACCTCTCTCTAGTATCTTCCATTTCTAATTATATATATATATATTTTTTTTTGGGGGGGGGGGATAAACAGTCTTTATTTCACCAGCAAATAAATTCAGGTCATCTCAGGTTTGGTAACCAAATGGATCATAAGAAAACATGTTTGCTCTCAGATTTTTTAAATTGTAAAATTAAAAAAAAAAAAAGGATTGTGGACATATATATACACATAGGCCTTAGAAATTTATATATAAGGATGAATGTGTAAATAGATATCTTTGTTGTTGTTTAGTCACTAAGTTGTGTCTGTTTGCGACCCCAAGGACTATAGCCTGCTAGACTCCTCTGTCTATGGGATTTCCCAGGCAAGAATATTGGAGTGGGTTGCCATTTCCTTTTCCATCTAATTATATTTTTCTTAGCCATCTTCCTGAGTCCTACTTTTCCAGCAGAAACTGGAAGCTGGCTTCTGAAAGCAAGATATTTGAAAGATGGCTTGTGAACACTTGTAAAAAGATACAGTCATCCCTGGGCACAGCACAGTTCCATGAATAGCAGATGCTGCTTGACTAACATCTTCTTTTGGGGTTGGTACCAGGCTCCCTGGAAAGAGCAATATAGAGATGTCTCAGTCCTTGCTGAAATTCAGACAAGCAGCATCTCCTCTGTTCTTGGTGGGAGAGTTCCACTGCAGGGCTCAGTGGCTGTGTAAATAAAAAGTGTGTCCAGAGTGTGCTGGCTTATGAATCTGACGACTTCTGGGAGGTTGCTGTAGGCTGTAAGCACTGGTTCTTGGTCCTGTCTTGTTCAGGTCCTACTGACTCGGACTCAGGTGTTCACCTTCAAACCCACAGGTGTTATGAAGCCTATAAGGTAAACAAGAGAATTAGGATCACAAAAGATCTCAACGGGCAATGAAAGTAATCTTCTAAGATTATGTTTTATGAGAATGCATGTAAAACCCTGAAAGTGGATCTAAAAAAACACAAGATGTGGGAGATACCCTGAAAAAGAGACCAAGAAGGTCCTCAGCTTAGTATGAGTGAACAGAGTAGTGAAGCAGCTTCAAAGGGCTAATCTGATCTTGGGTTGGACTGATAACTTGGAAACTCAGAAGTTGCTCGTGCTCACATCTGCCAATTGTAGGAGAAGCATGAAAAGCTGGCCTTTAACAAGACAAAATAAAGCCTTGCCTCCACAGAGGAGAGACTCAACCCCAAGCCTGGGAGTGAAATGAACTGGATCCTTGTCTGTAGTGACACATTTTCCTTTTCTAATACAAGTTAGCTCAGATGGGCTTTGGACACTTGCAGCGAAAGTCCTAACCAATACAAAAAGGTGTACACTTTATACGGAGGTAGTGGGATGGGCAAGACACAACCAAGGACTCTAGGTTGTCTTAGGAAACCCCCAGGCAGAGGATCATTTGGGACTTATTCTGAGGATCAGAATTACTGGAGATGTCCCCTTGGTACTCCAGAACTTTCAGGGGGAGGGGTATCTCTCAGGCTCTCCTCACTGCAAAATTTCTTTATAGTTCTAAATTTAGACCCCATGGAGAAAGCAGTGGTTTGAGGAAGAAAGGGAGAAGGTATTCATTCTCCTTACAAAGGTAATGGAATGCGGAAGGGGTGGGTGAGATGTCTGAGGGAACTTAAATGGGCCTCGGTGACTGGCTAAATATGGGATGGAGGAAAATATCCATAGAATGTTAGTGCTGGAAAACCTTTCATTTGACAGAGGAGAGAATCGAGGCCTGGGAGCACTGGTTGTACTGCTAGAGTCGCAGGGTGACAAGAACTCAGGTCTCTTGACTCAGCCCAGTGCTCTGTCTACCATCCAGCCAAGCTTGGAGCCCACGTGGGTGGGAGGAGGTGGGGGGTGGGAAAGAAAGAGAGGGAAGGATATTTTGGTTTCACACAATCAGCTTGAGAAGATTAGATGTGATATCTCATGCATGTACTCAACGCCACGTCCTGTGAGGGGGTTGGTCATGCATGCGTGCTAAGTCGCTTCGGTCGTGTCTGACTCGTGGAGACCCCATGGACTATAGCCCACCAGGATCCTCTGTCCATGGGGATTCTCTAGGCAAGAATACTGGAGTGGGTTGCCATGCCCTCCTTCAGGGGATCTTCCTGACCCAGGGGTCAAACCAGCATCCCTTACATCTCCTGCATTGGCAGGTGGGTTCTTGACCACTAGCACCACCTGCTCAGTAGGTTGTATATTTGGTTGGGAGCCTTCTAGGGCAAGAACCACAAAACCCAGTTCAAGCTTGTACGGCCAGAGGGCGATTAACTGGCACGCCATCATCTAGAGCTTGCTTTGAGGGTAACCCAAAGTGAGACCCGGACCATTCTCAAGGACATGCTATGGGGAGTGACTTCTGAGACCCTTGAGATGGGTGACCAGGGGCCCCACGCCTGGTCCTTGCTCCACACTGGAACACTCTGACCCACTGGTTGCAGAAGGCACCCCGCTGCCACCTTGAGAAGGGAATACCAAGAGTCTCTGTGCTCTTCATGTGCAGCAGCTGAGGCTTGGAAAATCGGGAGCTATTTGTGTGCTGGGGGTGGAGTGCAGAGTCCTGGCGGTCAGGCACGTGGACACTCAGAAGACTGTCACTGGGCACCTGTGAGAGAACCCAGGTTTAGGATAAAAATTCTCATGCAAATCCAAGGCAATGGGAAAGCAGGGTTCTTTACGCAAAACCTCTCATCATAGGTTATTTTAGGACACATCTAAGGGCTGACTAAAGGAGGAAAATTTAAATGAAAGCTTCGGGTGAGGCATCTCACCCAGGGTCCACCATCTTCCCCACATTACCGCCAGAAAGCTGCTTTTTGAGAAAGCGGTTGTTTAAATTAGCTAGATGGATGCTGCCCTCCAGTGGCCAGATGTGTCCTTACAGTGTTTCCCAGTTTGAAGGGAGAAGGTGCAAAACCCAAGCCCCCATCCTCCTCACTCTGGTTTGCACTGCTCCTAGCAGGTTCTGGGCTTCCCTTGTGGTTCAGCTGGTAAAGAATCCGCCTGCAATGCCAGAGACCTGGGTTTGATCCCTGGGTTGGGAAGATCCCCTGGAGAAGGGAAAGGCTATCCACTCCAGTATTCTGGCCTAGAGAATGCCATGGACTATATAGTCCATAGGGTTGCAAAGAGTTGGACACGACTAAGCAACTTTCACTCACTCACCACAGGTTCCAGTTGGGCTGTTCCCAGGATGGTTGGGGCCATGGTCTGTGCCACAGAGGGGCAGCAGAAGCAACATTTAACAGGAGAAAAACAAAGGCTAACACCTCTTGACACTTACCTTGTGCTGGCCCATCTTAAGCAATTTCCTTGCATTTAAATGTCACATATAGTATTTTGATCCCCATTTTAAAAACCAGGAAACCAAGGCATAGAAACCTTAAGTTAATGGCCAAACTGAGATTTGAACCCAGGTCTCTCTAATCACCAGAAGCAGTGGTTCATTCACTTTACCAGTGGTAGGCAAACTGCTATGTCCAAGAATTGTTTAGGGAGTTTGTCAAAGATGCAGAGTCTAGGGTTCTATCCCCCAAGATTGTGATTGAGTGGATCTAAGAGGAGCAAAGACAATTGGGAATCTGTCCATGGCACATTATGGGTAGAATCCAATAAGTGGTCCAAGCAGGGTGACGGGCCACACTTTGGAAAGCATTAGATTAAGACTGCATCATTAATAGGAGAAAGAGTTTGTTAGGATATAAGAAAGAACTTTGTAATATTCCTATATTCTGATTCGGCTAATGTCTACACGTCAAGGATGTAGGTGCACACAATCTCATTTTCCCTCCTTGGTGACCCTTGGAGGTCGATGGCCCCGATTTACAGATGAAGATGCCAGGGTGTGAACCTCCAAGAGATAAGAAATTCCTCCTCTCCTTTCTTCTATCTTGAGGCTCCTTTCATTGGCAGCCCATCACGGTGGGTAGCCCCTGATGACACTCCAAAATATGTCACTTCAGCACAAGGATTATTTTGAACTGAAGGCTATTGAGAAGCAGATACAAAAAAGCTCTCTTCCTTTCTCCTATTTGCCTAAAAGCAGATCATAAATTTATAAATTAATGTATTGTTTGTAAATTCTGCTCTCTACCAAGAAGTTCAGGAATTAATCCCTGGCTACAGCTCTAGACCCTCTCCAGCCCAGAGACAACATCAGAGGAATCTAAACACTGGTGCTGCTGCTGCTAAGTCGCTTGGTCGTGTCCAACTCTGTGCAACCCCATAGACGGCAGCCCACCAGGCTCCCCCATCCCTAGGATTCTCCAGGCAAGAACACTGGAGTGGGTTGCCATTTCCTTCTCCAATGCATGAAAGTGAAAAGCGAAAGTGAAGTCGCTCAGTCGTGTCCGACTCTTCCTGACCCTATGGACTGCAGCCCACCAGGCTCCTCCGTGCATGGGATTCTCCAGGCAAGAGTACTGGAGTGGGGTACCATTGCCTTCTCCGAATCTAAAGACAAGTCTTGCTAAAACTAGCCCTTAGCTACTACCGGCTTCCCCATATATTTGCCTTCCCATAATTTTCCACCCTATACCCTCCAAGTTCCTTTTCCTGTGTCTTATCATTTCTCTAAAAGTTTATTGTTCTTTTGTTAAGATACTATAGAAGCCCAAGTTCTCACCACTCTTGTGAATTATTTAACACTGTGAGCTCCCATGTACGTGCAGGATACACATGTTAATAGACTTCTGTTTGTTTTCCTCTTGTTTTTTTTTAAAGGTGTATTTACTTTTATTGGCTCTGCTGGGTCTTCACTGTTGCGTGTAGGCTTTCTCTGATTGTGGTGAGTGGGGGCGACTCTCCGCTGAGGCGCACAGGCTTCTCTTGTTGCGTGGACTCTAGGCACACAGGCTTCTATAGCTGCAGCTCAAGGGCTCTAGAGCATGGGCCCAGCAGTTATGACACAAGGGCTTAGTTGCTCCGCATTATGTGATTTTCCTGGAGAAGGTATCCCCTGAACCCGTGTCGCCTGCATTCGTAGGCAGATTCTTTTTGTCAGACGTGACTGAAGCGACTTAGAATGCACAGCATCCTTTTAGAACTCAAGTTTGTGTGCCCAGCACTCAGTGAGGCTGATCTCAGCCTGTAGGGGCTTGAAGCTCGGCTTTGGTTCCCGGCCAGAGATTGAGGCTGGGTTGCAGCGGTGAGAACACCGAATTCTATAGCCACTAGGCCAGTGGTCAGTGACAAGACTCTGGCTCTTCGGCTTTGCATAAAAAAGAATTCCCACAAAGATGGAAAGTAGAGAAACAAGTAAACGTTTGTTCGGAGGAAGAAGAGTACAGGCTGTGTGGATAGACACACGGGCAGCTGAGTTGCACCCTTGCGGTGGTTTGAATCACTTTTACAGGGCATTCCTTTGGGGTTTCCTTTGACAAGTCATTCTGATTTGCCTCTCCTGAGTCAGTATTTGGTGCATGCTCATCTCTTAGTCATTCATCTCTTAGCCTAGTGAAGAGGCTTATGCATAGTTGACACCACTTACTGTGAGGTGATGCTCCCTCCCTTTTGGACCTCCAAGGAGCCTTTCTGCACATGTGTAGTTGGTGAGGTCTCCTTGACTTCGAGAATGAAGAATATGTGGTCTTTTATCTCATATCTACCTGGGAAGAAGCCAGCCTCCTCCACCATCCTGCTTTTATGGACTTTCTGTCCACAGGGGGAAAACTCTTCAGCCTGGGGTCTACCTATCTCCTGCCTCAAGGCCAAACAAACTGAAATGTCAGAATTTAGAGCAGAGAAAATTTAAGTTAAAGGGCTAAGTAAGGAGAATGGGCAGCTAGTGGTCAAAAGACCCGAAGTCCCTGAGGATTTTCAGGGCAAAGTTTTTAAAGGCAACATTTGGGGTGAGGGCTGCAGTGTGTGACTCTCTTCTGATTGGGTGGTGGTGATGTAACAGGGCGGTGTTCCAGGAATCTCAGTCATCAGCCTTCTGCTTCCAGCCAGTCCAGGGTGTAGTTCCATCCCCCATCTTGGTGGGGCCTTAGTTCGTGCAGAGCAACTCAGAAATCTGTTCAGTTCAGTTCAGTCACTCAGTCGTGTCCGACTCTTTGTAACCCCATGGACTGCAGCACACCAGGCTTCCCTGTCCATCACCAACTCCCGGAGCTTGATCAAACTCATGTCCACTGAGTCAGTGATGCCGTCCAACCATCTCATCCTCTGTCATCCCCTTCTCCTCCCACCTTCAGTCTTTCCCCGCATCAGGGTCTTTTCCAATGGGTCGGCTCTTTGCATCAGGTGCCCAAAGTATTGGAGCTTCAGCTTCAGCATCAGTCCTTCCAATGAATATTCAGGACTGATTTCCTTTAGGATGGACTGGTTGGATCTCCTTACAGTCCAAGGGACTCTCAAGAGTCTTTTCCAACACCACAGTTCGAAAGCATCAATTCTTCAGCGCTCAGCTTTCTTTCTTAGCTTAGATGTCATGGGGTGGCATCAGACCTGGGGTTGGAGCAGCCCTCTACGGTAGTGCTCAGAAATCTTTATCAGATTATTATGTACATCCCTTGAGGAGAAACTAGGACCCTTTTATTTCTGCAGTATTGTTTCTTGACTGCCTTTCCTTGGCTTCCTCATTCTCTCACTTCTCTAATTAGTGATAGTTGAAGTTGCTCTTTGGAACTCAGGGAAGGTTTAGGAGATGAAAGCCTTTTTCTACAAACGAGAAATAGGGGCTGTTGGACCTGGGAGGGCCCCTCGGGGTTCTGCTCATTTTCGATCCCCCTTTTCTGATTCTCCTCAGTCCTGAGGGGAATAGGGGTGGGACAAGAAAGGGAATAAAATTTTGGATAGAGAGGTTGATCAGAAACTCAGCAGAGGAACTTGGGTTTACAGGGTCTGGGTTTCAGTGCTGTTAAGCCGACTTGCCTCACCTGCTGCGAGCAGGCTTGTATAAGGGTCTGGTGGGCCTGTGGCGCAGCTGCCCTAGATGTCATAGGGTGGCCTCAACCCTGGGGTTGGAGCAGCCCTCTGGGGTACTCCAGCCACGAGCCTGATGGCTTCCCAGGCTCCAGGCCTCCAGGGCCTTGGGGTCTCTGCCTAGACCTTCAGTTATTTAGGCAGAAAACAGACCCTGTGAGTCTTCTGACTCTGTTCTGTGGACAAAGGCTGTGTGGGGAAGGGGTTGGCTCTGTGGCTGGGCCCTGAGGGGCTGAGAGGGCAGAATGCTACAGACCCCTCCCCGGCACCCTAGGGACTCAGGCCGTCCATCCAGAGAGGGCCCAGGAGTTTCTGCAAGCTTGTGTGCAGGGCGGGGAGGCCTATGGAAGGACAGAGCCAAAAGCAGGAACTTGACGCTGTCAGCTTCTGCTTTACCTCCTGTATGGCCTCCGGCAGGTGCCGGAATGCACATGTGATTTACATGTGACCTGAGCTTGGTTTGGTAACACTGGGAGCCAAGGGTGAATTCTGGGGGCACCTGGCCTTGAGGGAAAAGGGACTGTGTGGATGGCCAAACTAGCTGCTCCAGCCCAGGCTCTGGGGCTCCAAGCAGGGGTCTGCCTGCAAGAGGGTTCCCTCCCCACACCCCCCACCAGCTTTGTTTCCATAAACCAGTAGGATTTCCATCCCACTCTCACCCACCCCAGGACCATGAGGGCTCCCCCTCACTCCCCACACCCCCACCCCCCCACGGCTGTAGTGCTTCTTTCTTTAGTGTTTCCCTCCTCACAACTTCCTCCTTATACCATTTGCATTATCTGATTTTTTTTTTTTAACCTGAAGCAAGTGCTACTCTTACAATTATTATATATTAAAAAACCCTTTTCATTTGGGGAAACCTACAGATTGGACAGTTTTCAGGAAAACAGGCTAACTCACCGAGAGCAATAATTTCATTTAAAAGAAACATGTTTTCACAGATTTTTTTTTTGTTTTCACAGATTTTTAAGAAAACCTCCCAGGACCCAGTTTGAGAAATTCCGACTCGAAAACTTAAAGTCTAATTTGATGTTGTCTTTCAGATGTGAAATACCAATATAAAAACCTCAGCTTTAAAACTTGTATCTTTCAAAACAAAAAAGTGAGAAGATCAGAACTTTTTGTTACCTTTTTACAAATCTCTTTAATGTTTGGCTTAAAAGAACAGCTTGGACTCTTGTATTTGCTTCTGCACGCAAACTACTGTAATATTACATGCCATGGAGCCTCTGGAAAAGTGTACTGCAGACTCATGAGAGAATGAGAAGGCAAAATACTAATGTCTTAGTGTTGTTGTAGGAATATGAAAGTGAAAGTGTTAGTCGCTCAGTCGTGTCCGACTCTTTGTGACCCCAAGGACTGTTGCCTGCCAGGCTCCTCTGTCCATGAGATTTCCCCGGGCGAGAATACTGGAGTGGGTTGCCATTTCTTTCTCCAGGGGATCTTTCCAACTTGGATCCCCTGGAGAAAGAAATGGGATCGAACCTGGGTCTCCTGCATTGTCAGCCAGATTCTTTACCATCAGGGAAGCCTGTTGTAGAAAGAGTTTTGATCTAATGGCCTTCCTGAATGGGTCTCAAGGACCTCAGTAGACAGAATAGCAGAGTCTCAATCCCAGGGGATTTATAGTCTCAAGGAGACAGGATCATGTGGGGTCCAAGAAGCCAGGGAGTGAAGGCCTCCAAAGACTCACAGGGGTGGATAAATGGCCCGGCTTCCTCGACCCTCAGTGGCTGACTGAAGTTCTGCTCCTCTCTGTCTGCCATCCCCAGATTGAACGCTGGTTGCCCATGTTTGAAAATGTAATACCTTCTTAAACAAGTTCCTTCCCTTCCCTGCCTCACCACTGTTGTCCCCTGAGATTACCTTCCAAGGAAACCACTTGTTGCTAAGTCCTTGTCTCAGGATCTGTTTTTAGGGGAAACCCAAACCAGTGGCTCTCCCCAGACCCACAGGCCTCATCCTGCTCCTCCCACAGTAGCCTACCTGTCCATCTTAAAAAAAAAAAAATTATTTATTTATTTTTGGCTGTGCTGGGCCTTCATTCCTGCATGGACTTTTCTCTCGTTATGGAGAGTGGTGGTGGTGGGGGGGCTACTCTCTGGCATTGAGTGGGCTTCTCATTGTAGTCGCTTCTCTAGTTGCAGAGCACAGGGCTCAAGGGCACTCCAGCTTCAGCAGCTGTGGCACGTGGCTGCACAGTTGTGGCACAGGGGCTTAGCTGTTCTGCAGCACGTGGGATCTTCCCAGATCAGAGATTGAACCTGGGTCTCCTGCCATGGCAGGTGGATTCTTTACTACTGAGCCACCAGGGAAGCCCACTAGTTCATCTTTAATAAATTACTATTTAGGAAAAGAAAAGTCCTGGTTTTCAGGTTTCTGTGGTATAAATCTTCCCAGCAGGACCAATTTCCAATGCCAAGTTGATGTCACTGAGACCACAGACTAGAGAGGAGTTGCCCACTGCCCTCTCCCAGGAACCGGCTCTCACGAGGGGCTGCTGCTGGAACACTTGCTGT